>NC_138575.1:131110054-131567554 GCF_964289735.1 Phaethon aethereus
GGAGCACAAGTCTTATGAGGAGCAGCTGACTGAACTGGGCTTGTTCAGTGTGGAGAAGAGAAGGCTGAGGGGAGACCTCATCGCTCTCTACAACTACCTGAAAGGGGGTTGTGGTGAGGTGGGTGTTGGTCTCTTCTCCCAAGTAACTAGTGATAGGATGAGAGGAAATGGCCTCAAGTTGCACCAGGGGAGGTTTAGATTGGATATTAGGAAAAATTACTTTACCAAGAGAGTGGTCAAGCATTGGAACAGGCCGCTTAGGGAGGTGGTGGAGTCACCATCACTGGAAGTGTTCAAAAAATGTGTAGACGTGGCACTTCAGGACATGGTTTAGTGGGCATGGTGGTGTTGGGTTGACAGTTGGACTTGATGATCTTGAAGGTCCTTTCCAACCTTAATGATTCTGCAATTCTATGACATCTTCAACTAGAGCAGGTTGCTCAGAGCCCCATCCAACCTGACCCTGAATGTTGCCAGGGATGGGACGTCTACCACTTCTCTGGCCAACCTCTTCCAGTGTTTCACCACCCCCATCATTATAAAAAATTTCTTCCTTCTATCTAGTCTAAATCCACCCTCTTCTAGTTTAAAACCATTACCTCTTGTCCTATTGCAACAGACCCTGCTAAACAGTCTGTCCCCACCTTTCTTATAAGTCCCCTTGAAGTACTGAAATGCTGCAATAAGGTCTTCCTGGAGCATTCTCTTCTACAGGCCAAACCACCCCAACTCTCTCAGCCTGTCCTCACAGGAGAGGTGTTCCACCCCTCTGATTATTTTTCTGGCCCTCCTCAAGACCCAATCCAACAGGTCCGTGTCTTTCGTGTGCTGAGGGCTCCAGAGCTGGACGCAGGACTCCATGTGGAGTCTCACCAGAGCAGAGTAGAGGGGCAGAATCACCTCCCTTGTCCTGCTGGCCACGCTTCTTTGGATGCAGCCCAGGAGATGGTTGGCTTTCTGGGCTATGAGTGCATGTTGCCAGCTTTTTAATTTTTTTACATCTTAACAAAAAAGATTTATTCTGACTAAACAAAATGTACAATGTTTCCCAAAGGATAGTGAATTTTTGTGGCTCTCTGAAGTCTGTAGATCCATTGAGTAACTCTATCGCTTCTTACCCTGCAGTTTAATCAAGCTAGTTTTTGCCAGACTTCGTTATACCACCACTAGTGAGAGGCCCTTTTCCAGCAACCTTTGCTTTCATCTCATCAAGTTTCTTCTGCTCCTCTTTCTGCTTTTGTTTAAATGCCAGATCTGTCTTGTCCCAGGTCCTCTGACTGCTTCTTTGGCTTCTTCTTCCTGCTCTCTTGGCCCGACATGGTGCCCAGTCCGCTCCATCGCATTGCCCCTCACACTCCTGAAGAATATACCTTCTTGATTGTTTCTATTCTATTAATTGTTGCCATACAATTGGTTGTCACTATACAAATGATTTCTTGTATTATTGACTGCTGCTATATTGATTGATTGATACTATATTATTAATTGCTGATAGTAATTTGTAATAAACATATATATTAACTTTATTAATCATAGGTATACTTGCTCGGGCTGATTTTATGATATTATACAGGTTAGTGGCAATTTGTGTGGTATTTTTTGTAATCTGTAACAGAGAAATGTAGAGGATAAAGCCTCTGTCTCCTTGTGTATTACGGAATCCTATGAAACCACAGTTGCAATCTCTACACACCTGCAAGCCAGGTATCTCTTTAGGTCGTGACACAGAGCTAGTTGCTTTGTGACGTGTAGTGAGTTTAACTCTGAAATCATTTTATTTACATCTAGCACATGTGTCCATGTCCAGGTTTACTTGTGAAACAGGCAGAAATAGATAAAGGAGTTGCAGGTTGTTATAATTTGAGTAATTTTTATTTCTTCCTGAAAGATTATTGCTGTTGAGACAAAATGACATGAGTTTTGCTGCTAATCTTTTACTCTACATTTTTAAGGAAATTTTAAGGTTGGACAACAGAAATCCTGGAGACACTGTAAACTGCCATATATTCATAGCTGTAAGCACATGACTCCTTACTTTCACCAAAAATTAATAGTTGAGATGTTTGATTTAGCCTACATGTCCTCTGAGTGATCATTATTTTGGAGCTTCCACCCCAGTTCCTGGCTTGATATTACTTGATATTTGATCCCATCTTCCTAATTATTCCCAGATTAAGTCTGATTGTTGTAAGATTAGCTCACAAATCCATTCAAAAGGCCCCAGCCACAATGACCTGAATAAATTCTAATATCCTTGCTTTCTTGGTGCAACATCTTAGTCTGCAAGGTGGTTCCATTTTCACTTGGTCTTTATGTGGAATTGAAATATTACCAATCTTGTTTAAAGGTCCTGGAGGAACCTCGTTTGATAGCAGTAAGATAGTATCTTTTTATCATTGTTAAGAGAATGTTTTACTTTTTCCCATTCATGTTTTTTTTTTTCTTTTATCGAAATGTTACAATCATGAGCAACAGAGCACGTCTGGAAATAACACCTTTTAGCTTTTCACAATCTATTTCTATCAAGATTACAGAACACAATTGAAATTACTCTGACATCGGTGGGAGACCATTTCAGTGACCTCAGAACACTTTCAATATCACTGCATTTCAAACTACATCTTGCTGTGGTATTACTTTAAAGTGAACAAAGGTGGTTCTATTGCTTATACACCAAGAACTTCAGGATATGTGTAAAGTGAGAATAAAAAAAAGAACAGCTCTCAAGGGAAAAAGTTGAACAGTCAATTTTTTTTGCCAGGGACTCCAGAGGCATTAAGCTGGGCTGCACTGTTTGCTCTCCACTGCATTCCTGGTATGCTCTGCAAAACTTCTACCCCCAGTCCTATTTTAAGAACCAGTGAAGCAATTCTGCGCCAGGTGGCAGAGCCATGTAAATAACAAAACCCTGTGCTTTACATCAGCTGAGAATATTACCTGTACATGAAGTCCCACTGATGTCAATGACAAGGCACAGGATCACTCATGCTGTTCCCAGGTGGAAGTTTATGCTGTCAACCTCAGCGGTCACTGTTTTCCAGACATCAGCATGAGATACTCCTGTTAACACTAACAAAAATGTCCGAGTTAAAAGACAAAAAAACCCTGTGATAAACTTCATTAATTTCAAAGGGCTAAAACCAAGGATGACGCTTCATTATTAGGTTTACTTTCATTGTTTTGGAAATTATTTATTTTTTGTCCTTGAACAAGGCTGATCTTTAGTATTACAAAGCCAAAATCTGGGCACCCCTCAAAATTTCTGACTGTGAAGCAATCTTGATGCACAGCATTTGCTGACACAAAAGAAAGTTGAGATGGAAATAAATTTCAAGACTTTCCCTGACCTATGTCTTGAATGTGTGTTTCCTCCATGAGATCCAGGATTGTTTATGCCCTTTCAAAGAAAACATTGTGTAGATTGCATTGCTTGTAGATTGATAGATGCAAATGAGCCACGTCAGGCCAAATTATTCCTGTATCTATTGTTTAGTTTTCATGCCAGTATCTGTGCCTATCTGCACAGCCAAGTGTCACTGACAGTCAGGAACTGAATGTATTAATAAAATTAATGTCTTTCATAAGACAAGCCGACACAAGTCTCTGCCTGTTCTAAGTCTAAAAAGATTCTGATAATAGATATGTAAGCAGGAAGTAATCAATATCATATCAAATCATTTTATATCTTCTCCAAGAACTTTGTATTTACAATGCATTAAATTAAAGCAATATAAAAATAGCACTGAAAGGATATTAATTTAAATGCAAACACATGTATACAACCTGTATTTTTTTAGTTCCGTATAATTGTAAAAGTAAAAGAACGTTACTGCAGATAGGAAAAGCTACAAATACATACAGACCTCCTTTGGACCAGGAAACTTTACAAGAACTCTTAAGTGTCCTTTAAACAGCATTGTCCTTTCCCTATGAACAACAAGCAAGGTGACTACAGGTTATAAATTAGAGCTGATTCCTTACAAAGTGTAAACCTACTTGATTGCTAGATATGTAAATAAATTGAAAACCTCTAGGATCTGTAACAACACAGAAATTAAATTACAGTCATAGAACAGCAGAATTTTTTAGCCAAGAGCAAAAAAAATCATAAAAGGAGAAAGGTGGGAAAAAGAAAAGCAGGTGAATCACAGGTAGAAAGCAAACATGTACCCTGTCATATGCATTGCTTTACCTGGAAGAAGCCACAAGTCAAAGACATGGAAGATACCCAATATTTGCTCCAAGCCTCATCTGGTTAGTAGAGTTTGCATTCACTGCCATAGAGTTGTTTCTCCCCCGGGTTACCCACCAGCAGTCTTCTAGGAGTTGAAACCAGTTAGTCATTCACCACCAGTATGGGGGATAGTCTACCATCACTGAGACCCACAGATGGTCACAGGGTCACAAGGGAGGACCTTTTTTCCTGGACATGGCTTCTGCAAGTTAGTCAGTGTTTAAGAATATGGAGACTCTTTTGCTGCTAAGAAAAGCTGTGTATCTGCTTAACTCACCACTTTGCAACGTCTTTCTGGATGAACGCCCTCTGTGTCCATCCTCAGTGTATGTCATCTGTGGCCCATGGCTGACTCTGCTGTCTGCTAGCCAAGATTCAGGGGTCCAACCTTCTTCAACCAACTTCTTGTACGCTATGTACTCTGTGCAGCAGTGGGATAAGCACTCCTGCTCTGCTTGTCTCTGCCTGGCTCTCTGTAAAGGCTGGTTTACTCAACAGCATAGTAGCTTTTATCATCTGACTGTTTGTAAGCTGGATTTTATGAAAAAGTGGAGAGGAAATGCTTTAGCAACTTAATGGTAAGGGCTGACATTGAGAGCTTTTAGAAGCCATGCATGGAGGTACTCCAGCATCAGAAGGAATACATATCCATTAAAAATACTTGTGGATTTAAGAGCTCATAAACGGTTTTAAAATAATTAATCAGTGTCTTTTGTATTGCTTGATTTATAGAGCTATACAGAGTTACTTTGGGACAATTATACTTCAGGTTATGACAGTTTAATTGAGTAATTCAGTTGATTAGAACTGGTAAGGAGATGTCATAACCATGGCCTCACTAACAACAAACAACAAAAATATAGTTTACTCAAAACACTATTAATTGTAGTAGGTATTTATTTGGATATCAAAAAGACATACAAAAGTATTTACCATGAAAAACATTTTGCCTTTCTGCTAATGAGTGTTCCTGGGGAAAATTGAGTGTTAGATTAACACAGGATTGAAAGACCGCACTTAAAATCAGGTTTCACTCAGGATTTTTTTTGCCTAAATTTACACTATAGTTCAGAAATTCATGTATGTTGCAAACCCAAAGCTCATCAGTTTGACCCAATCAGAAACAACCCATGTGCTAGCTTTTTGGGTTTTCTGGGACTGCTCATTAAAAAAAACACCACATTTTCATCCTTCATTTTCACACTCCTACACCCTAACCAAATTTTTCACATTGCCAAGAGACTCTGGCCTACTTCCAAGCCAAACAATGAAATTTCACTGAGCTCACTTCTTGGCAAGTGAGCAAAAGCTCACAGGGTAGACACAACGGCTGACGGAGATAAAATTCTACATTTGGGTTTGATCCAGGGGAGATGGATGGGGACTTGGTTCAGGGTTAGTGTTACTCTTCAGTGATGTCACTGCTAATGCCCTGAGGTAGCAGAGTCTGCAGTCTTGATTTCTTATTGTACTCTGCAAACACAAAGGCAGTTCACATGGGCGATAAGCACATTATGGCAAGCATGATACTATGGCTGCAGCCAGGAACAGTGTTTGGGACAAGGTCTGCTCACAGCTGCCAGGCATGCAGGGGTAAGATATAGGCTGGCATTGCATGGCAGGACTGCCTTATAGTCATTAGGAAAAATCATCCAGTAAGGAGGAGCCTTGAACTAGGGTGTGCAACAGCAGAGGCTTTGGACTTCGCTATTTTACTGTATTCTCCAAGCCCTACAGAGCTGAAATTAAGTTTGGTGCTTGCCAAAATTTGTATGCTTTCCACAGCTCTTGTGCGCTTTCAAAACAGAAAATACAAAATAAGAAAATTACATGGTATTGAAATGACTAACTTTCATGTCTTTGTCCAGGACCTTTAGTCACAGTAATTGCTGTTTACAAAAAATAATGAGATTTCTTCCAAAAGTCATTTACACCTACTTTTTTTAAAGATGAGAGTACATAGGAAAAAAAAACACTATGAAGGATTTCTTTCTAGTTTAGTTTCTTTTTAACAACGTTGCAAAAAAATCAAAACTAGAAATATTTAGGAAAGAAGTATTTTATATAATCAGACACTTCAGAGTTTTATTAACATTTCTCAAAATTATAGAGAGGAAAAAAAAGTTACTTTTTTCTCCTCTGCTGAACCTTGAAAGTACAGAGGAAATATTTGATTTGAATTCATCTACAATCATAATTTCTGTGAGTACAAGATGTACTTGGCAAAAATCTTGGCAAAAATATCTTTCTCCATTCCCTCTCTCACCATCTATTTCAAAAGTGAAGCATGTCATTTAATTTATAGCTAAACAATATCTAACTTTCCAGAACTTTTAGACAAAGTAAGGAGGTGAAACAGAAAGTGTCTTTAACAAATCCCATCAGAAAATAGTAAAGCTGCTCCTTTTCACACAGAGTCTTGAGGCTCAGATTCAAATCTCTTCTTTTCCTTGAGGACACTAAATCCATATATTTCAATTTTCTAAAGAATACCCAGTCTGTGAGACTTAAGTTAATCTGACCTGTCCCATTCTGACTTTCAGCAAAATCATGTAGTCACAAAGTCACAGGGATGATGGTTGGAAGGCACCTTTGGTGGTCACACAGATCAGCCTCTTGCCCAAAGCAGGAGAGCTGCCAGCACCAGATCAGCTCTGCCATGGCTTTGTCTAACTCCATCTTGAACACCCCGAAGGGCAGAGGGTGCACCACTGGCAAACCTCTCCCAGTGCCACACCACCCTCCCAGTGACACAGCTTCTCCAAACAACCCGTTAGAAACTGGACAAGCTTGTGGCTGCTACTTCTTTTACCACTTATTATCTTTGGCCCCATCCCCTTTGAATAGATGTACAGAGTTCTTAAGTTGTCCCCCTTAGCCTCTGTCACCAGACCGAGGAAGCCCAGCTCCCTCAGCCTCACACAGTCTGTGTGCCCAAGGCTCCAGTCCACCTCCATCCACAGTCCTTCTGGGACTGAGTGCCTGAAACTGGATGCAGTAAATGAGGTACAGCTTCACTAATACTGAACAGAAAGAGATAGTTCCTTCTAGGCCTACTGGCTGTATTTCTTTTAAGGTCAATCAGTGTGCAGCTTTTGTTACCCATTCATTTGGCTCGTATTCAACCTAGTCCAAGTTGCCATGTATTGCCATGGTGAGAGACTGAGCAAGAACAAGTCTCTGAACTTGTGGTTAAGGCAGGGACTACTGTACTCACTCCTGTAAATTTTTGTCAGATGTTTCAGCCTTTATTTTTGTTTGCTTTTTAATGTTCTTGGACTCGATGATCCTTATTGGTCCCTTCCAACTTGAGCTACTCTATGATTCTGTGATTCTGTGAAATTAATCAATGGCTCTCATCTAAATGCTAGTGAATGTGTTGCCATATTTATTGCAAGTAAAATTGTTGTAGACAGTTTCTCTGCAGAAATTAAAAGATGGTAAATATATCAATTTTGTATTTTATATTTCAAATTAATTTAATGGAATCCAATATTCATAGAAATAAAGAATGGAGAACACTTGTTAGACTGTCAAACATACTGGAAATTTATAAGGACCTTCTATTCTAACAATCAAAAGGAGTCTCATAAGGATATCAAAGGAAATTAGCTTAAAGATCTAATCTGCCTTATAAGATAGTAAAAGACCTTATTACAAGAGGCGGGGGGGGGGAAAGTAAGTTTGAAAGCCAGGGAGAATCCAAATCAATAGGGGAAAAAAATTCCTAAGCATAGTTAGAACTGTAAAACTGAAGCTCACTTTTATGTTTTATTAAACCTATTCTGGTTCATGATGAAGTCACTATCTTATACATTGTGTGAACTACACATCAAATTTGAAACAAAAGACACATTAACTATAGATTAAAAGTTAGCAGCAGGTTTAAAAAACCTACCAGATGTGATGACGAATTCAGGATTTTCTGTAACAGGCTTATACTGCTCTTAGACGATACTCTAATGTCAATACTTAGACAATTCTCTAATGTCCTGAAGACCAAACACAACAGGTTCAGGATGGGTTCATGACAGAAAACCATGTTTAGAGCCCTGTATTTTCTTCTTATGGTGTAAAATCTGCTCTTTTTTGAACCTTGATCTTTAATAGATGTTGCAAGTTTTAGAGCTACATTTTGCGAAGTAATTCATTTAAATAAGACATGGTGTCTAAAAACTAGAAACAAAAAGGAAATGTTTGTTAGTAGAGTGATGAACTGTTAGGACAAGCTACATGGTGGATTTTCTTTTAACATCAGCCAAACTCTCTTCAACTTCTACTTCAACCAAAAGTTGTTTATGCAAAATTAGAAAATACTGCATAAAATGTGAACAAAGTTATAAAGTCAGACAGTCATAATTGTCAGTTCCAGCCTTGTGTTTTGTGCATGTCTAAACATGAAGCACTGATATGTCATTATTTTAGCCAAAACATAAAGGTATTAATTCAATACCTAGCTCCTCTGTGCTGCCAAGGATTAAGAACTGTGTATACTTAGAATTGTAGGTATATACACATTTAGAGCATTTGAGATGTCAACAGACTTCAGTCTATCTCTACGGGTAGTTGCCTATTTAAATAGGATTTTGAGGACTCAGTATTTAAAGATATGCATCTCAGTCTTCTGGACAACTAGCTGAAAGGAAATGATGTTAACAGGGAATAAAGTACCATGAAAATGCAATGGTATACATTCAAAAAATATGGATCAGTGCAATATACTTCTCTATCTTCACTCTCTCCATCAAATTCAATGATTTGGCAATTTCTGTCTCCCAAATGAATCCCTTCTATCTCACAATATTCAGATTGTTATCCTGCCTCCATACTTCTGTCCAGGGGAAGTTCTGGAAACTAACATCTCTTTCTCATAAATATCCTCCACTATTTCAATAACGACATCAGAAGGAAGATGAGGAAAAAGCGAGGGAACATCACCGTCATGCACAGAGCCAATTTTTTTAAGAGGCACAGTATTGGAGGGAGCTTACTCCTTCTCCATATTGCTTGCTATAATGACATGCAGCATGTTCCAGCAGTAATCATGAGGAACAAATTCCTCCAAAGTTCCTGTGTTGCTAAAAGCTAGTTGTCTAATATGCGAGTGGTCCTTGTAGTACACTTTATTTCTCAAGAGCAGTAGTAATTCTCACCTTTATAAAGACATCCTTCTCTAACTAGTCTATACATCAAACAAATGCATAGGTTGGCAGTGCTCAGTGCTGGAGGTTGGAGGCAGAAGCATACATTATGTATAAGAACACCTCTTGGGCACTTATTTAAAATGTATATGTAATACTATCTTCACCTATTCCTATTTTACTTTCCAGAACTGACTTATCATAACACAAATCTTCAGAATTCTCCACAGAAATATATACTACAAATAACCAAGATACACATAAAGAGGAAAAAAAATCTCCCAGGGACTTAGCTCTGCAAGTGTAACGCCTGCTGTCCTGGAGTAACCCAAAGAGTAGTTTGCAGCTCAGTGATAAAAATGGTACAAACAGGACACAAAAGAGAAACACTGCACCTTATGAACAAATTTTAAAATCAACACGACTACTCTTTAATCCATTCCTCTTTCTCTTTTTCAATGTTGTTTAGCAGAACAACCACAAATCAGTCATACATGCATTCTTTTCCAGGATCATAGCACATGACCGCAGACCACTGAGAGGCCTTAGCCTTGTACAGATGAAAAAATAGAGAACCTGAACTTCCATAACAAACAAAATGATTTTGCTCAGACAAAACTTCTCTACTGGTTTGAAGTAACTGAAATGTAAATTATCCGCACAGAGTAGCAGCCACCTCTTTTATTCTGAAGGAAAACTTGCTTTAGATTATACTTCCATTTTCCTTTGATAAAGTGTTATCATTTTCTTTCATTCCACTGTAACTCCTCCACACTTGCTTCTGTCTACTTTAATCTTTCTTCCTATTTCAAACCTGCTCCAGCTCTTTTGTTTTTCTTTTTTTTTTTCCATCTCTGTGTTGCTCCCAGAGATGAAGTAGTACAAGATATTTCTGACTTTCCTTTATACGGAATTTTGCATACTTTTCCCTTTGAAACATGCTCGAGCCTTGATCTGAATTCTTGGTTTCTCTCTATATCAACAACATGTTAATTTGTGTTGATGTTTTAGTTCTTTATTTTCTCCTTTCAGTACCATACTTATGACGAAGTGTTTGTCTGGCTTTCTGTGTTTTTCACAAACTGCTTTTTTGTATACATATTATAGCAGTCATACAAGAATGGTGGTGTGCACAGCACACATTAGTATGCACTACTACCTTGCTGTTTGTACTTTATTAGAAAATGTTGGGGATACAGATACTGAAAATAATAATTATAAGCCTAAAGAAAATGGGCAATGTGAAAAACATCCATAACACTGAAAAAAAAAATACTTGGTTAATTCACTGTGCTCATTTGAATTATAGAGAAAATGGCCACTCGCATAAAATATGGGTGGAATCTACTTGTCTATCCCACTGGATATTCAAATAACACATCATTATAGGAAGTTCCTTCAAACCAATATCCATATGGTCCCATCAGACCAACTAAAGCTAAACACAGTGCAGCAAAGCCGATACTGTGTCAACAAAAGCATATATACCTGCATCTCTGAGGCGGTTGGAGGGAAAACAGGTGAAACATACCTACCACAAGTTATGAAAATCTTTCCTAATGATTGTTTCTGTCTGTATAATTAAAGCATATAAAAATCCTACAAGAACAGCAAGTTGACAAACCTTCCACATTATTCACTGCCAATTGATTTTGTTCTTCTATTCTATAAACATATTTAGATTTTGAGTCTGAGCTATACTAGACTATTTAGTGTGATCTGCACTCACCAAAGACAGCTGTTTACTTCCAAACCCTAAAATTCAGGGATGTATTTCCTGTGTAATGACAACAGTATTGAGGATAGAGTACCATGTTCGATTTTAGTCACCCACACCAAAAAATGACCTCATACTGTATCCTAGCCACTGCTAGGTAAATTTAAGAAATGGACAGTCTTTTGGATGAAAGGAGACTGAAAAAATCTGTACTGTGCAGTCTAGTAAAAACGAGGCAACTGGGAATATTATTACTCTCTACAAATATAGCTGATGGAGTAGATAAACACGAGGAAAAAAAGAAAGGCTGAGTAAGCTGAAAAACAGTGCTGACTTGAGAACACACAAGTGTAACTGTGTATGAATTAATTTAGGCTGTAATTATGTGTCACAGCCCCCAGTGCCCTCCAGCTTCTAATTTAGTTGATTGAGCCCAAGGACAGCTCCTGTGCTGACAAGAACTTCTCTAAAGCATGCCCTGAGCTGGACCTGCCCCTTCTTCCCTTGGGAGCTGCTTGCAAGCTGAGGGTCTCGTGCTAGCCCCAGCCAGAGCTACGCAGCAGTGGTGCTGCGGCTGCACCCTGTCCTGTGTCTGACCACTCTGCAAATATCCCTGCCGATCCTCTCAACCAGAGTCACCATGGGAGGGAAGGAAACATTTTCACAGTGACGGTTGTGTTGAACAGTGTCAGCAGAGGATGGAGTCGCAGTGGCCTGGCAGGTTCTGCCCGGCCACTTGTTCCTGTGACAGCTAACAGTGTGATGAAATACACCTTAATCAATGGCTGCTGACACATATTGCCAGGAAACCCACAGCGACCCACAGAGAATCACTGGTTTCAGGAAGGAGTCCTGCCACCAGGTAAGCAATATCTTAGTGTGCACATTTAAATTGTTCTGCAAGTAATAGAATAATTCACAAATTTCCTATACTATTTATTGTGACTGCCTATACCTTCTACTAAAGGTGAACGATTAACACTGCAAGAATACAGCCTCCATTTATCATCTATTCCCTGACCCCAATTAATCAAGAATAAGCAGTCCTAGCTCTTCTAGAGAACAAACCCCAGGCACAGAATAGCAGAGTCTGAACATCCGCTGCCCTCCTGCTTCCAAACTTATCTACAATTCCCCTTCTCTATGTAGATCCTTGGAACAAGCTTCCAACAGGTTGGAAAATAGATATTTAGCTGTCTGTCTCTAGCCCTCAGCAGTGGCAACGATATGCAGTTTGTTTGTATACCTGAACTATAGGCAAACATTGGCATTTTGTGCTGAGAAGAGCATATTGTTTTCACTAGAGGTGAATATAGTCAATTCTAAGACCACATATGCTAGCCCAAACGTTTCTGCTTTCACCCTGAGTTTAAGATAGTTTCAACCTCATTACATGTTCATGTGTTCTTTTCATCGCATCCTAATGATTTTCCTAATCTCTTTCTGTGGCAGCTGTCAATATTGTCTTGAGTCAAGTCATAATGTGACATGTGAAGTTGATAGACAACAGGGCTGGCTGCAGGTTTGCAACTGTGAGAGGTGGCAATGAATACCTAAGGAACTAATGGGGAAGTAAGAAGGTGAATGCCCCTGTTTTCAACCCTGTTTTTCAGTGTATAAAACCACTCAGGCAGGGCTGTACTATTTCAGTTTCGTTACTGTATTTGGGGCAAAACACTGCAATCCATTTCCCATTTGATAGCTGAGCCTGATTCTTCCATGACCTTGCATTGTGTGTGCAACTCACGCCTGCCCTTATCAACCCTTTCAACCTTTTCTAATCCATACCATCAGTAGGGGATCCTTCTTGCCCCACAACTCACTACAGACTGGATCATGGGGAAAAAAAGAGGAGCACAGCTCTGTCAGGAAGGGTGCTACATGAATTTTACACACAAACACAAAATGAGAGAAAAAGAACGCTAAGGCATAGGGGCTGAAGAATTCAGATGTGATAGCATTTTACACCCAATTTGTAGAAAGTGCAAATAATTATACTACCATAATGGAAAAACACAAGGAAATTTGATTCCGGGAACCAGCCCTCAGACATTTATTCTCTTGATCCCTAGATCTAAATGAAATAGAGGTTATACTTGCAGCTGATATTAAAATGGGGGGGGGGGGTACAATCATGTCTTGACAATTAATAGCCTGAGGTGGCATAAAATGCTCATTGATGGTGTTTTGTATCAAAACACACTGATGTGCTAAGTGGTTTCTGATGGTCCAATTCAAATTTTAGATCTCTTCATTAATCAGAAGTGTGAAGTGTGGAGTAGAGCTTTGTTCTAGCAGTCATCAATTTATTACTTTTTTGGCTGTGTGATTTTTACCGTGACTGCTGCCTATCCTGTAGGCATCTTACTCTGTAAGATAACATTTTGAGCTGTGCATAGCCCTTCCTCCAATATGAATTTAATTTCTCCAAATAGCATGAGAACTCCTTTCTATTTTCTGTTTCAGCTCCTCAAAGCAGTGAAGAGAAAGAAAATTTGTCTCAGACATAAGCAGTTTGTGTTCAGTTTTGGGCCACTCACTACAAGAAGGATGCTGAGGTGCTTGAGCGTGTCCAAAGAAGGGCAACAAAGCTGGTGAAGGGTCTGGAGCACAAGTCTTATGGGGAGTGGCTGAGGGAACTGGGGTTGTTCAGTCTGGAGAAGAGGAGGCTGAGGGGAGACCTTATCGCTCTCTACAACTACCTGAAAGGGGGTTGTGGTGAGGTGGGTGTTGGTCTCTTCTCCCAACTAACTAGTGATAGGATGAGAGGAAATGGCCTCAAGTTGTGCCAGGGAAGGTTTAGTTTGGATATTAGGAAAAATTACTTCACCGAGAGGGTGGTCAGGCATTGGAACAGGCTGCCCAGGGAGGTGGTGGAGTCATCATCACTGGAGGTGTTCAAAAAACTTGTGGAAGTGGCACTTCGGGACATGGCTTAAGGGACATGGTGGCACTGGATTAATGGTTGGACTTGATGATTTTGAAGGTCCTTTCCAACCTTAGTGATTCTGTGATTCTGTGATTCAGTTACAATACCTGTTTTTGAAAAATAAAACAGCTGTGAAAAGCCACTTCTAAACAAAATTTTTTGGAAAGAAGAAATGTTACAAAGGTTTTTCATCCACATTTACCTTTGTTCAGAGTGAAGAAAATGGATTTTTGGATTGTTTAAAATATGGTGTGAATTCTTTTTCTTAACATACAAATAACAGTGGAAGGAAAGTAAAATACAACAAAATGAACTCTAAAGTGTAAGGAGGAAGATGAGCATAAGGACATAAAAAGCTGGACATGAGCTGGAAATGTGTGTTTGCAGCCCAGGAGGCCAACCCTATCCTGGGCTGCATCCAAAGAAGCGTGACCAGCAGGTCAAGGGAGGTGATTCTGCCCCTCTGCTCTGCTCTGGTGAGACCCCAATCTGGAGACCCGCATCCAGCTCTGCAGCCCTCAGCACAGCAAAGACATGGACCTGTTGGAGCAGGTCCAGAGGAGGGCCACAAAAATGATCAAAGGGATGGAGCACCTCTCCTATGAAGACAGGCTGAGAGAGTTGGGATTGTTCAGCCTGGAGAAGAGAAGGCTCTGGGGAGACCTTATTGCAGCCTTCCAGTACTTCAAGGGGGCTTATAAGAAAGATGGGGACAAACTTTTTAGCAAGGCCTGTGGCAATAGGACAAGGGGTAACAGTTTTAAACTAGAAGAGGGTAGATTTAGACTAGATATAAGGAAGAAATTTTTTATGATGACAGTGGTGGAACACTGGAAGATGTTGCCCAAAGAGGTGGTAGATGACCCATCCCAGGCAACATTCCAGGTCAGGTTGGACGGGGCTCTGAGCAACCTGATCTAGTTGAAGATGTCCCTGCTCATTGCAAGGGGGTTGGACTAGATGGCCTTTAAAGGTCCCTTCCAACCCACGCCATTCTATGATTCTATGATAACACTTTAATCTGCAGTAGTAAAGAAACATTAAAGCTGAGAAAAAAAAAGTGTTTAGCAATCTGGATTAATTCCCAGATTTGCCAGAACTCTCACATGTTGTTAGTGAATCACTTATTCATAAATGAAACTTGATCTCAGTCTGTGTTTATATCTTAGAAAACTAGGGTTAGCCCTGCATCACCTTGGCTAGTTCCCATGCCAGCAGGTGCCCTAATAACATACATGGCAGTCCAGCCAAGAAAGTGTCTCCACCTGCAGCCCCACTGGAAGCAGCACAGAATAACACAATATTCATCATGGATGTGAGTGTCATCATCATCCAGGAAGAAGGAATAACTCAGAACACATGTGAAAAATTTCCTTGTCACACTGACTGACTGGTAAGTAAAAGAATTACAGCTGGTGAGTGCTTTTTGTCTGAATAGTAGATCTATATTTAACTGATATTTTCTTCTTCCTGAGCCTGATATACATGCCAGGGTTAAGTCAAAAATTAACAGAAAATAACAGTGCCTACTTCTGAGAATGAAAGAATAAAAGCATTACAAAACCCCCTTTCTTTCATGTCAAATATTGGCAATGTCATCAACTTACTAAGTTTTCAACAAATCTCAATGTACCTGTGGAAGAACAACACCAGGCACCAATACATACTGGGGGTCACCCAGCTGCAAAGCAGCTTGGCAGCAAAGAACCTGGAGATCCTGGTGGACAGTGAGTTGAACAGGAGTCAGCAATGTGTCCCTGCAGAAAAGAAGGTAAATGGTATCCTGGGTTGCATTAGGCAAAGTATTGCCAGCAGGTTGAGGGAGGATACCCTTGCCCTCAGCACTGGTGAGGCCACACCTGGAGTTCTGTGTCCAGGTCTGGGTTCCCCAGTACAAGAGAGACATGGACTTACTGGACGGAGTCCAACAAAGGGCCATGAAGATGATTAAGAGACTGGAGAATCTCTCCTATGAGGAAAGGCTGAGAGACCTGGGACTGTTCAGCCTGGAGAAGAGAAGGCTCAGGGTAGATTTTATTAATCCATATAAATACCTGAAGGGAGGGTGGAAAAAGTGGAGCCAGGCTCTTTTCAGTGGTGCCCAGTGACAGAACCAGAGGCGATGGGCATAAACTCAAACACAAGAGGATCTCTCTGAACACGAGGAAAGACCTTTTGGCTGTGAGGGTGACTGAGCCCTGCCACAGGTTTCCCAAGGAGGTTGTGGAGTCTCCATCCTTGGAGATATTAAAAAAACATCTAGATGGTCCTAGGCAACTGGTTCTAGGTGACCCTGCTTGAGCAGGGGTGTTGGACCAGGTGACTTCCAACTTCAACCCTTCTGTGATTCTGTGATACTGTGATTCTACGAATGCCTCCCATGACACAAAAATGACACTGTCCTCTAGCTTTTCAAGGCATGTTCCATGAACTATAGATACATCTGTTCATATATGTAGTAAGCAGAAAAACACACCACAGAGGGTGGATGTTTGCATTATTTTATGCACCAGGTTGAACATCTGGATGGCAAACAATTTGCTAGGTGCACTGAAAAAATTTATCATCCTTTTATCATTGCACATAATCTGACATGATTTTCAAAGTAATTTGATTCTTTCTTTAGAGCTGAACAGAAATCTGATTTTCCATCTTGTTATAATTTTCAAGATTTCTGTTATTTGCCCATCTCCTGTTTTATACTTCTCACATCTTTAGCACAAGATAAAAAGAAAAATCTCATATATTCATGAAGTGAAAATATGTGAAGGAAACAATGTGACAGTAATTCAAAACATCTTGTTTAAGTTACTGAGTTTTTCACTTTGGTTGTGGATTTTTAAAGATGTATTGGGTTTGAGTGGCAAGGTTTTGGTAGTGGGGGGGCTGCAGGGGTGGCTTCTGTGAGAAGCTGCTAGAAACTTTCCCTGTGTCTGACAGAGCCAGCTGGCTCCAAGATGAACCCACCACTGGCCAAGGCTAAGCCAGTCAGCAATGGAGGTAGCACCTCTGTGATAACGTATTAAAGAAGGGGGCAAAAAACAGCACGCAGTATTTGCAGCTGGACAGAGGAGTGAGAATATGTGAAAATAACTCTGCAGACCCCCAGGCCAGAGCAGCAGGAGGGGCAGGAGGGTCTCCAGGCACCGGGGCAGAGGTTCCCCGGCAGCCCCTGGTGAAGACCATGGTGAGGCCGGCTGTGCCCCTGCAGCCCATGGATCTCCACATTGGAGCAGATATCCACCTGCAGCCCAGGGAGGACCCCACGCTGGAGCACGTGGATGCCCAAAGGAGACTGTGACCCTGTGGGAAGCCTGTGCTGGAGCAGGCTCTTGGCAGGACCTGTGGACTCATGGAAACAGGAGCCCAGGTTGGAGCAGGTTTGTGGTGAAACTTGTGACCCCGTGGGGGACCAGCGCTGGAGCAGTCTGTTCTGAAGGATGGCACCCCATGGAAGGGACCCAGGCTGGAGCAGTTCATGAAGAACTGCAGCCTGAGGGAAGGACTCACGTTGGAGAAGTTTGTGGAGGACTGTCTCCTGTGGGAGGGACCACACGCTTGAGCAGGGGAAGGGTGTGAGTCCTTCCTTTGAGGAGGAAGGAGCGACAGAAACAACATGTGATGAACTGACTGCAACCCCCATTCCCTGTCCCCCAGTGCCGCATGTGGAGGAGGTGGTAGAGAAATTGGGAGCAAAGTTAAGCCCAGGATTGAAAGGAGGGGTGGGAGGAAGTTGTTTTAAGATTTGTGTTTAGTTCTTATTATCCTACTCTAATTTTGATTGGCAATAAATGACAATAATTTCCCCAAGTCAAGTCTGCTTTGCCCATGACAATGATTGGTGAATGATCTGTCCCTGTCCTTATCTTAACCTACAAGCTTCTTGTTATATTTTCTCTCCCCTGTCCGGCTGAGGAGGGTGAGTGATAGAGCGGCTTTGGTGGGCACCTGGCGTCTAGCCAAGGTCAACCCACCACAAATTAATTTCATGTTTTAAAAATCCTTCCACAGTAAAACTGGAAACATTTAATTTTTAAAATTCTCAAAGCAGAATGTTTACGTAATTTCTTCATGTTTGGGGTTTTTTTCAACATAAGAAATTTGTCACAATATACACAGTCTTCTTGAGATGAATTTATTCCAACCAAAATGTAATTCACTTTATACTTTGTGTAATTCAATAGTTCTAGCTCTGATCTTAAGTGACAGGTACTTCTGCCTGATATTTATCTAGAGTTTGATTTTAGTAAATCAAGACAACTTGAAAAATGATGGTGATCTTCAGAATGTGTCTACGCTCTCCATTCATAAATGAACAGCTAAGTCTGCTTGATATAATGCTCATTCTGGATCAACCAAAATGCAAAGTTTACCAAAAGATAAAGCGACTTAGTGACTTTTCATCTGACATCAGTGGGAGCAGTTTATCTTGTGACAACTCTCTGAAAGGAAGGTAGAGAACATTTCTAGTTTTTATTTATAACACGAACAAAAACTGTGGGGTTTTTGTTGTTATTGCTCTCAGGAACTGTACTTTGCTGCTCTCCCTTGCTTAAAAAAGAGCATTTCAGCTGCACCTCTTCTTCCTTGTCATTCAGTCTTTCGCTACAGAATCTTGTAGATGTCATAAGCACTTCTGAAACTGAGATAGCAGGGTTCAGTTCAAAGGAGGAACTTCATGTGTTGATGCCTGTTCGAATCTTATCTAAGCTATCCAGGTTTCTCAGCTCCCAAATTTGCTATGGAGAGCTCAGAGGAATGCTCTTTTCTTCTCTGTGTCAAACTACTCTTTCTCATTTGACAAACATTCATGGTTATGTAAGTTTCCAGTATTTTGAAACTGAGAAATATGGCATTAAGATTTGAAAACTTCTGTTTGTGAGCAGAGCTTAATAAATTTCAGAAAGCAATTTCTGGTAATTTTCAATTACAAAGGCTGGCCCAAAAAGTGCATAAATGTACCTCCTCTTTAATTAAATATTTTCATGTGCTGCTTTTCTTTTTCTCCAAGTTCATGTATATTAATACATTTTTCTCCATCTCTCTTAGTGTATGCTTGTCTTCACACAGCACTATTAAAGGAGAACCTACTCTGCACTCCTCCGCAGTGTCTGTTTGTCTGCACTCAACAGACTAATTTCCATTGTAACACTTCATACCCTTCTCCCAAAGGCACAAGCACACAACTTCCACAGCACACCCATGACTTCTAGTTCTTACAGAAAGGCAGGTACTGGGAGGTATTCTAAAAAACAGGTTTCATTCTACCTTTGTTTCAGAAACTTATATGCTCCAGAGAAGATTTACTAATTGTACTCTCTTAAGAGTTTATAAATGACCTCTGTAATCTGAGATGTGCTGGTTCTCAAGATTTTTTACATGCGGTCCCACATTTCAGGTTTTTCCCTGCTTTTGCATGCATACTATACATTACAGATGATAAAGAACTGGATTAACAACATTATGAGGGCAAGAGTTGTCAGTCAAGCAAAGGAAAAAAGGTATTGGACACCAATATGCCAAACCTGATTATCAAGGTAAAGCTCTTAATGCTTCTCGAAGCTCAAGAATTATGCTGAATTAAGGGTAAGGTAATCCAACTCAGACCACTTTTTCTAAGTTCTGTGTGTTTATTTGCCTTTCAGGTGCAAATAGCAAGTTGCAAAAGCCATCACACGGGACATTTCCTTGACATCTCTGCAGGTGTTTTTAGGAATAAGTTCTGTTGTTAGTGAGGGTGCTTTCCTGCAAGCTGCTGAAAACTTCAGGCCTGATTCAGCGGCATGGTTGGCCATATTCTTGAAATAAGCATTAAACAAACACAAGACCAGAAAATAGATGCATTCCTATATTTAAATGAGATGTCAAAGTTAATAGAGCTCATCTGTAAATTTGTTGAAGCTTGAACAAATCTGTAAATATGTCTGGTTTGAATGGTGAACCTACACTTTTTCCACTTTCCTTTTGTAATTCCCTTAAAATCACTGTTATGACTCTAGTCTAGTATTGTGTTGCAATATTATAAAATAAAAGATATCTTAAAATCTCACTGCGTTTTTTCTAATGTATTTCTTAACATAAAGACAGATTATTCCGATTAAGTGACATTATGCTTCAGTTTTAAATTTTTAAATTTTCATTTAAATTTTCATTTAAAATCACATTAAAATGAGAGGTAATAATATCCTATTACCCCGTGTCTGCCTTCTTTTTTGCATATAATTAATAGTATAATAACTGTATATCACCAATTTCAGCAGTGCAATTATTCTTCCCATATTTTCCACACAAAGGACCAGCAACAGAAAAAATAACTATGTTTCACATATTGCATTATTGTCTCCTGCACAGGGCCATTAATGTGACTATGTTGAAATCCTGATAACAATAGCAAAAATTCCTTACATAACAGTTATGGAGCAAGATTTGGCAGTGATATAAACAGCAGGAAATTCTCCATGAGCTGAAGCTAACAGCTGAAAACAGGTTTACAAAGTACACCTTGTTGACCCATCCACAGACTTTTACTGAAATGGTTAGCTCTCTACGCTAAGTTTACAGTTTCAGCTTCTCATAAAATCTATCCAAATAAGTATGGCTATATATTACACACCTTCCTTTGGTAGTATCTGTAAACTGAGAAGTCCTGTTGCCTTACATACCGTAAAATCTAGGGAGAAGTATCACCATGTCTGGGGCCTGATTATGTTTTACTGAGATCCATATATTATTACCATCTTCATATAACACCTGTTACAGTCAAGGGCAATAGGTACATGGTGTTGTTATTAGCTATTGTGTTAACAAATTAATTTGTGCTACCTTTTCTTGTTTGCCCTAATGTTTTGCAAGTATTGTATGTTCAACTCATTGAGGGGTCAGTCTGCTCACCACCAGATAAGATCTCTGCCACGAGGGTTTTTCCGATGCTGATTTAGCAGAATATTATTAGACTCAAAAGAACTATGTGGATTATCAGAAGTTCCTTCAAGTGTGCAGGGCAGAAGGGAAGGGCTCCCAACAGAGTCTCAAAAGCCCCCTGAGGACAAAGAGAAGAAGCAACAACGAGAGAGAAGGAGGCTGTCAGAGATGTGGAACACTTTCTCCATCCCCTGATGTCCATTTTGTTTTCTCCTCCTATGAACACTCTTAGGATACTCTTAAATCCCAGTCTCCAAACACAGAAGGCAGCATCTTCAGAGCAATGAGTTTTGACTTGAAAGCTGGGTGAAGAGTGTGGAAAATAAGTAGACAAGGACATTTCTTTAAAGGAAAATGAGCTCTCTCCCTGCTCCCAAATAAGTGCCTGACGCACTAGTACTGAGAGCTTTCCTTTTCGTGGTTTTGGGTTTTTTTTAACAGTGTTTGTGGTGATCATTTTCTGGACTGACAGAGAGCAAGACCAGCCTACACTCTGTAAAGAGGTAGGTGTACTCATCCATATTTTTGAATGCTTTTAATTATAAACCAGAGAGATTAGAGATGAGTCATCATACTTTTCATTCACACTCACCTTTCCTGTTTCAGCTTTCTTAGGAGCTTAGCAACAAAAGGTAAACTTCAGCTGAGGCTGTCTTCTTAGCAAGGCAGCCTGTAAAGCTGCTAGGGGAAGAAAGCCCTCTCCACCCCTCACCTGTGATGACTGTGACCAGACGCATGTCCCTGATTCAACCTTGAGCTTACTATGAAAACAGCTAGAATCATCTGCCACTTAAGTCAACTGAAATGTCCTATTACTGGGCTCTGAAACTGTTAGCAGCACCGGTCTTGAGGAAAGATAAAGTTCCTTGTTCCGTAGATGGAAACTACTTTATGAAAACAAGGAATAGGTTTGTTTTGTGGGTTTTTTTAACTGAATTGCTCTTTATTAAATGCTGACTAAAAGCAGCTGTTGTTCCATAGTCATCCTCTTTGCAGAATGTACCTATTAATTTATCTAAATTTTCTATTAATTTTTGCAAATATATTGTATGAACAAACATTCAAAGACATATCTCAGAAGAGGGCAAAAAAGGTTTTCTAGATCTGCTTATCCAGAAAAAAATAAACAAATTATTGGATTTTTGAAACAAATAGGTTAAAAGGAGGACAATGGTGAAATTAGTTTTCCTATCACCCAAAAATATCCCACACATGTAATGAATTCACGTTAATGTTCTTTCCATTCTGATAAAGTTGGTCTGATTTACACCAGTTGAAAACCAAGCTCACAGTTTGTTTGGTTGGTTTTTTTTTAATTTACATTTCAAGATAATTATTTCCTGAAGCTTCTAAGAGACAATACAAAGAAAAGAACCTTCATAAAGGAAATGAGAACAAGAAATGCAGTGGAAAAATAGTAAATGTTTCTTAAATCTTCAATTTCATTCTGAACAGGCTTGAAATAGATCAGTGTGTAGTGGGGTATGTAAATTGAATAGCCATCCATTTAGAACAACCTAAATCCAGCTAGTCTAATGTAACAGGTGCCATATAGCGGGTGTTTTTCCTGAATGCATGTATTTTATTTCTATAAAGATAACAGAAATATAAAAAAAAATCTAAAGTGTAGTATTTATAAATGAAGGCAACATGCAACAGTCTACACAGGATCCAGCCATGCTTGCAGAAGAGGTCACAGACACCAGTTCTCCACCGATGCACAGAATCTAGCTGATTTGCTGGAGGGGTTTTTTCTGTGCATCCTCCTTTGTTCACCTCAAGCAAAATCCAGCAACTGAATTCAATTGTTTGTGAACTATTTAATCAATCCAAATTGACGTAGCTCGGGAGGAATGTCCCAAACTACTCTGCTGGGCATGTATACATAAAAAGGTGAGCCTCTTTCTAGTACAGAGCACATTTTCCACTGGAACAGTAACTAGAAGATTACTTCCATCTACATCCTAGTGAGACAGCTTAGATAATTGAAGTTAGTGACGTGTAACATTTTACTGAAATAGCTTTGGACTTTTTGTATGTTTCTCCAAAGATGTAAAATTTCAACTACAGGTTTCAGTCATGTTTGCTGTCCCCTGACATGACCCCTTTGCACTTTCTCTGGAGTGGTTGTGTTTGTCAACAAGTCTAAGAGGCTACAAGGCCATCTAAGTTTTGAAAGTCGTTTAGGGATTACCTTCAACTTGAAAATTACAATTCTAACAATGTTGTACTTAGTATCATTAAAAGTAGTAGCTGTTATTGACAGTAGTCAGTAGAAATAAGCCATTTAACCACACCTTTAAACTTTTTCTGTGTGCATTGAACTCCATTTTGTATAGTCAGTTTTCCTCTACAGCCAAGCCATTTTTCCCTTGCTGAAAAAAAGCACACCAACGTCCATCGAAAAATCTACAATCACTGAAAAGAAACATAGAAGATTTTACATGCATTGTTGTCAAATTCAATGGACCCTCAATTTTCCTAAATAATGCCTAATTTCCCCTAAGGATTTCCTTTTTCTTAAACACCCAAGTTTTAAATTAATCATTTACAGGAAGTTCAAAGGTTAATATGCTCATTGGCTATACCATTGAATATGAACTCTTAGACTCTTCTGAAGTGATTTGTGAAGGAGTACACAAGGCTTACAAACCCCAGTTATGATGAGAACAATGTAAGCAGTCTGAATAAAATGAAAACTGGGACATGAGTTTCATGTATTTTTTTATTCCATCTTTTACTCCATTTTTTTTTTCACATCCATTCCAACAGAATGATTAATAAGATATAATTCTGGCATATCTGTAAACAACCTCTCCATAAAGAGAAGAAGAGTAGAATCATTGAAACACTTAACTGAATGACAAGTTTTCACTGTAGGTATTATCTTATTGAAGCAGAAAGGCTATCCATAAGACTTAAGGAATCAAGTAATGTGACTTTTTTCACTACTTAACCGTGTTTCATACTCCTTGTGTATAACATCAAGAATAGTTCTGAAACTTTCCAAGTTGGAAATAGTGAGAACTTAGACATTTGTATAAAAGCTTATGCAGATAAAAACCTCACAATGCCCATCCACTTGTGAGATAAGGAAAGCTTTTAGGCCTTGGTAAACAGCACCATGTTCTCACTCCATCCATAAACAGACTGAGCTAACTTATGTCTCCTGTGATTAGTGACGATCCTTCTTTACCTGAAAATAAGAGACTGAAATCCAATTTTTCCATAAGCCCTGAGATGATGGATACATTTTCAAAAGTTTTTAGAAGAAAAAGATTCTCAACTTCTGACTCTGTTAGATGACGTCCCCATCTGTGGGAGACGTTCTTCCTCCTCCACACTTGTATTTCAAAACTTGACATCCCCATCATTCTAATCTCTGATGAGATGTTAGCTTTGACACACTGTTGTTCATTAGAAGATACACAATTTATTTTCCTGCATACCCTTCAAAGCCTTTGCAGTGTGATCACTAACAAGGATATTGATCATATAATTGACAGATATGAGCAAATTAAAAAAATATTAAATATACTTATTTAATGCTTAGATTCTTTAATGTTGTTTCTGACACATCTGAGAACCTACAGAAGTTCTACTATTACTATAACATCAGATATGATTAAAATGAAATTGTGCTTCATGGCGGGTGCTTCAGCTGCTTCTGAAAAAGAAGAAAAATGGCCAAAAATCTCCACGTGCTCAACAGGCCATTTGGAGGACCACAGGCTAACTATAACAAGCTCCTGCATATTTTTTTTTTCCCATGACACATTATTTTGAGTTTTTTCCCCTTCACAGTCATAGTCTGTCCCCAATCTAAATTCTAACACAAATTCTTGTCTGTTTGCTTGTTCACAGAACAATACTCATTCTTGTTAATTCTTGTTTATGAAGCTAGGATGTGTTTGAAAGCCTGATTTGAATAAGCCTGATACTAAGGTTAAGTTTCCCTCAGTAGAGCTAGGAAAAAGAAAGAAAGAGGATAAAGGAGTAGCAAATCAAATACTTAAAGCATCTGAAAATGTTCCAGGAAGCACATAAGAAAAAAAACATGCTGATAAGGATAGTAAGGAAATAAAATTATAATAGGAAATATATACACTCTGTATATGCTCCATTCACAGAAGACCACAACTGAGAGATTGTCAGTGAAGACATGTGTGGAATAATTGCTGGAGGTGACCTAGAAATCTAACTTATATCCATATTTTAAAGAAAGGTACAGCACTGAAGAAGCATCCAGGGTGTAGTGTGGCTGGTATGCAAGGGATCCATTCCACGGGAGTTCCCTAGGCCTCTAACCTTAGATGTTACCACACCAGGAGAACTTGCTGTGCTGACTCTAGGAGGAACTGTATGGAGGGTGGAGCGGAGTGGAGACACCGCGGCCAGGCTCTGTGAGATATAGAGAACTCGAAGGTACAATGGAACCGATAAGCTGCATATTCACTACCCTGAGTCAATGGTCTGTCATGTTTTTGACAAAATGCTGTACTTGGAGTGAACTTTGCTTATTATAATATCATAATTCTAAAACTCACACCCCTCTCAAAAGTTACCCACCTCCCAAGGTGCGACCGCCCCTCAATGAGCGTGCGCACTGAATTTTTCCTAGTCTGTACCTTTAAATGCGAAGCGAGAGAATTCTGAACCAATCTTGATAAAGATATTTATGACTAGAGTCACTCAAGCTCCACCTGCAAAGTAAAACACTATAAAATAGTGTGAAAAGAGCTGGATGTCAGGGAAGACACCATCACCCCTGACTTTTAGGATCCGCCAACGGGCTGACCCTCTCTTCCCCCCCATTGGGACGCCTTTGGGTAAGATTCAAACACTTGGTCATATCAAGTGCCTCCCCGGGAAACGTAGAAATCTCTATAGATTCACTTTACATCTTTTAACACGTTTGTAGCCAAGCAGTGTTACTCATACTTTGGTATTTGCACGTGCTTTGTAGACAGTGAATTTATCACCGGCAATCCAAAGAACCCGTGTGTCTGTTACTTCAATAAATTGCACTATTGATTGACTCAACTGTGTGTGTGTTGTCCCTGAATGCGACCACACCTCTGAGTGCGGCCCTGTGAGTTCAGGAGGTGTCCGGCTGAGCAGGTAGTGTGATGTTAGCAGTGCATCCGGACCCATGATAGTCCAACGAAGGTGTTGGGCGCGACCAGACTACTAACGCTAACTTTGGGCATCATTCAGAACCTAAGCTCCGCCGCCCCCAGTCCCTCTGATATTTGAGGATCAGCTGGAAAGCAAGGGGGTTTAGTTTCTGCCAAATTGCTCTGCCTCTTAATGCAACAACATGAAAAAAAAATATTATTTATACAGACACTAGCACTCTAGGTACTGGTAGTGCAGCTGCAGTGGAAGCTGGAAGAATCACAGAATCATAGAATGGTCTGGTTTGGAAGGGACCTTTAAAGATCATGTAGTCCAACCCCCCTACCATGGGCAGGGACATCTTTCACTAGACCAGGTTGCTCAAAGCCCAGTCCAACCTGACCTTGAACACTTCCAGGGATGGGGCATCTACCACCTCTCTGGACCAGACAATAGTAATACTGATGAAGTCACTTACTTGTGTCACTGCTATTTCGATAAAAGTTTAGCTGATTAACCAGTTAGCCTGTTGGTACAGGGCAAAACATTTGTCTGACAAAAGTAAAACATTGACAAGTAATGTCTCAACAAAATCTAAATGTTTAATAAATATTTTCCAATTTTCTGAGAAGATTCATAAACCCAAATTATTACTTCCCTGAAAAACTTCATATTTGTCTAGGAAATTGTCATTAAGTATATTCTTCCTTTAACTCCTTCCATTTGTCTTTTTTCCAACTTCCTTCAAGAAAAGAGAATGAAAGAAGAAAGCTTATACATTCCTGGAATGTGTTTCTGAAATATTTTGCATTTGAAAAAATAATATTTGATTTTCCAACATCTTTTCCAACTTGAAAACAAAACATGAAAATAAAATACATTTTTCCTTTTTTTTTTTTGACAGAATGACCATTTGTCCTTTCATGGCTGGGTGTCCTGAGATTAAATATCTTCCGCCTATGTTTTTCTCACAACAAATGGCTTCTTCTATGATTGTATTGTCCATCAGATGAATTTATGCAAATGTACCTCTGAACAGTTTTGCAGGTGAAGGCAGGGATAGTGGGAGAACAGGAATGGTGGGAGAAAAAAGTGGATGGGGGAGAAGAGAGAGATTGGGACTTTGCTTATTTTTTTCTTAGATTTTGGGGGAGAATTTGTTATACATCATTGTAATTTTAAAAGTAAACATTTATTAATCAGCTATATAATTGATTAAAAAACTAGGATGCAAATTTCCCCATAATCATAACTGAAACTGATTTTCAAGCATGCTTTTGTCGGTTCCTCTAAAAATTAACATATGGACTAAATTGATTGTGTGTAATAAAAATTTTATAATAAAAATGTTGAACTGGAAAAGGGAAAGGAAGGTTGGCTGTGATGCAAAATATCCTAAAATATACATATATTCTTCCTCAGCAGGGATGAACTAATGTCTTGTTTCACAGGTTTCTCCTCCAGAATAACCAAACTCAATGCACAGCTTTCACGATTTGTTAGTATATGAGAGAGAGCTGAACTGTGACATATACTCTTGCTGTAATCCATAACTAATATAAAAAAGAGAAGAATCTGAACTATCAGAAATTTAAACTAAAGGACTTTCAGAATAAAATTTAATACAAACAAAAAATCCACCTGCATGACGAGTCTTCCATTTTTACATGTTTCCCTGTACTGTTTTCAGTGAGGCGAGTATTAAAACATGAGTAGAAGTAGGAGGAGCTATTTATGCTTTCTCTGCTGGATAGAATGCCCTCTAGTGGATTTTTTTTTACATTAATGTGATTTCCATAATGCACAGATTCCATGAATAATGCATCTTAATATTTACATCAATAATGTTTAAAAGTCACCAATATAAGAAGTATCTGAGCTTTCCTTAGTCTGATAACCCTTTGTCCAATAAAATTTAAAACAAAGGTTAAAGCAATTCAGACAAGTAAAAAGGAATATTATCAATAGGCTGAAAAATTTTCCACTATTTCTATTTGCAGTGGAGGATACCTTTTTTTTTTTTATTTGCCCTACAGTTCTAAGTCCTCGGTTCTATCAGAGTTAAATTCATTGCAAAGACTTATGAAGAGTGAGATATTTTTGCACTTTCTGTATACTGTTTAGAGACTCTTGAGTGTTACAGTAATCTTCAGCATAAAAGTAGCTCTCCCTCAGGATCTTCTGTAATTTGCAGTCTGTCACAGCGACCCTGTGGGTTTCACAACCCTCAAGAGCTGCTAGAGCACTGCGTGGACCATTCATGGGTCAAGCTAACAGCCAGAGGCTGTGAGGAACACCAAAATGACTTCAAAAAACAAGCTTGTACAGAGAGGAATACCTTATTTCATGCTGGGAGGCTTCACTGTACACATGAGAGAAAAGAAAGCTTAACTGTCGTTTCACTGCAGTAAGTTCTAAGATATCTGATAGGATTTGGAAAGAGAATCTAGAAACTCATTGTCAAGATCTCGCTGAAAATACCAAGCTTAGGGCTCCACAGCAATCAACATGGCAAATCAAAACACCATTGAAATTCTTTCATACCACTAAATAAATCTACGTTTTTTTAAACTGTAGGTGGTTCTTGTTGTCTTCCCAAAAGAATGTAGTAAAATTAGAAAAGATACAAAGAAGAATAAAATGGTAAATCAGAGGTACTAAACATCTTCTGCTTCAGAATCATCTGCATAGACTCAAATTCTCTGGCTTGGAAACAGATGGTGGAAAAGAGAGTATGTTAAGGATCTATAAAATCATAAAAATATACAGAAGGCAAAGAAAGAACTACTCTCTATTATTCCTAATAAAAGCAAGGGTACCTAATAAAATTAATAACAAGCAAGTTTAAACCTAGCAGAGCAAGAAGGTTTTCACTCAATGTATGAGAAAGTAGAAGCCATGAAATAGAATAGGTAAAATATACATATTCTTAACTACAATAATGGTTATTAAACATGGTGATTTAAATACACCTTTTGGTTCAGAAGATTTCTATACTGATGATTGTGTATTTAGGAGAGTACTGAAGGCATACCTCTGTACACTTCTTTGGGTTTTTTAATCTTCCTTTGGCATCTGCTATTAGCAGATGGATACTGGAACAGGCAGACAACCTTAAAAGAGTCTTTTTTGTACATTTTCTGTTTTTTCTTTATATTTTTCCATGGTCTGCTCCATGATTTAAAGAAAAACCATGCTGTCAGACCTTTCTTCTTTGCATGATTCTCGTGAACTTTTGTTGTTTTAGTGAAAACATAAAGACATTTTCAAGAAATTTTCAAGCACCAACATCCATAAAAAGAACTGTTCTAGCAAATTCTCTTGAATCCACTGTGACTTCTCTACAGAGCAAATGCAAAAATCTTTCCAAAAAATAATCACCTACATTTTGTGACAAAAAAGGCATCTTGAACCTACCATCTTTCAGGTAGTGTAGAAACAAAATCTTTGCTACATTATCATTTTCTTTCCTGGGATTCATTAGCTTCTTGATGTTCACACAGTCTACCAGGATGATGTTTGCATTTCTGTCTAATATGCTGTCTGAGATCTACTGCAGGATGAATGTGTACATTTAAGTAAGCCAAGACCAATAGGAGGATATACATTAGTGGGATTGCACTTTACAATCATATTCTGTGCCAGAGTATGCTGGTTTAATGCTTGTTACACTTTCAGAGTATTTGAGGCCCCATTTTTTCCGAACTGCCAAGGAGATGACCCCTCAGCCCAGACAAGGACAGTACCCAGATGCTACACAGGGCCTGGAAAAAGGCTGCTTTACTGAAGTGCTGCTCCAGGGCTGCTTAGCCCTTCAACTCAGGATAGCTGATTAGGTGGGGACACCACTGTGCTGACCCAGGCATATTGATGCCATCAGTAGTTCCTTGAGCACCCTGCTTGGGATCTCTGAATCATCTGAATCATTCTCTGAATCATCATGATCTCTGAATCATTCCACATCTGGTGGTGTTGGGTTGATGGTTGGACTTAATGATCTTAAAGGTCTTTTCCAACCTTAATTATTCTGTGATTCTGTGTTCAGATGCCAAGGCATGTGGGACTGAAAAAAACTGTTCTGTTTGCCTGGCTGAGAACATAGCAAATATAAAACTGTCTTACATATAGGATGGTAGAGGACTAGGAAGGGCAAGCAAGTGAATTTCAAAGGATTGATAGCTCGGAAGCAGTCACCCCACCTTAAAACTACGTGCTTAAAGCTTTTGGGGAAGTAAGTAAGTGCAAAATCCCTAAGGCCCAGAAGAAACAAACTGGAGAGGTAATAGCGGGGTGGCCATGCAAAAAGTCGATGCGTTCTTAAGTCTGGCAACCATTGCAGCAAATTTTTAAGACTCACTTAGGTGTTTGGAGTGTTTTTTAGAATTCCAATTCTGAAATTGTTTACTCTCCAGCAACCAAGCGTCAAAGAGGAAGATTTGTTTATTTTTTGTGACTTCAATTAAACTGTGGATATTTCTGGTCCAACATAGAACTTCTACATATAAATCAACAGGTTGAAGAACAGGGAGTGTTACCACAGCTTCTCAGCCAGCCTTAAAAGCATAATAAAATACTTTGATGCCTGGGGTACAATCTCTCCCTTCCAGCTCTGCAGCTGTTCTTATTGTGACAGGCATTTTTGTACACATTTATAAGTAAAAATATGGATGTGAGTAAAGTTCAGTATTTGCTCTTATATTTTAAGTGTTTCCTTGAATGCTGTCATAAGATTAAATCTCTAGATGACAAACCAACTTCTAATCAATAGAGAAAGAGAAAAAAACTTCACCAGTGAGGGTCACTGTATGCATTTTAATATTTTTCTCCATTCTCCAAAGCCTTGATAGTGGCTCCCTGTCAAACACAGGATAACAGAACAAATGAATTACTGATTTAATTTGCTATGGCAGCTCCTATGTTCCTAACCCAGCTTGCCCTGCCTTTTTCTTATCAGAGGAGACTTCCAATGTCAATACCATTGTATTTTCTCTGATGACTTCTCCAGACCAACATACTGGTAAATGTCAAACTTTGCAAGCTGCCTGGTTTTGTCTGGGATATATTCACGTCCCATTATTCTTCTTTCATAACTGACACAACTCTGTTGTTGATTCTACTATTCCTCTGTTCCTTCACTTTTACTTATGTAGGATTGCAGGATTTTATATATGACAATTGCAGGTTTTTATTATTCCTATTTTCTGTGTTCATGTTACTTTATGAAATCTAAAGGATTATATAGTAAGGATTCTGATTCATTACTAGTCTGTACAGTCAGTAAGAATTTATTTATTTTTGTCTTTGCAATTTCTCATCATTCATCAATGGAACAAGTAGTTATTTCCTCCACATTCTTTTTATATTTTATATGCTCTGAGACATGCGATAGAGATTCAACTGACTGATCAATCTTCTATATTTATTTGCACTGAACTGTCCTTTTTATCGATCCTCGTAATGTTCTTTGCTTTTCTTTAATTATCTATGTTCTGCTTTAGTATTTACTGTTACTGTTATATCTCAACCTCCACTTCTTTTTTTGTTTTGTCCTGATATTTTAGGAACAACCATTAATTATTATCATAATCTTTTGCAAGTAGGAAATTACAGGCTGAGTTACCAAGGTATAATCAGTTGAAAACACTGGAGTCTCCATATCTTAATCTTCATGAATGTTATCATAGCCCTTCAGTTCTTGCAAAGTGCATTTCTGAGGTTTTGAAAATGCTTTCCTGGAAGGTTTCTTGGCAGTAGCTCTGCAAGCATTACAGAGTATGCTATTGGTTTTGAGATATCTTATCCTCCTCTCCCATAATTAATTTAAAATAAAACATGTTTTTGTTGTACTTAGCTCTGTTCTATTCTATTTGTTTCTTTAACCTGAAAAGGGAGGAGAAGTGCAGGACTTTTCTTTCTGAGATCCTTTTCTCTGTGATTGCTTTACTTTCAAGACACTAATATGCTGGCTTTGGGGGCCTTATCCTTGTGGGTCTTTCACAAAAGAAACATCTGCAGTGATTTTCTTTAGACCTCACAATCTTGCTTACATCATACACTTAAGATGTGGTCCTTCAATGGGACTTTTTGAGTTTTAATGAATATTAAACAAAACTATATTAGACCTTCATTAAATCTCATGATTTCTAAATGTTAGCAAAAAGCCAAGACACTTCAGTCCAGACTTTTATCTGCATTTCAAACAACCAAAATAGTCACTTGGATCTACCAGAAAAAAATCTTTCTGTTCCCTGCCAGTGATACTTCCGTGTCTTTCTTCGGCGATGGTCATTTCTATGCATTCAAATTAACGGCTGATCACATTTAGACCTCTACCCTTATTTTGTTTATCCATCTATCCTGTGAACAGTAGGTCTTCATCTGTATGTTTAAAAGAACCAAATAGGTCCCCTGTGATGCTAAGATGATGTTGTTTTTTAATGTAAAGACACATAGGTCGAGGTCAATAGGACACTGCTCTTAGTCCATAGACTCTTCTTTGACTCCCTGTTTTTTATTACTTTTCAGAAGATTCCTCTCATGCAAGAGAAGTCTGGCAGATGCTAACCAAGACAGTTCATTGATGTGAAAGCTGTATGGAAATCATATAGACCCCCAATGTTTCTGAGCTCTATAATGCCACACTGTCACTTAGAGTCACTCTACGACAAGGATTCTCTGGTTCCCAGGACAGAAAAGAATGAGTAATCTGCCTCCCTTCTTTGTTACTCACCAAGAAGGGGCCACCTACACACAGGAGGCTCTGGGGAGACCACTATGGTCTCACTCGTCTGTCTGGATCTCTCAAAGGTCTTCAGCCTTGAAGAGGAATTACCCACTGAGGCATACATGTAGTTCTTTCACTGGACAATATTTGTGACAACACAAAAAAGATGACGAACAGCAGCCACTAGAATTCATTGCAGGTTAATATAGCTATGAGTATTTACAGTTAGTGGCTAAAACCTAAGTCATCATTCCTGTGATGGGTTGACCTTGGCTAGATGCCAGGTACCCACCAAAGCCGCTCTATCACTCACCCTCCTAAGCTGGACAGGGGAGAGAAAATATGATGAGAAGCTTGTAGTTTAAGATAAGAACAGGGACAGATCATTCACCCATTATTGTCATGGGCAAAACAGAATTGACTTGGGGAAATTAGTTCAATTTATTGTCAATCAAAATCAGAGTAGGATAATGAGAACTAAAATGAAATCTTAAAGCAACTTCCTCCCACCCCTCCCTTAATCCCAGGTTCAGCTTTGCTCCCAATTTTTCTACCTCTTCTTCCCTCCCAAGTGGCACAAAGGGACAGGGAATGGGGGTTGCAGTCAATTCATCACAGGTTATTTCTGCCATTCCTTCCTTCTCAGGAGGACTCACACTCTTCCCCACGAACTTCTCCACAAACTTCTCCAACGTGAGTCCTTCCCTCAGGCTGCAGTTCTTCATGAACTGCTCCAGCCTGGGTCCCTTCCACAGGGTGCAGTCCTTCAGGAGCAGTCTGCTCCAGCGTGGGTCCCCCATGGGGTCACAAGTCTTGCCACAAACCTGCTCCAACATGGTCTCCTGTGTCCGTGAGTCCACAGGTCCTGCCGGGAGCTTGCTCCAGCATGGGCCTCCCACAGGGTCACAGCCTCCTTCACGCATCCACCTGCTCCACCATAGAGCTCCATGGGCTGCAGGGGGACACCCTGCCTCACCATGATCTTCACCAGGGGCTGCAGGGGAATCTCTGCTCTAGCAACTGGAGCACCTCCTCCCCCTCGTTCCTCACTGACCTTGGTGTCTGCAGAGTTGTTTTTCTCACATATTCTCACTACTCTCTCCAGCTGCAGTTGGTGTTGCCTTTTTTTATTTTTCCCTTCTTAAATAAATCTTAAATCCAAGAGGCACTACCACCATCACTGATTGGCTTGGCCTTGGCCAGCAATGGGTCCATCTTGGAGCTGGCTGGCATTTGCTCTATTGGACACAAGGAAAGCTTCTAGCAACTCCTCACAGAAGCCACCCTGCAGCACCAAAACCTTGCCACGCACGGTCAATACATTTCCTATGGCTATTCTTATCCACGTATAAGAACAAATAATATTTGAGTCAGACACCTCTGTGTAACTTAGAAAAATTCCACTGTGCTTGCACATATATGCAGAATAATGAACTTTGCTGCTGGTAAAGCCAGAAGTTGCATGCCAACAGGACAAAATGTCTTTAACACTATAGCTCAATAGCTCTACTTACGCATACTGACTGGTGTGACGGTGCCATTTGGTCACCCTCCCCATGATCAAAGACACATGGCTGTCATTGGCAACCTCCCAGAAGTTTGCAGTGGCTGCTTGGAGGCACATCATTTTAGTACTCAGTGTTGTTACTAAATCAATGTATCTGTTCCTTACTGAAGTAGCTAAGCTTGAGATAAATATATAAATTTTTTTATAAATTAGAACAATACATTTTCCCAGGTATATTTTAGTATCAAATGTGAAAGTTAGAATTTGAGCTGTACATTAAGACTCACAGAATCTCTTCTTCCAGGTATTTATTTTTTTTTTTAGAGAGGACTAATTGCATTAATTTCAATGGAACTATTGGGTCCAGAAGTTCCACAATATTAACACTAACTTGTCATGTACAACAAAGTTAAGTATGTTTCATGGCTTTGATTGCAAGACTAGAATATCCATGCCAAAACCTGGAAATGTATCAAGAAAAAATTGAAATATATCAAGAAAAAAGTAATCAAAGGTGAATAAATAAAAATGGAGTAGGTTTTCATGATAGGCATAAACAAATTTTTTCAGACTCATTGCATTCAGTTTGAGTCTCTTACTCTGTCAAGAGCTTGCTGCATCATAAAGAAGGTTAGACCTGTTGAAATTTGAAGTGATCCTTAAGAAAGTGGCAGGGATGTTCCCGATTTTGACACAAATTTTAAGACATCAGAAAACAAAAGTTTGAAAAATTGCAGCCCTTTCTGACAGTTCTCAGGTAGAAGACAGGAAAACATTCAGTCAAGAAGATACTTTGAGCTGACAAGTCTGTAGCAACAGCTTTTACTCTGGATCTTGGCTGTCTTCCCAAGTCTGAAAATTGCATGTCACTAGGCAGTCAGAGTCCCTCCTTTCCATTACAAGGACATTTGTTTTGAAGAATCAAGGTGACCATAGAAGACAAACACAAGGACTTTAGAAGTCTTTGTTAGTGGGCATACCTTGTACACAACTACAGCAGAACATAACAAGCTATAAGCATTTTCGTACCTCAAATCAGTGATTAAAATATTCACCCCTTGATTTATGCAAAACAAATAAATCATAAGCCAGGTGCACTGTTCTTTAATGTGGGAGACAGGATCTTAATGCATAGTTTTTCTTTCACTCTTCTTAAGGGGACTACGATCTTTCTAGTGTTTACACCATTCTATCTGCTTAACCCTCCTTATCTTCTTCATGTATATAGTCACCACGAGTAGTCTGATCAGAATACATACATTTGGCAAGACACCGAAGTCCTTCTACTTTCAGGTCCCTGAAACTACAGTTTAATTTCAACAAGCTAATAAAATCCTCTAAAATCCTATATATCAGCAAAAAAGATTCCCCACAGCTGCAGCTATGAGCAAAACAAGCAATTTAAGAGTTTATGGTGCACACTGGTGAGTGATGAGAAAGTCTGTGGACTGGTCCATGCTAATGCATAGGCCTGTGTTAGTCTAAGTAAGCTTCTGGCAAGGCAAGGAGTTGGCATTTTCATAGCTCTTCGTGGCCATGCTTACAGCTGAGGTATAATTTCAATCTGCACAGAGTTAGATGGAGAATTTCAGTTCATCATATTGGTGTTGTACAGAACTATTGGTCTCCCTCTCAGTCAAAAAGCTTGCAGAGATAAAGAACAGAGACAGAAAAGCAAAAAGAACCACATTTCAAATGAAACATAATCCTTTTCCACGTTACTCCTGAGCACACTTTTTCAAAAAAGAAAGGGAGAAAAGGAACCTTCACATTTTTTCGTTCAACAGTTAGGCCTAGTTTATAATATATAAGCATTGGCCCATTCATTTCCCATTTTACTTACGGGCTTTTTTAACCAGTTTCCATTTTGCTATAGTTCTTAGATGACATATAGTAGACCTCTGTCTGAAATACAGCCATTGTCCCTGTCTCCTTTTTGAACCTTTTGCCACCATTCTTCATCTTCTACTATTGTTTATATCCTTTCAGTATTTTCTTCAGTTGAGCTCACAGTTCAGAGAATTGCTAGGCGCTATTATTACTGTGTTCACATCTCAGAAACATAAGAAAGTGCTGATGGAATGCACTAATTGCTAGAAGGGCATAGCATATCATGTTCCTGTGACTGCAGCTCTATATCTAATGTGTAAATGGCCTGGAAAAAAAATTGAGTGTGTGTGCCTCAACAATCAATTCCCTGTTCATGTCATTGAGAGAAAACATTACCTGCATCACTACCTGGTGATTTTAACCACAACACAGTGACTATGAAGTGTGTGTAATGCCTGATTGAGTTGCTACTTTCTGATTTTGCCAAGGCCTTGCGAAATTATACTGACATTTTAAATAGAACTGTTTGGATGTAATTCTACAGTATCCACTCAAATGAAAAAGAGGAACCTTATTTAGACAACTTCATGTATTTGCAAGGTCAGAAAATATCCATCTCCAAAGACAAAATCTCAAAAATTACAGTATACAATCCAAAATAAAGTAGAATCTAGTTCTGTTTTTCTTGGAACACGGTATATATCTGAGAGAGGTCTCTTTCTCATTGCAGATAATATATCTATTAATAACTATTATTTAGTAGTTTGACAGATTTGCTTTTTGAGCCCAACATAAAAAATTGAAGCGGATGATGTAAAAAGAGATTTCAGCTTTAGAAAGGCTGAATAGCAATCAGATATAGGGCAGTCTAAAGCCATTCTAAATTATTAACTGCAGCAATTCATATATTCAGTTCAGCCTCTTAAAGGTAGGTAGGTCATGTCCCATGTTTTACCAAAAGGGGCAGGTGTTTAAGTGATGGAAGCGCAGCTACTTCTTCTAAGAAAAACCAGCTTGAAACCAGCACGCCAGGCTGAAAAATAATGTAAAATTAATAAACTACATGATATCATTTAGCTTCTGCTCCCTGGACAACAAAACTATCTGTAGAGCTGTGCTGATTCCTGGATAAAAGTGCATTACCACAGTGGCTGTGCAATTTTACCTGTGCAAAATTTCATTCCTCGAGTAATAAATAATCCAAGGTTTAGTCGTGGTTCACGAACCAGATCTTCTCAGTAGAGGCATCACCCCAAAAGAAATGGAGAAAGTTGGCTAGCAAGCTCCACAGTTTCCAATCAATTTATTTGCACAATAGACTTAACAGTCATCCTGTGCATTACGGTAGGGAGGCAGTAAACAGAAAATATTCACCAAGAAGCAATAAAATGCAAAGAAAGCCATCCTTTTTCCAGAATCCTTCTGCAGTTTTCTAAAAGTTACTTTCATGTTGTTTTATGGGCAATAAAATCTTTAACATTCCATTCTTTCACAGATTACTTTTTGCATTTAAGTATGAGCTCATAACAATGAAATATTTAACAACAAACTGTTTGCTAATGGACCAGCCCTGTGGTAGGCCTGAAGCTTGGAGCACATCTAATGAGAGAACTCACTTGTGTGAAAATGTGAGACGGGTAAAGGGAGAGAAGGGTCTTCTCAGGTTTTTATACTGACCTGCTACAAAGACAGTGTATATATGCAAAAGCATTTCTTAATGTGAGTTCTAAGTATTTGCACAGTGGGTTTCTTTTAATTGGGAAATTCATTGTCTTTCTTCTTTTAAATTTTTTTAATTTATGCATTTTGTAGGATAGTAGAAACCAAGAAAAACCTGGAGTATATTGGTATCATTAATACAGTTGTTCCAGTGGTCATTGCATAATGTCAGTACTTTTCTGGAAAATTTAATATTGCTAATAATTGCATTATATCACGCTAATATTTACAGAGCTGTTTTATTTTAGGAAACCTCTGTTCTGTCAAAGACTGAAGTTTTTTTCTGCTAGAATCTTTCAGGGAAAAGCAAATGCTTTTGATCTTCTGCTTTCTGTACTTTCGTCTTTACACATTTTTTATCTCTAAAAGATAAAAAATGTTTGCAAAGAAACAACTCTCAAATTCATAACTTCTTTAGGGGAACAAGGTACTAAATTTTTGTTGTAAAGTTTATGACACAGATGGAAAATGATGAAGAATAGAAAAAGCTATGCCAAAAATTCTTAAACTCTGTACTTTGACTATACAATTTTCAGCTGTTACCTAAATAATTTAAGATGCTCAGATAGAGTTAAGGGATGCATTTTAGATTTAATTACAGAAAAGATGTTTCATATATTTGTGTGTATAACTTATTTCCTCTAATGTAGAGTTTTCCATTTACATGATTCAACTTGAGACATACCCTAATTCTAGTAGTTCAATTTACACAGAAGTATTTTAAAAGTTAAAGTACCTTGAAGAAAAAAAAAACAGAAGGACTTTTTATTTTGCATTTGTTCACTAAAAAGGCAGTGTTCCTATTCATGTAGTCGTGTCCTCAGACATTGCAGACACTTGAGGTACAATACTAAATACACACTGCAAAATATGTTGTAAGTAATGCTAATAGTGTTTTCGCTTTCAGCATGAACCTAACAGTAGTAAAGACAAGATGATTAACTACAGTTAGAATTAAGAAGGTGTTTTCTAACTAACTGAGCACTGGTGCAGTAGATCCTTCCAAGTCATGGCTGTTCCTAGATGGAAGTTACACCTCATCTTGCTAGATTTGTTTTTAACTTCTTATTTTCCTGTATAAAACATGGTCCTTTGCACTATATCGTTTATAGATAATGATAGCAGATAATGGACTGCTGTCCTGTTGTGTCGTGGTTTAGCCAGCTCTATCCTGGCTGAAACCAGGACATGTTGGTAGACATTCAGAAAAGCAAAAGTATTAAATGATGTTCTGTGCATGCTGTGAAGTGATATCATTGTGAGTCTCTAATGTGTTGAAGAATTTTGTCCATTCCCGTTACTTGTTCTTTCCAGGACTCAGATAATGCGAGTATGAAATAGCTAAAATAATTTCCTCTATCTGTTAGAAATGTGAGAAGAAACACTTTGTTACATTTTGAAACAAATTTTCTAAAAGTGCACTGTGTTACCATATATGAAAATTATCGAGACAGAGTTAACCCTATTAATGCATATATACTGAAATGGGGCTAAAATATATTCCTCCTGAGCTTCTGTGGATCTAGAGATGTCTAAATGGAATGGAGTTACCCAGGTTTTACACTGGCGCCTAGTATCAAATTCATTCCATATTTTAAATATTTACATGTTATTGAAAATTTGAGGAACTTGCATACAGGTTATCATATGGTTTGAATAATTTCAACAGTATTTATATATTTTTTTTAAAAGAAATTAAAAGACCTGAATTCCTTATGCAGGTTCTGTCTTTGACACATAAAATAAGAAGTGGACACATATAAAATAAGAAGTGTACCTTTATATAAAACTTCAGAATTTTAAAATTTTGAGCCTTTTCAGCCATCCTGTCTTTCCTCTAATCATCTTTTCAACTTTTTAAACCTGCAGTATAAAGGTTAGTGTATCCAAAGTGTAAAGACCTCAGCTGCTAAGTAAAAATATTGTACATTGATAAAAACTACATGGTTTCGTGTCAATAGGAGTTCTGCTATGGCAGATTGCTACTGAAAACAGCACAGATCTCAGTGCAAATTACTTTTTGCTCTGTTTCTCAGAAGAGATACGTATCTATTTGGTGCATCTGCATTAACATTTTAGTTTAATTCTAACTCAGCTTTTGAAGCAAATCTTTTGACCAACCCTCCAAATGTGCTTTGATTCATATTTCAAAGCAGTCTCTGGGATGCAAATTGGGGTCTTTTGGATGAATCTAAAATGGAGGATGCACTCCAGGAGTATCTCTAATGCTCTCTAACCACTCCCAGGCATTGTGTTCATGGAATCAGTCTAGAGACCACCTGAAGTAATAATCCTTCTAAATGCTTGAGGTGTGAATGTCAACTCCTTAGTGCCATCTGTTTCTCTGCAGATACAGTCCTGTTGATCTGCACTACTTGCTAATGTAGACATCATTATATTTCCATCCTATTTCAGCTCATTTGCCTCCATGGCCTGAGCAGCTTACTTTAAATATGCACCAGGTGTCTCTTTTCTGTTGTGGTTTAGAACTGTTACTTGGCAGAAGCCACAGAAAGACCCTCATGAGCTTCTTTCTTGGTCACTTTGATCCTTTAGACAGTAATAAACAATAATTTTGTGGCAAATCAGGAGATTTTTTTGCTAACTTACATGAAGTTTTTATAAATATTCTGGATAATAAAAATATGGTAGAACTCCACGTTCTCATCTGTGTTTTTATTCTTATCCCAACATTATATAGTTGTCACCTAAGACACTGCCACAAACTTCCTTCTCCTAGTCCTTGCATGTATCACACTGGCCTTTGTCATTACAGCTCATACAGTTCACCTCCTTATTCTTGTGGTTCTTCTTCAACTTTGGGAGAGTGCAGAGCTTCCATATGTGCTTCGTTGTAGGTTGCGGTCATCTCAAGGTTTGTTGGTTTTTTAACCCAATGTGCTTTTCTACTAGTCTATTATTCATGATGTGTTCTACTCATATTAGTCATACAATAACAAATAATATTCTCTCTGATGATAAGAAACTTGCAAAGCGGTATCTTTTTTCTGTTCATAATTAGAAAAAAAAAAGCTTTGTTTTTTTGTTTGTTTGTTTCAAGTTGGGTTTAAATAGGTGATATCAATGCTGATGTCACGTTGCAGTTTAACTCGCCAGGCAGCTAAACACCACACAGTTGTTCGCTCACTCCACCGCAGTGGGATGAGGGAGAGAATCAGAAAAAAAGGTAAAAAAAATAAAACGACAATTTAATAGGACAGAAAAGGAAGGGAGAAGAATAATGAAAACAAGTGATGCACAATGCAATTGCCCACCACCCACCAACTCCCCCAGTTTTATTGTTCACCGTGATGTCATATGGCATAGAATATCCCTTTGGCCAATTTGGGTCAGATGTCCCGGCCGTGTCCCCTCCCAGCTTCTTGTGCCCCCCCAGCCTACTTGCTTGGCAGGGCAGTATGAGAAGCTGAAAAGTCCATGGCTTAGTGTAAGCACTTCTCAGCAACAACTAAAACATCAGTGTGTTATCGACATTATTCTCATCCTAAATTCAAAACACAGCACTATGCCTGCTACTAGGAAGAGAATTAACTCTATCCCAGCCAAAACCAGGACATGTCATCATAGAGAGTACTTAGAATAAACACACAATTCAGGCCCACTTTCAGTGTTAATGTATCTGTTCCAAAAACTTGACAAAGGATCTCATTGCTCTGCTTGGTTACCATATTTGCCATAAATCAAAGTATCCAATTGATTGTTCCATAACCAAAGTCAGAAAATAAACTTTTTTTCCCAAGATCACAAGTGGGATAGTACAACCATGAAATGATTTTTACTTTTTTTATAATAGGTGAGTAACATCTTATTAAAATTAAAAGACACATTTTGATCATAGGTAACTGCATCTCTGATTTGAAGTGAAGGTAAAGGAGGCTTTGCATAAGTTAATAGGAGAAGGGAGATCTCATCTGACTTGATCCAAGCTCCCTCTGTTTCTGCTCAGTAGACTTAAAGGAGATACTGTTTGTTATGCCACTAGAGAACATAATTCAATACTACTGTCTAAGCAAAGTTCTTATGAGTACTTCATTTCCTACAAGATTTACACACGTATTTCGTGTAGAGAGTGGACCAAAGCCTTCTCAAGGGTTGTGCAAACAACAAACTTGGATGAGCAAGTTCCACATGCTCATAAAATTTCAGATGACAGGCATTCAGATATCTGGAGACTGCATGAAATTAATTTTTGTTCCTTTAGAAATATGCTTTTCACTCATTCATGCACATTTTCAGGATTATCTACTTTTGCTGTTCACAGGCTGTGAACCAGGCTGATGCAATCAGTGCGTTCATCTCTTAGTAGTTAACAGCGGAGAATGAACATCTACTGAAGAGCAGGGAGCACAAGCAGATTTTTATTATATTCATTTACTGTGGGGAGAGAGGAAGTCCATTATACTTCTAGCAGGTTATACCTACCAGGTATAGCTGGAGAAAACAAGGAACGTTAAGTCATGAACAAAAAAAAACTAACTTGAAATTGGACTTGAAATATAGCTGTGATTACAGAGAAGAAATCACATTAAATAAGGTTTCAGTGTATGCTGATGTGGAAAAAATTGACACAGACAGTGAAGACATAATTGTGTGTACACCCTCAAATTGTCTCTTCTCAGTGGAGAAGATGTAGTGTGGAAGCTAACTGGAAAAACTCATTTTTTTTAGAGTAACTATTTCGGCTTGAGCTGTGAATTGTAATAGCTCAGTCATACATTTTGCACAAACAAGATGAGTGCTGCAAAGATTTCCAAAGTTCACCATAGAAACAGATCAAATTAGCTGTCCCTATTCCTTTTCCCCCTTCAGGGACCCTATCAGTCTTTGTATATCAGAAAATGAAAACCTACAAAACTACTGACAGAGCACTAGAAGAGTTCCTGAGACAGTGTAGGAAAAATGATGTTTCAACCTTGTATGGGAATAATTTTTCATTTCTTTTCTTATCCATGCACTCACAGTGCAAATGTTCTTATTTTTTCACTAAGAAGACATTAAATATAAATAAATAAATATGTATTTCTGGACCATCCCATCTTGTACAGTGATGACGAGTATGGGTTGTTTTTCATTCTTCAATCCCTGTGAATCTTCTGCTACTCCTTGTTTTATCCTATATAAACAGGAGAGAAAATTAAGAAAGATATTCTATTGAAACCTTCAGATTTTGTGTATACCCTGAGGATTTTTTTAGCAATAACAAGGTTAACTGAACTTTGGTTTTTTTCTAAGCAAATGATGGCCCCAATTCTGTAAACTCCATATGTATGATTTCCTTGTTAGTTTGCAGGAATAGACCCTTTAGACAATTGCAAGCAAAAGCTTTTTCTATTTAATTAGGAAGCCACAAAAACACAAGGCAGTCCTCCAGGAAAAACTAATTGCACAAGTCAAGGGAATTGTTTAACTGGAGTGATTATAGTGCTGCTGAATATGAGGAAAGTCACAAATTTAGTGCAGTAGATATTCCTTTGGTGCCATAAATACATTTTTTAAAATGTTTACCATGTAGCAAAGCAGTTTGTTATCTCTCTTTTAAAAAAAAACCCTTCTATTTCTCTGTGGAAAACTTTGAAAAGCTTTGTATTTCAAAACAGTTCTGCTTTCACATCATATTTGATGCAAAACTATTTTAATAGGGCATTGTAGGTAGGCACATGTATAACAGATACACAAGCCTTTTATTTATCTAATTCTATTCTATTTTAATATACAGGCATATCTATCTTAATAGAGTATTTTGCTTTGAATGTTCAGGAAATGCCCTCTTTAAAATTCATCATATAACTTTCAGGCTCTTGAAAATGGTAGATGGTGTTTACAGAAAAAAAAATGCATTATGAGTTCATTGTATTATCTTGATACCAAATTGTTCTGTTCCTAAAATGAAACAAGTATCTTAACTCTCCAATCAACCAGGGTGACTAACATGTCTTACTTCTGTGAACTACTTGTGGGGTACATGTGGGAAATTCTGATGAGGTTACATCAAGACCTCAAAGGAAAATTTGTATTTATATATTGAGGCAAAGCTCTTCTCACCTTCCCTCATCCCATTAGCTGGACTAGTAGAAAGGAAATGAAGCGAAGCACTGTTTATTTCAAGAAGTGGTTGCAAGGACTTCTCTTTCCACTGGAGCAGCAGTGTGGAAAAAAGCCATCTCCTCTGCTCCCTCAGAAACAGAGAATGGTACCCTTCTCCTCCTCCTTCTCCTGCCTAGTCCCATGCTCCTCCTGCTTATGCTGTGCTGGGCTTTTTACGTTGCTTAAAAATGAGAGCTGATATTCCACTTGAAGAATAACACGAGCACAGGAACTGAACTGAAAATCCAACACAGGCCTGTTCGGGCCTGATGCCCGAATCCAGCTTCCACTCTGCGATCTGATCAATTTACTGCAACACTAAAATTTTAGGCCAGTATGTGCAATCAGACATCTCTAGTTACATAGTCCACAGCTTTACAAAGAATTTTTGCCTTGAAAGATGATTTTTCAAATACCCTTAGCACAGTCAAATCAAAGCTAATTTCTGTTATGATTAGGCCATCCACTTACCCCTTAGTGAGGTCCACAGTATTTTCATGCTAAATTTCACATTTCAGACTTAATCTTTTACAGCTCTAGGGCTGGACAGGGAAAGGTCAGTCACAGCAGTTCTGTTGTAAAAGGGGAAAAGCATTCTTAATGGTTTTGTGTTCCAGCATCTCTGACCAGCAGAGATGTTGCAACTTTCCAGCAAATTCAACAGTATACTAGTGTAGGAGTGGAAGGTTTCACGCCCTAAATAATTCTTTCTTAGGGGTGTGATAGTCTGAAAAATATGGTGTTAAATGTCTAGCCACAGAGGCAGCTGGCAGCCCTCCTAATTTTTGTCCATCTTATTGCATGTACATTATTGTGGACACCTGCACAAAAACATCATTTTATTTGCCCTAGTTAGTGCCCAGCATTACTCACCTATTTCAAATTTATTATAAGTGCTTATTATATACATATTATTATAACATTACCACAGAAATAAACCAGAGAAAGAAATCAGCTGTTACGATGAATGTACAGGTAGAATAAATTCTTATTCTCTAACAGTATCTTATAATACAAGGGGGAAGGGGGGAGATAAATTCCATATTAAAAATAAGACGAAAAAGTAAAATATGTACTATGTGAGGAAAGCAACCATGAACCATATCATTTTCTCAGAAAAACCTTTCTAGAACATTTATACTCTTTCAGAAATGCATGCATATGTAGGATAGGAACTTGTATCTGCATTGGGAGCATGTTACCATGAAGAGGTTTAATTAGCAGAACTGATAAGTATATATTTATGTTGGTGTGATAGTGTCTTCTAGACCCACCAGGCTATCTGGTTTTTATTAAGTCTCAGGCCTCAGGAGATAGAAGACACTTTGCTTCCCTGTAAGACACAAGCCAGACCCACCTTCACCTGGAGGTAAGGTGCAAAGAGAGAAGAAAAGTGGATATCAAGCATACTGGATGTGTGTGAAACAGAAGATGGGGCATCATTCACAATGATAGGGCATTAACTGTCTTTCTGCCCCATCTTTATGCAGCACCTTGTACCACGGTCTTTGCTACAGTAGGGTCCTAGCTTCTGCTACCATCTGAGTAAGTAGCAATAGCAGCCAGTTGTTTACAGTTGTTTACAGTTTGTAACCACCCTGCACCTTTTTAATGACAAAGTTTATAGAGCAATTTGTAGAGCCTGAAGTGTCATCAGGCAGGATTTAGGATTATTTTGAACATCAGAATTTTTACCTGTAAATTAAGAAACACCATGCTAGAATTCAGCTTTGGAAATTCCAGTCAACTTTTATAACTGGTGTCAGCAGTTCTATAATACCCATATATGTGTGTGTTTGTGTGTGTGTGCATGCTCATATCTCTCTCTCTCTCTCTCTCTCCTATAGACACATAATCAGAAACAGCTAAGTAAGGACCATAAACTCAGCAGGAGAGGAAGGAGCACTCATCCCCATTCTGTTAAAATAATGTACCTTCCACTACATTCTCCTTTTAAAATATTTTACAAAGCAGTTCTTTAGGACTTTAAAGCATCTGCCAAAACTCCTTTGACATTTTTATTTCTATGTCACTTACTTCACCCTAGGCTGGGGATAAATCATAACATAATTTCTTAAATTAAGCTGACATATGGCACTTCATTGTTTCTGGTTACTACTACCACAAAAAGACATCAACTGCTTTGTGGTTTTAATACATAGGTATCGAAATTGAATGCATTACTGGCCTGTACTATGCATAGGGTTTGTGGTCTTATCTGATTCTAAAGCCTGTAAAACCCTGAGACGCTGATGGGCACATCTACCCATCTTATGCCAGCCTTTTTCGCTACACCTCAGTGAGGAGCACTGGCCCAAAGAATAAATCCGTGCTTGCCATTATAACGTGTTTGCTCTCTACACAGGAAAGCTCAGAAGGGCTTGGCTTCCACTGGCACTTCCACAGTCTACCTGTTCAATTTTCCAATAAATTCTTGGGTTTTGGAGAGCACATCTTGAGCCATAAATGTGTTCAGAGAAGGAGCAATAATGATACATCAGCAAACAGCCTAATTAATAAACCAGAGTTTAGCAGGTGAACATTCCCTGCATTTAGATGAACTTTCACCATTCTGGTTATCCATTTTTTCTAGAGTTAAAACAAACAATTCTATGAGCAAATAAAACTTCATTTCTTATGGCTGCCTCACTTTTTGTTGCATTTGATGTCTAAGTCATCTATTCCTAGAGCTTTTCTCAAGCATTCATTATAGCAGCTTCTTATGTTAATTCTCTGTGTCTAATAAGATTAACCTTCCCTTCATTCAGGACAGGTGTGTACTGAATTTCTATATCATTGCCTATTTTCGTGAAAATAAGTCTTTTATCATCTTTCAAAACCTCTTTCCTTCTGATTAATTTTCTTGAAATTGTCGACTGGGTTTCAGGTTTGTTGCGTGGGGTAAACAGGGAGACAAGACATGGTCATATAGGAATCATATAGGAAATTGAGCTAAAAATGTAATAGAAAAACACCTATCATCTGCAGTGTAATAATCATGAATTATCTTGACCATGAGTTCTAATTGGATCTAATGACAATGAGGATCAGATAGGAGGCATGTATATAGGCAGGAGTAGACAATAACGTTGAGGTCGTTAAAAAGTCAGGCGTGTCTCTGTTATTAATGATCAACAAAACAGAGTCCTGCTCCCCTCCCACACTGTTACCATTGACATCTGCTGCTCAGCAGCTTAGCATATAAAAGTCTGAGTGCCATTTTGGGAGGAAATGATTTCCAGAAGGCGGGGTGAACCTTGGGTGAAACAAAGCAAGATGTTTTCCATTGCCAAACCCCAGAATAGAATTTAATGTAATTAACAAGCAATATAATCTGGTCTGTACAACTCAGGAGGACTTCTTCCTCCTACTCTTTGGCTGGACTGTCTACCTATATTACAAGGTCTTCAGGAGAGTACCGTCTTTCTGTACATGTTGGTTAAATGCAAAGCACCGAGGTGCGATATTAGCTGGGGCTAAATGCTGCTGAAGACAAGTATGCTTTTTGCTGTAGTATTAAAGTTCTCCTTTTCTAGCATCTGTTTGACCTATGGAGAGCTGTGGGCCAGTGTACAGCTGTATCAGGGCTTAAGTACCAAGAGCATCTTGCCATCCCTGGACAGTAGCACTGACTCCAGCACTACTGCACCTTCTTTTCTCCTCCCATTTTGTTTCCTGACATTTCAGATAACATTGCTTTGCCATAACCAGCTATTTAAAAGCATTCATGCTCATCATATTTACCCACACTTGGCATCCACCCCAGACTGATATTTAGGACACCTGTGTCCCCTTCACACCGCTGTTCTGACCATCAGTGGTGTGCTAAGGGGAGCTGCCAAAAGCTCCCAGAGGGGAAAGGCACAGCCTGTTGTGGTTCTCTTAGGGCCAGTACTGGCACCATAAGTCCTCAAGACCTTCACATCCTTCTGAAAAGTGAGATCCTTCTGTTAAGTTGTCACTGAAAAGGTATCTGTGCCATCAGCCTTACAGAAACCGGGACAGTACAATTTGAAATTTGATTCTGTGTTAGTAGTTAGCTGGCAGGTGCTACTTTCAGAGTTGACATCACAGAGTTTCAGTGATGATGGGCAAACAGGGAAGTAAGTATAACTATTGCAAATTTCAATCTCTATAGCAAACTAAGGGGAAGTAACTCAAAGATAACAAAGGGAAAAAGACAAAAATCTGATACAGATGTCATGTTTTTATTATTTTTCTCCAAAGTGTTGATTTTCTTTTTTTAAGCCACTGAGGAAAAGGAGAAGATTAGGTATCAGTAATCAAGTGGCCATTTAAATGAAATGTGTATTTATTCATTATTTTCATTTCTTTTCTCCGTTTCATGAATTTGTTTCTCTGATACTAAAGGATAGAGATCTAAATAAGAAATACTGAATTTATTTGGAGAAGTTATATTTGGAGCTTACTAAATCTACAATAAGTGTTGCTTTCTAGATTTACAGAGCTCTGTTTTTCTTAATATTAGTTTTTATTTTATTTTTACCCTAGTTCACGGATATAAAACTTTGATGGAACAGGGTCAGCAGCTCTGTGTGAAATGTAGGCTCAGCAATTGCCTTTAGTTTCTCAATCCTTGGCAGGCAGCATATGAATAAGCTATGAGGAGACAATGTTCACACCTTGTAAATTATACAAGTAGATTGACAACGCAAATATTAGCAGAAAAGAGCAAAGCCAGGTGCAAAGATGAGCTAGAAAACAAATATCGCAATAAAACAATTTATTAAGTGTAATTTTAACCCTCATCCCTAAGCTGAAAGAAAGATAAAAGTACCCAAAGAGAAAAATTCCATATGCCACGCCTGCTCCTCTTTCTGTTGACTTCCACTACTTAGTCATCCCATATATCATAGAATGTCTGTAAAGATTTGGAGAGCACAGCAATCACACTATGCATGAGACCTGGCATATATAAATGATGCATTTGTCACTAGGGCTACAGATCATCTCCATAATCCTCATAAATTTTGGGAAGAAAAAGCAAGAAAGGCTCCTATCTAATGTAAATTGGCAAAGATCTATTAAGGTCAGTAGTGTTGGGCTGATTTATACCACCTGAAGAAGCAGCCTTGCTTAGTCATTGACTAAACACAGCCACTAGTGAACAGAATGAGCCAAATAAACCACATCTAAGACTCACCGCAATTCACTGGCTTCCTTAAGACTCGTGATTTTAGGTACATAGTCCCATTATAGATAAATTGAGAGACAGATTTATCTAGGAAATGCCAGCAAGCTTCAGATATATATGTATAGATAGGTATAGATATAGACAAAATTTCTTAATTCTAATCTTAGCTGGAAACCCAGCTGGATTCCGATGACATTTACAGGGTTGATTTTAGCCACAGTACTGGAAGCTGAAGGGAAACCTTAGAAATAGCTGGTAAAGAGAAAGGGGTTTCCATCCACGTTCTCCTGTTTTGTTTTGGGGAGACATATCATCTCAGTATGTTTCCCATACTCAAGCCTTAAGCACTGTGTATTTATCCACACTGCTGAGGCAGCACCACCATTGTGCCTGCTTGTCCTTCAAGAATAATGAGTTGCAGCGACAAACCAGATTGCCAGCACAGGGAAGAGTCTGACATTTCCTGTTCTCTCAATGTGCAGGAAAGCTCAGAGTACACTCCATTGCCTTCAACTCACTTCTTCAGATATGTAATCCACAGCTTTCAAAAGAAAATCTTCCTGGCTTTTCTGTGCCTCAGTTCCATAGACATCTCCAAGTACTCCGGGGTATCTCATCCATTTCCTCCATAATCTCCTAAAATACAAGACATTTCACAGAGGATTCCTCACAACAGTGACTGTTACCAAAACAATGCAGGTTTTGGATCACAGAAGATTTCCCCATTTCTTATCATACTATTTCTGTAAATGGTTACAAAATGAACAGCACATATTTATGCAATCACAGTAATCTCACTTGAAGATTTCAGGGAATTTATCTGTTTATTTTTTCTGGGTAGCCTGTTTTTTCCTGGCTGACTACTGATTCTTTCAAAGTATTCATCCAGCTTCCGGCCTCACATAATTTTTAGTTTCTAAATCACTACACAACATAAAATCCTCACCACTCAACTCTTTCCAAGTCATGATTTTATCAGCCATATTTTCTTGATCATAACTGTTTATAGGTTGTACTTGTGAGTTCAGGGACATATTAGACCTAAGACACAACCCAGGCAAACTTCTCACCTAGTTGCCTATCAAAACTATTATAATATATCTGAGATACAAGATACTCACACTTCCTGTCCATCTGTCTCTGCTTAAAATCTCAGTTCTGCTTGGTTAAGAAAACCTTTGAGCATGTAGCAGAGTGTGTTGAATTGTTAGGAGCATTGAGGGGTACCTAGGTAAAACACACTACTTGATGTGGCCCTACCGTGCTACAAGGAAAACCTTATTTGCAGTCTGTGTATGGACATAGCTTTCCTTCACGACCCCAGTTCTTGTTTGTGTCTTGTCTGAGTCCAAGAGAGGAGACTCACTCTTTAGAGGACAGCAGAGCCAATGGACCAGCAGATACAGTTCCTTTTAACTTGTTGAACTCTTCTGTTTTGTTTCTATAGGAACCTGCCCACCATAAATCCATCTGTGATGGTCTTCACACCTTGCATGACACCAACAGCCCACCAAGACTTGAAAACTAATAGTTATATGGGAAAGCTGAAGGATTGACTGACTTTCCAGTAAGCAAACAAGTGTTGATTGGTTTTCACAGTTTCCATCCTTCCTCGGCTCTTTGGAGTTTGAAGCTAAACTGAACATTGTTTATTTGATATCTGTATAACTTTACATATATCTCTCTCTCTAAACATGCAAGAGTGTAACTCTTAAAATACACACACAATCACAAAATGTCATGATGTAACACCTGAATCCCTTTAATAATTGGTTTTAACTGTTAGACAGCTGAAAGTGCTATGATCTGTTAAGAAATCTCTGACCTATACAGATATTATTATATTCATTTTAACAAACCTCAGATCAAATTTCACAGAACCACAGAATCACAGAATCACTAGGTTGGAAAGGACCTTTAAGATGATCAAGTCCAACCATTAATCCAGCGCCACCATGTCCCCTAAACCATGTCCTGAAGCGCCACATCCACACGTTTTTTGAACACTTCCAGAGATGGCGACTCCACCACCTCCCTGGGCAGTCTGTTCCAATGCCTGACCACCCTCTCAGTGAAGAAATTTTTCCTAATATCCAATCTAAACGTCCCCTGGCACAACTTGAGGCCATTTCCTCTTGTCCTATCACGAGTTACTTGGCAGAAGAGACCAACACCCTCGTCGCCACAACCCCCTTTCAGGTAGTTGTAGAGAGCGATAAGGTCTCCCCTCAGCCGCCTCTTCTCCAGACTAAACAACCCCAGTTCCCTCAGCCGCTCCTCAGAAGACTTGTGCTCCAGCCCCCGCACCAGCTTCGTTGCCCTTCTCTGGACATGCTCCAGCACCTCAACATCCTTCTTGTAGTGAGGGGCCCAAAACTGAACACATTATTCAAGGTGCGGCCTCACCAGTGCCAAGTACAGGGGCACAATCACTTCCCTACTCCTGCTGGCCACACTATTCCTGATACAGGCCAGGATGCTGTTGGCCTTCTTGGCCACCTGGGCACACTGCCGGCTCATGTTCAGCCGGCTGTCAACCAGCACCCCCAGGTCCCTTTCCACTGGGCAGCTCTCTAGCCACTCCTCCCCAAGCCTGTAGCGTTGCATGGGGTTGTTGTGGCCAAAGTGCAGGACCCTGCACTTGGCCTTATTAAACCTCATACAGTTGACCTCTGCCCATCGATCCAGCCTGTCCAGATCCCTCTGCAGAGCCCTCCTACCCTGCAGCAGATCAACACTCCCACCCAACTTGGTGTCATCTGCAAACTTACTGAGGGAGCACTCAATTCCCTCATCCAGATCATCAGTAAAGATATTGAACAAGACCGGCCCCAGAACCGAGCCCTGGGGAACACCGCTTGTGACCGGCCGCCAGCCAGATTTAACGCCATTCACCACAACTCTCTGGGCTCGGCCATCCAGCCAGTTCCTCACCCAGCGAAGAGTAAACCCATCTAAGCCACGAGCCGCCAGTTTCTCCAGGAGAATGCTGTGGGAGACGCTGTCAAAGGCTTTACTAAAGTCCAGGTAGACAACGTCCACAGCCTTTCTCTCATACACTAGGCGGGTCACCTGGTTATAGAAGGAGATCAGGTTGGTCAAGCAGGACCTGCCTTTCATGAACCCATGCTGGCTGGGCCTGAGCCCTTGGTTGTCCTGCAGATGCCCTGTGAGCACTCTCAAGACCAACTGCTCCATGATCTTCCCCGGTACAGAGGTCAGGCTGACAGGCCTGTAGTTCCCAGGATCCTCCTTCCGGCCTTTCTTGTAGACGGGCGTCACATTGGCAAGCCTCCAGTCTTCTGGGACCTCCCCTGTTAACCAGGACTGCTGATAAATGATGGAGAGTGGCTTGGCAAGCTCCTCCACCAGCTCTCTCAGTACTCTCGGGTGGATCTCATCAGGCCCCATAGACTTGTGGGTGTCCAGGTGGTTTAACATGTCCTTGACTGCTTCCTCCTGGATTATGAGGAGTACATTGTGCTCTCCATCCCCATCTTCCAGCTCACGGGGCTGAATATCCTGTGGATACCTGGACTGGCTATTAAAGACTGAGGCGAAGAAGGCATTAAGTACCTCAGCCTTGTCCTCGTCCTTGGAGACAATGTTCCCCACCATATCCAGTAGGGGATGGAGATTCTCCTTGCCTCTCTTTTTGTTGTTAATATATTTGTAAAAACATTTTTTATTATCCTTTACGACTGTGGCCAGACTGAGCTCTAGCTGGGCTTTTGCCTTTCTAATTTTGTCCCTGCTTGACCTAACAAGATCCTTGTACTCTTCGTGAGTTGCCTGCACTTCTTCCAGAGGTGATAAACTCTCCTCTTTTCCCTGAGTCCCAGCAAAATCTCCCTGTTCAGCCAGGCCGGTCGCCTTCCCCGCCAGCTCTTCTTACGGCACATGGGGACCTCCTGCTCCTGCGCCTTTAAGATTTCCTTCTTGAAGACTGTCCAACATTCCTGGACCCCTTTGCCCTTCAGGACTGTCTCCCAAGGGACTCTCTCAACCAGTGACCTGAACAGGCCAAAGTCTGCCCTCCGGAAGTCCATGATAGCAGTTTTGCTGACCCCTCTCCTTACTTCCCTCACAACCGAGAATTCTATCATGTCGTGGTCGCTAAGCCCAAGACGGCCTCCGACCACCACATCTCTCACCAGTCCTTCTCTGTTTGTAAACAGCAGGTCCAGCAAGACATCTCCCCTGGTGGGCTCACTCACCAGCTGTGTCAGGAAGTTATCCTCCACACACTCCAGGAACCTCCTAGACTATTTCCTCTCTGCCGTGTTATACTTCCAGCAGATGTCCGGTAGGTTGAAGTCCCCTAGGTGGACATGATAAGAAATAAATGTCAATTATCATAGTTGAGCAGAGTAAGAATAATAATAAAAGAAGGAAAAAGACAATGACCTGATATGATATAGTTTATTCCGTCAAGCTATTGTGCCAAGAACAGTTCCAAAATATTTAATTACTGAGATCCATAAAAGGTGTCCAAATAAATTTTGTTACATGCCTAGTTGATCAACAACAGTCTAATGGAATGCTTTTGTTAAACGAATATTTCAGATTGCAAAACAAATATGATTAGCTGATTGGAAATTTTGCATGTTCTATAAAGGGGGAAAATTTCCATTTTTAGGAGAAAAATGGTTCTAACATTCACCAGTATATTCAGTGCCAGCAAGGTTTAAAGATATTCAACCATGTGCATCTAATAAATTAGTCATAAGAGAAAGTTGGACAGCTCACAAAGAAACAGAATTTCGTGTCTGCAAATGCAAGCTTTAAAGGGAAAATTAGGTATATACTTTGTATCTCGAGTAAATGGCACGGAGACAGAATGCAATATAGTAGAAAATGTATTGTTATCCAAGGCTGCAAAAAATCTATCCTGTACAGCCAGTCATTAAACAGAGATTCTGTATGTAGAAACTCCACATTCTTGCCAGCAGATCAAAGGCAACTTGGTGAACACAGAATTGCCCACCTACTTTATCTTCATACAAATGAGTTGAAGTGCCCTTGGCAAAGAATGCAAAGTCATGCCACTAGAATACAGATTGAATACTGCTGTAACCAGATATTTTATTAAAGCTGCAGTGAAGTGTCTACATGGGCAGAAAATTCTGATGAACAACATTTCAAACTACAAGCAGTAGCTATTGTTTTTCCAGTAAACTACTTTGTCATTGTGATGAGCAAAGACCAGGCAGACAACTAGGAAAAATATTTTCTTTTAAGAAAGCAACTGAAAATATCTATTTGTAGGGAGCTAGGGGACATAATTCAGTAAAATTTTGTTTCTGAGAAATTCTTAGCTGAAAGAAGTACCAAGCATCCAGGAGGGTCTTTCTCATCATTATATAAAGTGATAAGACCTAAAGAACTGCCAAACCTAAAAAAGAAAAATATATACAGCTCTTCCTCTATAATTCAAGACAAACCTCATTTTAAGTCCTCTCTAGTCAAGAAATGCAATGAGTAAAAATCAGATTGATGGAAAATGGGAATACCTCTTATTTTCTTTTTTATACGTGTTACATACAGGTGATCACTTTTACTACTATTAGGCAGGTAACCAGGTAAATGTTCTTAAAATGTTAAGAACAGAAATTATATGAATGATATAATTTCTAAATAATAATTTCTAAATTTTCTAAATAATAATTTCTAAATAAATCTAAATAAGAAATGGATAGAGCAAACATAAAGCAAGAACAACCGCCATAACATTTCCCTTGATGGAGATAGCTTTGATTTGGATTGAATTTATCCAGAAACAAAGCACTTTATTTGGGTTTTCTAATGATAATTTTCAAACAGCTTTAGAAAAATAGATATTCAACATCTTACTTTAAGAAAACAAAATCTGAATTTATCTTTAAAGAAGTAATATTGATGGAAAAATCCTGTGCATCTCTAATACTAAGTAATGTATTCCAAAGTCACAGTACAAATTTTGATCAGTTTAGGGAAAATGAAACAGCAACCAAAATGCCAGATTTCTTTTCAGTTTCTTTTAGAAGCTATAAGATTTTTTCTCACTTGATGAGATGGGCAACTTTAATCTACTGTTTCAAAAAGTATTATTTCATACAACAGGTCTTCAACCATACTACTATGCATGTCTCCTGAGGGTTATATTTGCATGTATTACCAGGAATTCCTGTGCATAACTTTTGGATTATCTATCATAACAAAACAAAGCAAACAAACAAAAAAATGGAATGGAGTCAAGAAAATTTAACCTGTCACTCTGTACAGACTATACCTGTGCATAATCCAAACAGGAAAATTACCTTAGAGCTTTCTTGTTTCTAATAGCTTCTCTTCTCTGCCCCTCAGAGTCTACTCATTTCCCTCATGCCTCACTGCTGAAACAACCTCAGGTCCTCAGAAAAACTTGGAAAACCATGGGGACAAGACTTTTACAGGGATTAAAGTTATCTGAGGTTCAGGCTGCATATGAGAAAATGTAGCAATTTAAATAAGATTAAAAATATTAATCTCTGCAGGCATTCAGAACTGCCTGTCACATGATTTTTGGTCTTAAATTTCTCACATGAACTCTTTAATATACAATAATTGTTTACTGTGCTACTGTATAAATAACACTAGACAGTTTAAGACAAATACCTCTCCTTTTGCTTTGGTGACAACTATACAAATCATTAATGGTGCCTAGACCACTCTATTGCTGTGAAGCATTTGAACAAGAAATATAATGGTATGGGATAAAAATAGTCTTTAATTATCTCTAAAATGAATTTGCTGCCCCATAAACCGTGATGGCTTTTTACACTGACCAATTACCCCGGAGGACTACTGTGAGTGCATGTACATACTTTTGAAAGTCAGGGTACAAAAGCTATTATAGAAAGATACAAGGAGCAGGTACAATGTAACCTTGTGTTAGTTGGAGTAGAAATGAGTGTAAAATGGGAGAAAAACCCTGACAAAATTTTCAGCTGATTTATTTTAGCAGTATTTGTGAATATCTCCAGCCATAAGAAAAACTGGACTCTCATTGCTCTCTATGCACATCTGAGAAGCTCAGCATCACTCATGTTTCTGCACAAGCACTGCACACATTTTCTCCCTCCTTTCTCAGGAAGGTCAGAAAGCAAGAGAAAGGTTTTAAAATGTTAAATTGCAATTAAAGATGTTTCAAACTTTTTAAATCAATTTTTTAAGATTTTTTCTGAAGTTTTCTGAAGTTTTCATTTGTCAGTCGTGACTTCATGTGTGGTATACATACATAATATGTATTTACAGTAAAGCAAGGATGTATACTGTACAGACAGTGCATTTAGTGAGAGAACCCCACAGAAGTTAACAAAAGCTTTGTCGCAGGCCAGAGTAAATTTGGGATTTCATTCTGAATATTTCATTCTAGCATTGAACTCCTGATATTTTATGCTTTAAAATTTCCAGTGCAAAATACAAATGAACTCAATTAATCCCAGAAATTAAAAGACTCCAAATCTCTTAGCCTATTGTACCTCCCAGAATTTTCTTCTAATATTATCAAAAAGTGTTTTTACTGTAGGATGTTATTTCAAGTACATCTAATTTTACATTTTTGACACAACACTTCTGATCTTTAAATTAGCAATCTAGAAGAATAATGACTGGAATGATTCTGAAATTACTACAAACAGTCTGAAAAAGAGGGTTTTTCCTGATACACTTTAAAAATAGTAAAAAACTTGTGCTCACCCGTTTAACCCAAGAAGTAACTGTGCATAGTCTGAGTGTGTCTACTATTTATTGAAACAAATGCTTCGTGTCACTCAATTAAAAATTTGCAATACGCCAAGGAAAGCCTTCATTTTTCAAATAAAAAATGTCTGATGTATTTTGTTATTTTTAAATATTTTATTTAACAGGATGTTGAATAATCTTAAAGAAAGCTTTGAGACCAATCTTGAATATTCTTACAGCTTCATTATATGGCTAGACAAACTCTAAATGTTAAAGTGAGCACATCCAATAGTCCACTGAAATAATCAATGATATAGAAACCCAAGTTTGTCCTGTTTTTCAGTCTGTAAGAACATAATAAATGCTCTACTGTGTCTGACCAAGCATCCATCTAAGCTCAGTTTCTGCCTAGGACAGTGGCAGAGGAGATTCTGGTTAAAAAAAGCTCTCAAGTCTGGCCAGTTCCTGGAGTCCTTTCTCCTCAGCAACTCTTCTATTAGGGAAGGTACATCCCTACTTGGTTCTTTTCATATCCATTTATGGATAAATAGTCCAAGTACTTGTCTACTCCTCTGTCAAGCTACTTATCTGTTGCCACAATCTTCTGTGAGCAACAATTTTCAGACGCCATAAATGCAGAAACTATTTTTGTATCGCTGATTTTATCTGCTATAATTCTTCTGGAAAGATGACTGATTTAGAAAGTCTAAAACTTGGAACTGCACATGGAAAAGCCTGAGCATGCTTACTGCTGTGGCTCAGCTGCTCAAATGCTTTGTATTTTCCTCAATAATTTTATGTTTGTTGTCATGTTTGGTTTCATATTTGATTGGTTTTTATTTGACAGTTCTTCTGCTGTAAGTAAGTACTTTCGAAAGTGAAAATCATCAGAAACCAGAAATATCAGCAGGGAATGTTAATACAAAATTGGTACAAATGGTTAGTTCCAAGGTATCCCTGAGATCATAGAATCATAGAATCAGAATAGTTTGGGTTGGAAGGGACCTTTAAAGTTCATCTAGTCCAATCCCCCTGCAATGAGCAGGGACATCTTCAATTAGATCAGGTTGCTCAGAGCCCCGCCCAACCTGACCTTGAATGTTGCCAGGGATGGGGCATCTACCACCTCTCTAACCAACCTGTTCTAGCACTTCATCACCTTCATTGGGAAAATTTTCTTCCTTAGACCTAGTCTAAATCTACCCTCTTTTAGTTTAAAACTGCTACCCCTTGTCCTGTCGCAACAGATACCTTCAGGCAATAAACTATGTGACTACAGAGAACTTAGACCAGTGTAAATTAATATTTGAACATTAAATCACACTTGCCACAGTCCTCAAAGCTTGAATCACAACAGTCTGTCTCACTGTGGAAAGATAAAATACACAACTGCTGACAAAATGGCTTTCAGGGCAAACCACAACACCCGTTCACAAGGAGCTGGGAAAGACTTAGATGACTACTATGAAAAAGATTGCCTTTAGAATGTAAAAATACTATTTTCTTTTCTTCCTATGATTGAATTTAAAAAAAAAAAACAACAAAAAAACTTTGCCATAGCAGAAAAATAAATAAGGTAATAATGACACAGTATTAACATACAGAAAACATGGGTATTTTCGGAGTTCTGTAATATGATTTCCTATAAAAACTAAAATCACTGAGAATTCACTTGATCTGAGTTTTCATTGTAATGAAACTGAGTTGAGGTTTAGTGAAAAATATATGTGGATTTGTAAAGCTCCCAAGTAAACATGGGATTTCATCGGGGTTTGTAGTTATAATGTAGAATTACAAGAGTAGTTTGGACTCTTGGATTCTGAGTGCCAAGCCAATTGCAGTAAAATGATCATGCCAACTTCTCAGAACTAAAGGCGTGTTCTCAACTAAATCCTACTTCTATTTTAATTTTATTTTTGGTAATTGCACTTTTTAACAGAAAATTACTTGCAAATTACAGTGGCAGTCTAGCACATTGCTCCAAGTTTATCTCAAAATACTTGGCAGCATAAGCAATCCTGGAAAACAAATCTTGTACTGCAAGATGGCTTGTGAGCATTTGGTAGATTCCACAGTGTTGTGTAGCTCACACCACTCATACAAAAAGGACTGGCGTACCAAAGTTCCCCAGTAGCTAAATCCACTGCAGCTGTCATCTAAGAGGTGAAAATTAATTTAACCAAACAGTGCCATTGTGTTTTGTTTTCATAAGGTTAACTAGGACAACAGAGAAGTGAACACTGGTTTCATTGATGACATGTGGTCAGCAAAATTTGGAGGTTTGCACAGCCGATAGCATCCTGCATTAAAAAACTGAATTATTTAATTGCACAACAGTTTTAAACACATATTAACATTCCTGGAATGTGGTTCTTCCTCCTCTCACTATATTAAATTAGCTTTTTAAGGTAAAGGTTTTCCTGTGAAATCTGGAGGAACAAGCTAGCAACATCCTTTACAAATATAGAATGGAGGCATATGTCTGAGAAGAAAGTCGGGTTTTGTCTAAAGTGGTTTACCTGTTCGCAAACCTACCCTCTGTTCCTATTTCAGTTAAAACCTTTGCAGGAGAATCCATCTGAACAGCCTCTGGACACCATACTGCCTACATTAGAAGCCCATGTCTTTGCGAATACTCAGTGTCTCAGATGCTTCACAGCTAAGGACTCAGTGACAGAAAGGCCTTTCACAGTTATACTATTAATTGATTTCCCAAAATATATGACTTAATATTTTTGTTTTTCTTCACCTACCTTTTCCTCATTAGTCCACTTTACAGCAATATTCCTTTAAAAAAAGAACCATTTTTCTTATCTGACTGCTAGACTTCAAGAAAAATTTTGATGATCAAAAACTTAGTGTAAACTTTTTCCTGCTTATGCTTCTTGTAAGGCAGCTGATATAATTTCTGTAAGATTGTGCAATGTTGTAATTCAATATCTGCAGGCTGTATTGCTTCATAATTTCAGTCCAACAGTGCCATCCTCTGCTTCTTCCAAATAACATTCCCCTATAACTCCAAAGATAATCTTAAGGAATTCTTGTAGTCAGCAGGCTATGGTTTCACACTGTAAGCCGTCTAATAATAAAAAAATCTAATCTTTTAGGTGTAAGACTAAGGTATTCTTTTTCTGGTTGCAAAATACTGAAAAAAAAGAAAAAAGTATTGACATTGTCATGAATTAGATTTATGAAACATCTCATTTGGGTTTAAAAATTTCATTTGTACAGTAATATCCCATTAACTCTCCAGAGTGTGGTTTTATGATTTATTTGATCTTTAAAGAACCAAATCATGGACCAGAGACTTATTTTCGATAATGACTATACATTTAAAGAGAAGACCCCCAGCACCCCAAAAAGCTTCTAATTCAAAATCAAGACAAAAGAGAATAGATGGACACAAAGATGAGTAAAACAACACGCAGAAAGACATTAATGTGATAAACAGAAATCATGGCAAAAAGACTGATTTACTTAGTATTTTTTTCAGTGGTCTGAAAATATCTCGGCACAGGTGGATTTTAGGAAGCAATACAGAAGTGGATTTTTATATGATCCTCTATTTCAAATGTGAGTGGGGAGAAACCTTGAGGGCACTTGCAATAAAATATAAAGAATCAATAAAAGCTTTGCTGGTAAAAAAAGGGCATGTGAAAATTAGTGTTAGGAGAGAAATAAAGTTCAAAGGTTCCAGATGTGATAGAAAATGAGGCATCAGTGCAGAAAGGCACAGGCACAAAAAGTTATGGCCATAGTTTTTTTCTTTTTTAATGCAACCTACTTACATTCTCTTCCTACTGTTACAACTATTTGTGGGAAAGCCACCTGTTTTCTCAGTTGCATTAATTTCATCATCTTATTTTTTCAGCCTTTCATTCTTTTGCTGCAAAGGGCTATGTGGCAGAAATATAAGGAAAGGACAGAAAGGGGAAACATTTCCTAGGAGAAGAATTAAGCATTAGAAATTATGCCCACAAATGTGGTGGGATCTCTGTCCTTGGAGATTTCCAAGACCCGACTATAGAAAACCCTGAGTTGACTTCAACATTCAGCAGGTGGTTGGACTAGGGACCTCCTGAGATCCCTTCACAACCCAACACTTCTGTGACTGAACAATTCTAAAATACCAAATCAGACTTATAAAAGTCACATTATCTGAAGTGAGAGATTTATAGGCCAAGTTGTTAAATTATTGCAATCACCTTGTGTGACAAAACATTAAAACATAAGCATTTATGTGAAAAGAGAGACAAAAGGCTGTAAGAGAGAAAATTAGCAGTGCTAAAACATCAAATACAGAGTTAAAAGCAAGTGATATTAGAAAATATTATTTTTAAATGAGATTAAGGCTTCTAATTCCAAATTGAAACCAAGGGAAGAAAAGGAAGCTTTAAGAACTGTATAAAAACTTCGAAAGCACCCTACTTTGGTAGAAGTATCACAGAATCACAGAATGGTTTGGGTTGGAAGGGACCTTAAAGATCATCTAGTTCCAACCCTGCTGTTATGGGCAGGGACACCAGGTTGCTCAAAGCCTCATCCAACCTAGCCTTGAACCCTTCCACAGATGGGGCATCCACAACTTCTCTGGGCAACCTGTTCCAGTGCCTCACCACCCTCATAGTGAAGAATTTCTTCCTTATACCTAATCTAAAGTTATCACCTTTTCAGTTTAAAGCCATTACCCCTTGTCCTATCACTACATACCCTTATAACTATCTCAGCCTGTCTTCATAGAAGAGGTGCTCCACACCTCTAATCATATTCATTGCCCTCCTCTGGACTTGCTCCAACAGGTCCATGTCCTTCTTATCTTGGGGGCCCCAGACCTGAACACAGTACTCCAGGTGCGATTTCACGGAAGAAAAATAGAGGGGGACAATCAGCTCCCTCAATCTGCTGGTCACACTTCTTTGGATGTAGCCCAGGATACGGTTGGCTTTCTGGGCTGTGAGCACACATTGCTGGCTCATGCTGAGCTTATCAACCAACACCCTCAAGTTCTTCTCCTCAGGACTGCTCTCAATCCATTCTCCACCCATCCTGTATCCATGTTTGGGATTGCCCCAAACCACGTGCAGGACCTTGCACTTGGCCTTGTGAACATCATGAGGTTCACACAGGTCCACCTCTCAAGCCTACCAAGGTCCCTCTGGATGGCATCCCTTCCCTCCAGTCTGTTGACCACACAGCTCATAGATTGGTGCCCTAGGGAAACTTGCTGAGGGTGAACTCAATCCCACTGTCCATGTCAGCAACAAAGATGTTAAACAGTGCCAGTCGCAATACCAACCCCTGAGGAATGTCACTCCTCATTGATGTCCACTTGGACATCAAGCCGTTGACCACAAATCTTTGAGTGTGACTATCCAGCCAATTCCTTAGGTCCACCCATCAAATCCATGTCTCTCCAATTTAGAGACAAGGATGTCATGAGGGACAGTGTCAAACGCTTTGCACAAGTCCAGGTAGATGACAGCAGTCACCCTTCCCTTATCCACCCACACTGTAACCCCATCATAGAAGCCCACCAAATTTGTCAGGCACGATTTGTCCTTAGTGCAGCCGTGTTAGGACTTAAGAACTTCTTAAGTAGTTGCCATCCCTCCTCCAGGAACCTTGAAATTATTGAGTTCCTTCCCATTGATTTTAGTGGGCTCTGAATGCATACACACAGTTACAGGCTGTTTCATACTAACTGCTTAATCTACACTGTACTTATGACAATGAAGCGTGGTATTGTTCAGGAATTAGTCTTTGCTGGCCTTCTTCCATCTGACTGCTGATACCAGGTTGGCAAATGCAATAACATTTTAAATTATACTGGCAGATGGTAGCTTCACTTGGCTCATATGTCAGAAAAGTCATACAAATTGCAGATGAAGATTCACATTCATGTTTCAACTGTCAGAGCATATTTTGTCGTTACTTAGGAATTTTGTTGTTGACATTAAATAGCAATAAATGATCGCCATTATGCCTCTCACTTGTCTAAATGATTCTTAGAGGTACAGGTGAGGTAATCTTCTTTTAAATAGAACTAGTGTTTCTAAGCTCTCTCACATAATGCACTTAAAAGCTCTGGATACACCATGTATTTATTTCATGCTGGCAACATAAAAGCACTCCACTGTGAAAGAATTCTGTACAAAAGCCAGAAGGTCACACACAGGATCTTAATTCTCTGTCCTGGTTTCAGCTGGGATAGAGTTATTTTCATCACAGAAGCTAGTATGAGGCTATGTCTTGGATTTGGGATGAAAAAATGTTCATAACACACTGATGGTTTCAGTTATTGCTAAGCAGTCAAAGACTGTCCAGCTTCTCATGCTGGCCTGCCAGCGAGAAGTATGGGGGTATGTGGGGAGCTGGGAGGGGACACAGACGAGACAGAGGATGCAGGCTGACCAAAGGGATATTCCATACCGTCTGACGTCATGCTCAGTATATAAAGCTGGGGGAAGAAGAAGGATGTGGGGGTCATTTGGAGTTATGGCATCTGTCTTCCCAAGAAACCGTTTTGTGTGCTCGAGCCCTGCTTCCCTGGAGATGGCTGAACACCCACCTGCCCACGGGGAGTGGTGAATGGATTGCTTGTTTTGCTTTGCTTGTGTGCGCGGCTTCTGCTTTACCTGTTAAACTGTCTTTATCTCGACCCACAAGTTTTCTCATTTTTACTCTTCTGATTCTCTCCCCTGTCTCACCAAGCAGGGAGCAACTGGCGAGCAGCTGCATGGTGCTTAGTTGCTGGCTGAGGATAAACCACTACATTCTCAAAAGCAAGCAGCTCAAGGACTCTGAAAGACAACCACAAGGGAACGACAACCACAAATAAGAGCAGGCAAACCAGAATCTTAAGCATGTCTGTTTCAGACATTCCTTGTACAATTTCACAGATTTCCAGGACATAGGACAATTCTCCCCATGCAAAAATATTACAGGTTCCTATAATAGCAATTTCAAACCTTCAGCACAAGTAGCCTCTGAAAGAGGAGAGCAGAAGGAAGTAGAGAGAGGGAAATAGGTGTACATGAAAACTACCTGATCTTCCTGCCAGTTAGACTAGTTGACACCACTGGTACAAGGTTGCTGCACTGTCTTTTTCCCACTCCTTGAAAATATTTTTTTCTTTCTCAGTCTGCATGTCAGGGGCAAGTGATGAAGGATGTGTCACTCTACTAGGGTTTTTCCAGGGTGGAGTTATTTACACCTGGAGCAGGTCTGCCCCGTCCCACTTCATGCCATATTGCACGACTGGACTGCAGGCAGGTGTTCATTTCTGGACTCAATGGTGATAATGGAAAAGAAGAAAAGTCATCCTCAGAGACTCTCTGACTTACTCCTGGTCCATTCCCATTGCATATTTTTTCAGATCCACGCATCTGACACTACTTTTGTCCTGTTCAGAGTTGGCTAGGAAGCAAAGATTTGCTATTTAAGCTGTTTTGAGCTAAGCTGGTGCATTTTGACTGACAAAGATGCAGAAGCCATTGTCGAAATGACTCAGCTGACAGGATGTCAAGGCAAGGAGTCCCCTTAGCACTGCCTGTACCTCCTCCACTGTCACAGTAATATGCAAAAGAGGGCATCTGTCCAAAACCTTATTCAGAGGAAATTTTGCTCACAGAACAGAGGTACTCTGGCATATTTTCTCTAGTGATATGAAATCTTTACAATGCTTTGAAAAAAAAGAGGTTTCTTTTTTAAATCTTATTTATCTTTAGACATTATCTCAATAAACATAACTCCACACACATGAAAAATAATTATATGTATTGGCTTTTGGTTCATTCTTATTCACTGAGCAGTTTCACAGGTTGAAGGGGTTTTCAGCAAAATAACTGATTATATAAATCTTTTTTCTTTGACATTCCTCTCAGAAAATTCTGACGTTATATGATTAGCTTTAAAATTAATCATACTAAGAAAATTTTTTAAATCCTCTGCTGAAAGCTACCAAATTATTAAGCCAACACCAACACCCAAATCATCTATATACAAAAATATCTCCCTCACATTGTAAGTTTCCACTAATATAGATTTTGATTAATATTTTCTGTGCCTTCTTTTGCCCTCATGGACAATTTCAAATATGAATTGATAGCACAATAGTGATTACAGTTGGTAACATTATTTAAAGACATAATTTCAGGGATCTAGCAGTGCAAGACCATGAAACAGTTACATCGTTAAATGTGAATATCTGATTATTAACTACTTATAAATGTGTCTACAATAAATATCACCAGAATGGCTTGTTAAGATATTTATAAGACATTATTTATTCTCTTTATTAGCAATTATATTTCAAAATTACTTTTCCTTTTATATTACTCACTATGTAAACTAAATGTCACCCATCAATTCAGCTTCAGAAAATGGCTCTCAGAACCATTCAATGCAGCTGCCCAAACAGCTTGTTATAGCTCATTTATGATTAAAATGTTCAATGTTTTTTACTGAAATTGTGTTTCTATATTCAACAACAAAAGCTGTATTCATTAAAATTGTGCACAATTAGATCTGCAGTAAGCTATGCAGAGAAATGTCAGGGTCCAGAACTTGGGCTTTATGCCAGATTAATGTCCTAACCTGAGTTGAGGCAGTTTAGGTATTTTACTCCTTTATGAAAGGAGTAGTGAGATGTTTGTGAAGGAAGGTGATTTGTTAGCTGGATTTTTTAACTATTATCTGCTCTCAGAGTATATTCTGAGCATTTATTTTTTGATTAAGATGGACCTGATATATTTAGTTTTTTTCTGACATCTTGACAAAAAATGTAGATAACATATCCTGATCAGCTGCACCATAGGGGCAAGGATTCCCAAAAGTATTTTGTATACTGGTCAGATTTCAGCTTTGTCCATTGATTCTAATAGTGCAGGGATTGCTAAATCCTTTTGAAAATCCCACTAATAAAGTTTTGTGAAGAGCAGCCCCTGTGACAATCTTTCCAGTAGGGTATTTGGGTGTGCACATACACAAGCCTTGGTGTTAAGCATGAGATGGCCAACAGTTCTGTATTACACTTCCTAATCTCACATTCCAAAGAATAAGTTTATTGCGGTATGATGCACTAGAAGATAAAAAATTAGTCAGAACAAAAAATGCCTGACTAACTTAGTCTGACCAATATAAATGTGTATGTTCCATAGTTTTCTCACCCATATTTTTCAAAAAGTCTCAACTCCATAGTGAACGAGAATGGTTTACAACCACAGTGATTTTCTGGCAAGTCCCAGTGATGAGTGTGATCCCCATTGCCATACAGAAGCAGAGGTGATTCTGCCTAACGTATAGAAAGAGTAGAGCGCAAGGTAGTCTGCCATCTCATAGAGGCAGACTATGAGATTCATCTTACCTTCATTACAGCTGTGTGGCAGCTTTTGGCCTGAGCCATTATTGCTGCATGTCAGTGAAGTCAAGAGAGATTTTAACTCACATAACCTGGTCTAAGGGTAATAGTCAAAAAAGATTTAAATATTCATTTGGAAGATGATCTGAATGGTTTAGAAATGACATCTTTGAGGCTAGCCATGACCTCATAGTTCTTGAATCATATTATAATTTGCTAGAGCAACGCAATCTGCGTAGCCTTCACTGATTTTATTAAAATAGATGAGCGAGAAAATACTCATTTAAGAAGGGTTATTACCAAGCTAAAGTATTGCAATTTTATTTAGCTAATTAGGGATGGAACAACGCACTAGTAAAATTAAGGTCACAATTAATGTAGACTCAATAAGTGTGAGGCTTGAGCCACCAATGTAGAACAAAATGTAGGTATGCTGAATTATGAAATTGACACTGAAACCTGTCGCTTTCCAAGAAGAGTCCATCCCAGTGAGCAGGAAATCAAGCAAGAGTGGCAGGAGCCCTGCATGGATGAACAAGGATCTGCTGCAAAGCTCAAACTTGAAGGGGAAGCATCCAAGAGGCAAAAGCTGGGACAGGTGACCCAGGAGGAATATAGAGGCACTGTCTGAGGGTTGAGGAACAGTTAGAAAGGACAAGCCTATGTGGAGTTGAATCTGGTAAGGGATGTGAAGAATAACAAGAAGGACTTCAGCAGGTAGATCGGCAGCAAAAGGTATACTAAGGAAAATGCAGGCCTGCTGCTGAGTGGGGGTCAGGAGACCCTGTGACAAAAGACACAGAAAAGACCAAGATATTGAATATCTTCTTTGCCTTTGGCTTTCAGCTGTCCCAGGGCCCTGAGGCTGAATGTAAGTATTTGCCCTCAGTAGAGCAGGATCAGGTTAGGGAACATTTAAACAGAATAGGAAGACACAGGTTCATGGGTCCTGATGGGATGCATACACAAATGCAGAGGGAGCTGGCCTGTGTCACTACAGAGTCACTTTTGATTATCTTTGAAATGTCATGGTGATTGGGGGAGGTTTGTGAGGACTGAAAGAAAGCAAATGGCACTCTTATTTTCAAGAAGGCAGAAGGAATACTTGGGGAACTACAGGCTGGTCAGCCTCACCTCAGTCACCTCACCTCACCTCAGAAGGTGATGGAGAAAATCCTCCTGTAAAGCCTTTCTAAATATATGAAGGACAATAAGGTGATTTGGAGCAGTCAGTGTGGATTTATGAAGGAAAAATAATGCTTGGGCAACTTGATAGCCTTCTACCATTAGATGACTGGTGGATGAAGAAAGAGCAGTGGATGATGTTTGTCTTTGGTAAGGATTTTGACACTGTCTCCCATACTGTCCCCACAGACAAGCTGATCAAGTACAGTCTAGATAAGTGGAAAGTGAGATGCACTGACAGTACAAAACAGAGAGGAGTAGTTGATACACCAGATGAGTGTGTAGCCAGTTAGAGGGACCTCAACAGGCTGGAGAAATGGGATGACTAGAACTTTGTGAAGCTCAAAAAGAGGAAATTTCAAATCCTGCCCCTGGGAATAAATAAACCCAGGCACCGGTACAACCTGGGAGCCAACTGGCTGGAAAGACGTTTGACAGAAAATGACTTGGAGATCCAGATGGACACCAAGTTGACAAAAGCCACCTATGTGCCCTTGTGGCAAAGAAGGCCAATGGTACTCTGGGCTGCATTTAGCAAAGTGTTGCCAGCAGGTCAAGGCAGATGTTGAGTTGAAATCGATAGCCCAGCTCAGGTGCATCTACACCAATGCACGCAGCATGGGCACCAAACAGGAGGAGCTGGAAGCCATTGTGCAGCGGGACAGCTATGATGTAGTTGCCATCACAGAAACATGGTGGGATGCTTCTCATGACTGGAGTGCTGCAATGGATGGCTATAAGCTCTTCCGAAGGGATAGGCAGGGAAGGAGAGGTGGTGGGGTGGCTCTGTATGTTAGGGAATGTTTTGATTGCATAGAAATCAATGATTGTGAAGACCAAGTAGAGTGCTTATGGGTAAGGATGAGGGGGAAGGCCAATGAGGCAGATATCCTGCTGGGAGTCTGTTACAGACCACCCAAACAGGACGAAGAGACAGATGAGACATTCTATAAGCGATTCGCAGAAGTCTCGCATTCGCTGGCCCTTGTTCTTGTGGGGGACTTCAACCTACCGGACATCTGCTGGAAGTGTAACACGGCAGAGAGGAAACAATCTGGGAGGTTCCTGGTCACAAGCGGTGTTCCTCAGAGCTCGGTTCTGGGGCCGGTCTTGTTCAATATCTTTATTGATGACCTGGATGAGGGGATCGAGTGCTCCCTCAGTAAGTTTGCAGATGACACCAAGTTGGGTGGGAGTGTTGATCTGCTGCAGGGTAGGAGGGCTCTGCAGAGGGATCTGGACAGGCTGGATCGATGGGCAGAGGTCAACTGTATGAGGTTTAATAAGGCCAAGTGCAGGGTCCTGCACTTTAGCCACAACAACCCCATGCAACGCTACAGGCTTGGGGAGGAGTGGCTAGAGAGCTGCCCGACGGAAAGGGACCTGGGGGTGTTGGTTGACAGCCGGCTGAACATGAGCCGGCAGTGTGCCCAGGTGGCCAAGAAGGCCAACAGTGTCCTGGCCTGTATCAGGAATAGTGTGGCCAGCAGGAGTAGGGAAGTGATTGTGCCCCTGTACTCGGCACTGTTGAGGCTGCAGCTTGAATCCTGTGTTCAGTTTTGGGCCCCTCACTACAAGAAGGATGTTGAGGTGCTGAAGTGTGTCCAAAGAAGGGCAACAAAGCTGGTGAGGGCGCTGGAGCACAAGTCTTATGAGGAGTGGCTGAGGGAACTGGGGTTGTTCAGTCTGGAGAAGAGGAGGCTGAGGGGAGACCTTATCGCTCTCTACAACTACCTGAAAGGGGGTTGTGGCGACGAGGGTGTTGGTCTCTTCTGCCAAGTAACTAGAGATAGGACAAGAGGAAATGGCCTCAAACTGTGCGAGGGGAGGTTTAGATTGGATATTAGGAAAAATTTCTTCACTGAGAGAGTGGTCAGGCATTGAACCAGGCTGCTCAGGGAAGTGGCCGTGGCCAGATTGAGCTCTAGCTGGGCTTTTGCCTTCCTAATTTTCTCTCTGCATGACCTAACGAGATCCTTGTACTCTTCCTGAGTTGTCTGTCCCTTCTTCCGCAGGTGATAAACTTTCCTTCTTTTCCTGAGTCCCAGCAAAAGCTTCCTGTTCAGCCAGGCCTTTCGTCTTCCCCACCAGCTTGTCTTACAGCACATGGGGACTGCCTGCTCCCGCGTCTTTAATGTTTCCTTCTTGAAGAACGTCCAGCCTTCCTGGACCCCTTTGTCCTTCAGGACTGTCTCCCAAGGGACTCTCTCAACCAGTGACCTGAACAGGCCAAAGTCTGCCCTCTGGAAGTCCATGGTAGCAGTTTTGTTGACCCCCCTTCTTACTTACCAAGAATGGAAAATTCTATCATGTCATGGTCACTAAGCCCAAGATGGCCTCCAGCCACCACATCTCCCACCAGTCCTTCTCTGTTTGTAAACAGCAGCTCAAGCAGGGCACCTCCCCTTTTAGGCTCACTTACCAGCTGTGTCAGGAAGTTATCCTCCACACACTCCAGGAACGTCCTAGACTGTTTCCTCTCTGCTGTGTTATACTTCCAGCAGATGTCCCATAAATTGAAGTCCCCTACAAGAACAAGGGTTTGCAATTGTGAGACTTCTGCCAGCTGCCTGTAGAATGCTTTGTCTGCCTCTTCATCCTGGTTGGGTCTATAACAGACTCCCAGCAGGATGGATATCTGCCTTGTTTGCTTTCCCCCTCATCCTTACCCATAAACACTTCACCTTGTCATCAGAGTCGTTGAGCTCTATACAATCAAGACACTCCCAAACATAGAGAGCCACCCCACCGCCTCTCCTTCCTCACCTCTCCCTTCGGAAGAGCTTATAGCCATCCATTGCAGCACTCCAGTCATGAGAACGATCCCACCATGTTTCTGTGATGGCGACTAAGTCATACCTGTCGCCGCTGCGCAATGGCTTCCAGCTCCTCCTGTTTGCTGCCCGTGCTGCGTGCATTGGTGTAGATGTACTTGAGCTGGGCTCTTGATTGCACTCCCAACACCAGCATGCCACCCCTAGGCTCATCTCTAGTGAGCCCGGTTTTATCCCCTTCCCCCTTCAAATCCAGTTTAAAGCCCTCTCGATGAGCCCCACCAGCTCGTAAGCGAGAATCCTTTTCCCCCTTGGGGACAGCTGAACTCCACCTGCTGCCAGGAGGCCCAGTGCCATGTAAACTGCCCCAAGGTCAAAAAAAACAAAATTCTACTGATGACATCAGCCTCTGAGCCATGTGTTAACCAGGTGTGTTTTCCTATTCCTTTCAGTGTTCCTCCCTGCCCCTGAAGGGATTGATGAAAACACTACCTGTGCTCCCACTCCATCAACCAGTCACCTCAGCACTCTGAAGTCCCTTCTAATCGTTTTTGGACTTCGTGCAACCTCATCATTGCCACATATTTCCTCTGCCCCTGGCCTAGAACTGCTAAAAGCAATTATTTCTTTACTGGCCTGTCACAGTCCTCTAGAAAATATCATCTATTATTTTTCTCTTCCTCACTCTGTCACTCTTCCACATTCCCCTGCTTGACTCTAGAGCTTTGTTTTATTTCTTCCATTTTGTGTCATGATGTTATTAAGTTTTTAAGCATAGCAACCATAAGTAATTACCCCAGAGCAAGTAGAAGTACTGAATCTGGTGTATGTGAGGCTGTGAGCACTTTCAAGAAACCTAAAATGCAACAAGCTGTCACACTTACTCATCTAGTTGTTGTGTACAGTTCTTAGAGCATATCATAGAACTGGTGATGGTTGTACAGCTCCCCAAAAAGTGTTCAGAAACTGGGTAGCTTCCTGTAGTAATTCAAGATCTAAAGTATTATGTAAAAAAAAAAAAATCTTACCCATTTTGATGGATGCTAACATTAAAATGTGTGTTCATTTTTATTCTTCTTTTATTTTATCAAGAAACAGACATGTTCCTGAGTGTCGATTTAAAATATTTACTTGCATTGGGCTGTCAAAGGCAATTATGAATTATCCATTGTTGCACTGTTAATATATAATCTACTACACAGGGCTCAATTTTCATGCACCGAATTATAACTTAAAAATACCCTTTGTGTATTATTAGTTAACCCTATATTACCTTTATCTGGAAGAGAGAGATGACATGTTGACATAACAGAAGACGTAGACTATAAATCAAAGAGACATTAAAAGCATTGACAGTTATGCAAGATCATAGGTACATCTGAATCTGAAAGCCACTCTTTTCAAAAAGCTACTCAAACTCACATTAAGCTGATCTAGGATATGAAGCAAAACCACTTCAATTTCTTTGTATTAGAGACAGACTGTAACCCAAAACTAATTATGAGAGTAGAATTACTTGTGTTAATCTTCCAATCTTTAGACCCTGAAACCCTGTTCCATCAAGTAATTATATTAAACCAACTCAGAAATGTTTTGCTCTTGCTAATCTCCGGCCAGAGAAGCCAATAAAAACAGAATAATTAACCATAAACAATTTTATTTGCCTGATTATATCTAAGCTTCACATGGACTGTTTTAAATGGGTAGCAACAGATGGATGCATTTTACTTCTTAACCCAACCCTGAAGGGCAGAACTGACTAAGTGCTTTGACCCCAGCAGACACAATGTTTCCCTCTTCTTCGACTGATTCTTTTTCTAATATTTGAGTTTTCTCATTCATTGCATTTATTATAACGTTTCTATCACAGTAAGAGGAAGGGGACACAGTCTCCTTTAACACCACATGGTTCCAGGATTCTCCAGGAGGGAAACACAGGGCTATTCGCCTCTGAAAGAGTTTCAATATTCTGAAGAGATTTTTAAAAAAAGATGTGCCCATGATGCAGTGGGAGGCACAACAGGCTGACAATCACAAAATAAAGAAGATAGAAAAGAAGATCAGATACATTCATTAGCTGTAAAATTACAGATCCTCATTGTGTTTTAAAGTAAATTATCCATTGTAAGAGATATTGAATGAAGAATGATTACTTTATCACTTTAAACAATCATTTTTGTCATAAACTCTGAATTAGAATTTGTTTTCTGACTGCAATTAAGTATGTTTAGGTATGAAATGATTTTCACAGTTTAAAGGGGGAAGATAAAAGAATCCGCACTACCTAAGCATGTATTCCTGTCTCGGTGTTATCTTTCATCTGCTCCTCCACTTTACTCTGATTCTGCTTCTTTTCCTTATGTATATTCTTTCATCTTTTTCTTATATTTTTCCTTTTCTTTCACCTTGTGCGTCTCCCACACTACAACTAGACATATAAAGGTGCCAAAGATCTTATTAGATTAAGTGTATTTTTGTGGGTAGGACTTTCCAGCGAGAAAAGTATGAGGTACATAACTGACGTTAAGCTCAACTCTACTCCCCTACCTCCAACTACATGAAAATCTTTATAAACTTTCCAAGTCAGTCTTAATATATGATACTTGATTTCAGCTTTCACCTTTTTTCCTTACAATGAATCTGAGCTGGGTCAGAACATGCCTGGACTGAGGCCTTCATACATTTAACAGGGCCTGTAAAAGGGTTTTATCAGCTTCCTTGGCCAGTTTTCCCTTAAAAACAGTTTCTTCAGCCAAGTTTTACTTTTAATTTTCCCATCAATTCAATCAAGCGAGTCAGAATGAAACTCAAAGAGCTGGAACCAGAGTTAAAAATAATCCATCATAATTACACTGTTCTAGTCAAAATTACCACATAGCCCCCACTGGAGTATGAGCCTGGTTTGTTATGACAAGAGGAGGTGGAATTATATGTCATTTGAAGTTATGGGAGAGACATTTTTCAGTTTTGAAATATTATTTTACATTGTTGGGAGGGAGGGCAAGGAAGAATGCAAATCACTGTGATTCAGTTCAGGAACCAAAGGTAAAATGTAAATTTTATTGAGGCTTATCTTAGTGATATTAATTGTTCCACTGTCTCTTATTTGTCCAAAGCCTCGGCAGTTTTAGACATTTTTAAAAAAGAAACATACTGTGGATCACCTCTAAAACAATATGGAAGGTGCTTGTTTTCTGTAAGCACAGTTGTTGCTAAGACCTCAGATATTTGTTGTTCTGTGTACTTCCTGACAATTCAGCAAGAATCATAAGAAAGAAATATTCAAACACGTGTTTTAAGAGAAGAATTGGGAGTTGATTTTGGCTAGCTGTTCTGTTTGTTTTCTTTCTCCCCATCTTCATGCACCTAAAGTTCTGATACTTATATGTAAATTGAAGAATAACTCTCATTTCCAACCTTATTGATAGGAAGGAGCTAACATCACTGTTGGTCTCTTCATTTTTATTGCCACCAAATGAGGATGGTGAAGAATATTGTGAAAACGACAAGAATTGGGATTTATGGTTGCTTCTAAACTGAGTGAAAAATAACAATCTTTCTTTTTTACAGTAACGATGAGAAAGAGACCTATCAGATTCAACAGGAATAGCCCAAAGCTGTCTATTTAAACACAGTGTCCCTTTTGCTGCCCCATTCCTCTGTCCACTGAGATCCACACATAATTCACTGGAAATTATTCACTTCATCCATCTGTGAAGGGGAAGGAGATCTTCTGGCATCCTGGAAAGAAAGAAAGTCATGATTAATATACGTATTTCTTCCACTCCCTTGAACAATGAAAACCAAAGTGAGGATTGTGATATGGAGTAAATCCACCAATAATGTTGGCAATCTGTCTCTACAAACAGAGCAGGAAGATTTTCCTGCTTCTTGGTGAGTCTTACAAATGTAAAAATTACAAAGAATGATCAAATTACAAAAAAAAAATCACGAAGAATGATCTGGACCAAACATAATCCCATAAAGTAGAGCTAATAATTCCCATTAGCTTACCAACATACACCATGAAGTATTCCAGGACACTTCTGGGATGACCATCAAGTGACACCAGTTAAGAATTTCACCTTTTATTTTTACAGCCTATTTCATATCTGAGATAGTAAATTCTTTTTTTTTATTATTTTAATTTATTTTTTAAAATATATACCTCAGTAAGACCTTGCTTCTGTGAACTAGTGTATATATCTGCCTAAGACTGGACATCTACAGCTTCGCCCAGCATCAGGAACAAATATGGAAGCCAATGTTTGACAAATCCAGGAAGAGGTCTCGGATTTTTACAGGCAAAGTAACTGTAACAGTTTCCCGACACCTAAAGAAAACTTCTATTAAGTATTCACAGCCATGCTTGACTTTCCTTAACCAAGCATTTGGATGAGAGAAGAAATGCTTATCTTCAAATGAAGGTCAGTGTCTGGCCCAGCTAGTTTCCCTGGTGTATGTGTAATCTTCAACAGAATGCTGGTATATTTATTGCTCAATCTAAGCAGTCCATTTGAGACTTTAAAGCAGTTTATTGAAACAGAAAGGAGCTTAAGTTTTGTTCCCTCTGAATATCTGTTGTATAATGACCATTCCTACATTTCCAAGGCAAACTCATGAACAGAACTATATTTCATTGCTCCCTTTTTTCTCTCCCTCTTACTGATGATTTAGTCAATTAGCACTTCCAAGTATTACATCTCTTAGAGAGTCAGGAAAGTGTGAAATTGCCTTATAGTAGTGACAAGGATGAAGAAATCTTCCAGAGTCATTACTACAGCTCTAAATCTGGAGTCAAAATTAAATACAGCATATACTATGAGCTAAAACCTAAAGAAAGGAGAAAATATTTGAGTTATTTGCTCTAAATTATTTAATAGCCACTGGTGCAAAAAGATTTAGGTCAGAATCACAATCTGAAATTTGAGTTGTACTTCACCTCACCTCATAGTTCTAAGAGACAGTTCATTAAATTGACTTTTTCCCACTAACATTTTATTCAGTCCTACCTTTTCTGCATCCCTGTGGTTAGGAAGGGGTGAGACATAAGGCAGGTATGCTGAACTGAAATAATCAGAATAATGTGAGTACTGCTTATGCCCTCCTTGCTAAAAGTGTTGTTGCATAGCAAGACTGCATTATTAAAAAGTCTGTTATTGTTATATGTTGGTGGTATTCCTAGAGCAAAAATGTTTCACAAAATAGCAGACAGGAAACATAATGTCTTTTCATAAGTCACTTTCCAATAGGGACAAAAATAATAGCTGCAAAGCAGGTACTTCCAAGCCATATGTCTGTGTTTTCAGTTCTGGAAAACGAACATATGAAGAGAACCTCACTTTTAAGTGAGTTCATAGAATCATAGAAACACAGAACCATAGAACGGTTTGGGTTGGAAGGGACCTTTAAAGGCCATCTAGTCCAAACCCCCTGCAGTGAGCAGGGACATCTTCAACAGGATCAGGTTGCTCAGAGCCCCATCCAGCCTCACCTTGAATGTTGTCAGGGATGGGGCATCTACCACCTCTCTGGGCAACCTCTTCCAGTGCTTCACCACCCTCACTGGGAAATATTTCTTCCTTATGTTTAATCAAAATCTACTCTCTTTTAGTTTAAAGCCATTAACCCTTATTCTTTCTTATAAGCCCTTTTTAAGCATTGAAAGGACACAGTAAGGTTTCCCCAGAGCTTTCTCTTCTCCAGCCTGAACAACCCACACTCTCAGCCTTTCTTCTTAGGAAAGGTGTTCCATCCCTCTGATCATTTTGGTGGCCCTCCTCTGGACCTTCTCCAACAGGTCGTTCCTGTGCTGAGAGCTGCAGAGCTGGACGCAGGACTCCAGGTGGGGTCTCACCAGAGCAGAGTAGAGGGGCAGAATCACTTCCCTTGACCTCCTAGTCATGCTTCTTTGCATGCAGCCCTGGATACCGTTGGCCTTCTGGGCTACGAGCACACATTGCCAGCTCCTGTCTAGCTTTTCATCCATCAGTACCCACAAGTCCTTCTCAGCAGGGCTGCTCTCAATCCCTCCATCCCCCAGCCTTTATTGATACTGGGGGTTGCCCCAAGCCAGGTGCAGGACCCTGCCCTTGGCCTTGTTGAACCTCATGAGGTTCACACGGGCCCATTCCTCACGCTTGTCCAGGTCCCTTTGGATGGCATCCTGTCCCTCAGGCCTGTCTATGGTACCACTCAGCTTGGTGTCATCTGCAAACTTGCTGAGGGTGCACTTGATCCCACTGTCTATGTCACTGATGAAGATATTGAACAGTGCTGGTCTCAACATGGACTGGAGGGACACCACTTTGTCACCCATTTCCATCTGGACACTGAGCTGTTGACCACTACTCTCTGTATGTGACCATCCAGCCACTTCCATATCCACCACATAGTCCACCCATTAAATCCATATCTCTCCAATTCAGAGAGGATGTTGTGGGGGACCATGTCAAAGGCCTTACAGAAGTCCAGATAGATGACATCAATAGCTCAATTGTCACCAAGAAGACCAAGTATCTGTCAAGGAACATAGTGATTGAAACACAGGCCTCAAGAAATCACATGAAAACTTAAGACCTTCCTAAGCTTTCAGATGTGGCACACTTTAACAAGACAAAGATATGTATAGTTTGCCTGTGCATTTATATTGTGTGAGACGGCTACCTAATGCCTTACTGCATTCCTAATGCCAGGGTCTTAAGAAGATTTTGAGCCTCTGCTTTTAACACTGACCATAAGCCCAAAGAAAATGTTTACTGCACTGTTTGGAGAGATGTGCTGAGTTTCTGGGAGGGTACATATCATTCAAGACATAAGGAGGGAAAAATCATGGAATTCCATCTGCACAAAGATGAAGGTGACCAGCAAGCAATCAGAGGTGTGCCAAACCCTTTAACTGTATCAGTAACAGAGAACTGGTTACAGCAGTGACATTAAGCTGTACACAGGCAGTAGACATATCTGTGTTTGAGCACAAGTCCTGGAGCCACATGGGCAAAGCATAGATTTAGAAGATACATGGATGATTGCAAACTTCACATCTTTGTTTTCTTTAATTATCTTACAGATGCAGAAGAAGCAATCAGAAGTTCTCACCAGTTTCTGTGCTTGATGGAATTCGTATACCTTTTGTCAGTGCAAAAGTTGACTAGCTGTCTGTAGCAGCTCTTTCTCCCTTCTGTGACCTTAATTATTGCTTAAAAACCTTTTTGCAGTAATTCTGAGTTATGACACATCACTATATACAGGACTATGCTAACACATTAGAAGGAAATTTCACATGTTGCATAAAGTTACTACCTGCGAATTTTAGTGGATGTTTTCATAGGATCAATATTATTAGTGACTCTTCAAAATCTTTGTTGTCTTTCAACTTGGTTAACAAGTATGGAGCCTCATTCTCCATACTGAACACTATGTCAGCTTTGGAATTTCAATTAACAGCCTTTGGACAGAACCTCTAAAGGGGAAGATATATTTTACTCTAAGGCACCTTGATATAGTCAGATCAGGAGTGTGAGGTTCTCAAATTTTTCATGCCTTTCTTGGTTGCATAAGGCAAATGATGGATGTGAAGAAGACACAGATTCTCTGAAAGTTTTGGTGGTTTCTGAGTAGGCTGAATGCATCATTGATGTAATTTATTTGTTTTTTATCTATCTGGCATGCAGTTGGAGCAATGGATGTTAACAGTGAATTATTGTGAAAATCAGAGAAAACTGTAGAAGATGTCACTTCATTAAAACTGCAATCATTGATGGAAATTTGATGGGGAAAACACAAGAAAAATCTAAACTACATGAAAATCAACAGAAAACTTGACTTTCACTTGAGGTTCTTGGTGTTACCTCCTTAATCACTTGAACAAGAAAATACTGAGAATAAAGGCAAAAATCAGGCGAAAAGGTAAATAAATAACCCAACACATGAAATGCATTTCCCAGCTTTGATGGGAAACCGTGCTATACATATTTGCAAAGTGTTTTCTCAAGAACCTGGACGTAAGTAATTTGTCTGAAATAATCCAGGCAAAAAAATTTCGATTAACTGGTCCTGATTCATCAGTGCTGTCCAGTAGAAAGCCTCAGATCTAGTGCTACCTCAATATTTTACACTCCACTGCTCTCCTAACTTCCTGTGTAAACACTGGTGCAAATTACTGCAAATAAGGAGAGCGGATGCTATTCGTTAGAGCAACTTCATCTTCTCTTCCATAATCGGTAACAAAGATAATAGGTATATGAAAGGTTAAGATATTTGGCCTGGCAGCTATATAGAAAGACATTGCACTGATACCATGTTTTTATATGTCTTGGGTTCTGGTTTTATACTGTTGCAGTTAATAATTTGTTATTTGCACATTGCAATCTGATTTGAAGCAATTGTAAAAAGCTTTCCCCGCAATTCTTCTTGACCAAGTGGTTAATTAACATTCATATTTTTCCCTATTTTATACATGCTCTAGCCTCATTCTCAGGAATTAGTATCTTAAATTACAGCATTTTCATTACTGGTAAATTTAGCTAGTAGAGTTTGTTGCAGAGAAAAAGAGCATGAGTTACTCATTTATATTCTTTTAACTGTTTGAATTTGTCAAGAAAATAGAATGAGATAAAGAACAAGCTTTTGACATACCACTTCAGGATATGGTTCACTTCAGGATATGGTTTAGTGGGCATGGTGGTTTTAGGTTGATGGCTGGACTCGATGATCTTAAAGGTCTTTTCCAATCTTAATCATTCTGTGATTCTGTGATTTTGACTGACGACGCAATAAAACGCTGTAAAATGCAATGACAATCCATTTAACAGGCATGTAACAAAAAATGTTAGTCCCTCTTGTTCTATTGAGATATAAATTACAAGTTTCATCATGCTGCTAAATCCTCAAAAATGTGTAGTCAGAATAGTCTGGTTAAACTAATAATTTAAAATCTCTTAACTGAGAGCTGCAGTGGTATCTAAGAATAAATATAGATAAGACAAACATTAAGACTAAGGCTGCTTCTTGCTTTGTGGACAATCAGGCTGAAGCAATCTTAGTAGGAGTCCCCATGATTTGAATCGTTGTGTTTTCTGGCTTCATTGTCAGACAGAAGACAACATTTCTAAAAAATAGGTAACTAAAAACCCCGTATTCTGTTCCTTCAGAGTAGAAAATAAATATGTAGAGTTCAGGGACTATTAGTAATAGCAATATGTTTCATTTCAGAAAAAAATATTTGACCAAAATATTTTATGTATGTTTTTCTACGTGTGTGTAAGCATACATAATACATATACAAAACACAAAATTATTATGGCAGTTGGATGTGTTTTGAAGCTGGTGTTTTGAAGCACAAGTGTAGATCAAGAACCATTCCCTGCTGGCAGCTGCATGCAGGCTGCTATTGATGGTATAGGGGATGAGAGGGATGCATACAACCTGTGACATGCTACTTGTACCTTATGTCCTAGCCTATTTATTTGGTAGAATTGCTTCATCAAGGACCAAGTTCATCCCTGCTCAGTATGTGATACCTATAATTTTTAAGTAGTAAGATCAGAGAGACCTCAAGCACTGTAACTTGGGGAGGCCAGTGGAGTGGAAATATGCTCTCCTGGTGGTCATCGAGCCTTTACAGAACTACTCCCTAGCAGAAAAAAGTAAGGGGTTTTGACCAGTCCTTCAGAAAACACATGCATTTGCTGGTGTGACCCATACCCTGGGATTTGTCCTAGTTTCAGCTGGGATGGAGTTAATTTTCTTCACAGAAGCTAGTGTGAGGCTATGTTTTGGATTTGAGATGAAAAAATGTTCATGACATACTGATGTGTTGAGTTGTTGCTAAGTAGTCGAGGACAGTCCAGCTTCTCACGCTGCCCCGCCAGCGAGCAGGCTGGGGGTACACGGGAAGCTGGGAGGGGGCACAGCCCAGACAGCTGACCCAAACTGTCCGAAGAGATATTCATACCATATGACATCATGCTCAGTACATAAAGCTAGGGGAAGGAGAAGGAATTGAGGGGAACATTCGGAGTTAAAGTGCTTGTCTTCCCAAGAAACCACTATGCATGATACAGCCCTGCTTTCCTAGAGGTGGCTGAACACCTGCCTGCCCATGGGAAGTGGTGAATGAATTCCTTGCTTTGCTTTGCTTGTGTGTACAGCTTTTGATTTACCTATTAAAATGTCTTTATCTCAAGTTTTCTTACTTTTGCTCTTCCAATTCTGTCCCCCATCCCACCAGGGGCAGGGTGAGCGAGTGGCTGTGTGGTGCTTAGTCGCTGACTGGGGTTAAACCGCAACAGATTTAATTTCAGCTTTGGGAAATAGACAAAAGGATATTGTTATTCAGTAAACTTCATAGTTCAATATACAGTATAAAGTGAATTAATTGTCCTATGTCTGCAGACTTTTTTATTGCGCACCTCTGAAAATATTCTTATAAGGAGCTATCCGTGCTCAAAGAGAAAAATAAACAGGGAACCAATTTCCTCAAAGTAATAATAGAGGATGGCACATCTGTAAGCAAGTAACGCTCACCTTCTAGATTCTTAGTTCAAAAAACAACGTCTGATGTAAAGTGACCTAAGCTTGCCACCAGTTCTCAAAAAAAAAAAAAAAAGAAAGAAAATAGCATTGTTATAGCAGCAGTTTATTAAATGTATTGGTCTATAAGATCAATATATGTCTCAAGGGAATTCCTGTAGGCTTCCAAGGTATTTTAGAAAGATTCTCTTTCTTCATCTCTTTCAGTGAATAATTAAGCAGAATATTTAAATTATTGTTTTTCCCTGTCACACCTCTAAAACACACCCCTTACAAGTGAGCTATTCTAACTAATTATCTATTTCCTGGTGAACTTATGAACAGTTAAGCAGACAGTTACTGGTTCAGTGAAAGAGCTTTGCATTTATGAAATGTGAGACATCATCATAACACACTTATTTAAACACAGTAAAACACATATTTAAAACACCTATATTTTTTAAGACCTTGGCCATATGTTCAGTCTTTAATAGCCAGTCCAGGTATCCACAGGGTATTCAGACCCCTGAGCTGGAAGATGGGGATGGAGAGCACAATATACTCCTCATAATCCAGGAGGAAGCAGTCAAGGACATGTTAAACCACCTGGACACCCACAAGTCTATGGGGCCTGATGGGATCCACCCGAGAGTACCGAGAGAGCTGGCGAAGGAGCTTGCTAAGCCACTCTCCATCATTTATCAGCAGTCCTGGTTAACAGGGGAGGTCCCAGAAGACTGGAGGCTTGCCAATGTGATGCCCATCTACAAGAAAGGCCAGAAGGAGGATCCTGGGAACTACAGGCCTGTCAGCCTGACCTCTGTGCCAGGGAAGATCATGGAGCGGTTGGTCTTGAGAGTGCTCACAGGGCATCTGCAGGACAACCAAGGGCTCAGGCCCAGCCAGCATGGGTTCATGAAAGGCAGGTCCTGCTTGACCACGCTGATCTCCTTCTATGACCAGGTGACCCACCTAGTGGATGAGGGAAAGACTGTGGACGTTGTCTACCTGGACTTTAGTAAAGCCTTTGACAGCGTCTCCCACAGCATTCTCCTGGAGAAACTGGCGGCTCGTGGCTTAGGTTTACTCTTCGCTGGGTGAGGAACTGGCTGGATGGCCGAGCCCAGAGAGTTGTGGTGAACGGCGTTAAATCCGGCTGGTGGCCGGTCACACGCGGTGTTCCCCAGGGCTCAGTTCTGGGGCCGGTCTTGTTCAATATCTTTATTGATGATCTGGATGAGGGAATTGAGTGCTCCCTCAGTAAGTTTGCAGATGACACCAAGTTGGGTGGGAGTGTTGATCTGCTGCAGAGTAGGAGGGCTCTGCAGAGGGACCTGGACAGGCTGGATCGATGGGCAGAGGTCAACTGTATGAGTTTTAATAAGGCCAAGTGCCGGATCCTGCACTTCAGCCACAACAACCCCATGCAACGCTACAGGTTTGGGAAGGAGTGGCTGGAGAGCTGCCCAGCGGAAAGGGACCTGGGGGTGCTGGTTGACAGCCGGCTGAACATGAGCCGGCAGTGTGCCCAGGTGGCCAAGAAGGCCAACAGCGTCCTGGCCTGTATCAGGAATAGTGTGGCCAGCAGGAGTAGGGAAGTGATCGTGCCCCTGTACTTGGCACTGGTGAGGCTGCAGCTTGAATCCTGTGTTCAGTTTTGGGCCCCTCACTACAAGAAGGACGTTGAGGTGCTGGAGCATGTCCAGAGAAGGGCAACGAAGCTGGTGAGGGGTCTGGAGAACAAGTCTTATGAGGAGCGACTGAGGGAACTGGGGTTGTTTAGTCTGGAGAAGAGGAGGCTGAGGGGAGACCTTATCGCTCTCTATAACTACCTGAAAGGGGGTTGTGGTGAGGTGGATGTTGGTCGCTTCTCCCAAGTAACTACCAATAGGACAAGAGGAAATGGTCTCAAGTTGCACAAGGGGAGGTTTAGATTGGATATTAGGAAAAATTTCTTCACTGAGAGAGTGGTCAGGCATTGGAACAGGCTGCCCGGGGAGGTGGTGGAGTCGCCATCTCTGGAAGTGTTCAAAAAACGTGTGGATGTGGCACTTCGGGACATGGTTTAGGGGACATGGTGGCGCTGGATTAGTGGTTGGACTTGATGATCTTGAAGGTCCTTTCCCACCTAGTGATTTTGTGATTCTGTGATTCTGATTTGAGTGTTGTGTATTTACACTGAAGATATTAAATGTGGAATTTATCTCACCTGACTTTAGACAGCCAAAGTGAGGAAGACTACATCAACAACAGTCATCTTTGAATTTTTGAAGAAAGCAGTAAGCATGTTTTTTAGAGATCAGTTTGTGACATCATTGCTAAAGGTCTTTATTTGCTTGCATGAGTCCCACCAGAAAAAGACAAAGTATTTTTTCAGCAAGGTTCTGACCTGCTTTCAGGCTTTGCAACATTAATTGAACACAAACCAAATCCTTATTAACCTTTTACTTGGCATAGCACTTTTCCATCAAAGCTCTGAAGTTTTGCCTATTTATTTTGTTTCTCTTGTGATTTGGTTTATTGTGAATATTGGACAATTCAGAGTAAATTGTCTAGCTAAAATAATCAGGGGGAAAATAGATGCCAGAGATCAACTCATCCAATTGCATTAAATGAGAGACAAGATTTTCTTTACTCATTTATTTAAACCAAATAACACCCTCAAGACATACCTACCCTTCAAAATGAAGTGACATGTATGCAGTACTGGGATTCATTCCAAGGACTAGCATCAAACCTTAAGGAATTTCATTTCAAATAAGAAAAGTTATAGTGGTGCTTTAAAATAGGGTTGTGTGCAGATCTTCTGTGATTTCTTCCCTCACAGATATGGAAAACAGACTTTTTTCTTTCAAAATGGATTTTTTAAACTGATTTTTAGAGCTGAAACAAAAAAAAAAACAGTTGTGCTGTCTACTGAAAGTGTTCTGTTTACAGGAAAAGAGGTTGAGAAGCTATAAAAGAAAAACTTTTAAGTATTCAGAAAGATCCATTTCCTTTTCCCTTTCTCAAGCTTTCCACAAAGTGAGAGGACCTCATTTTCCTCCTCTGTATGTGCTATGCTTAGAGTATGCAAAAAATAAACGAATGAATATGTATCCTGCAAAAAGATTTGGTATTCAAAATTCCTGCTTCCAGCCTTAAGCAGTTTCTCTAAGCATACTTCCCTGGAGTCAAAAATATGTTTTTAATGGCAATTTTATGATGTTATTGGTGCAGGCATAATGAAATAAGAAAACTAACTTATTAGCTAGAGTATGGGGAGGAATTTTATGGTCACTTTGTATTACAATTATGAATTATGAATAGCTGGTAGAAGCATGTTTTAAACATTAGCAGTATATGATTCACTCAGCTATAAACACACCAGAAAAGAACACTCTATTTGTTTACAAACTATTATAATAAACAACCTTTTTCACTGTTTTCATTGTGCCTAGATACAACATGTAACCACTCTGCCTAGTACACATTACTCTTAATGTGAAGCAAATTTCTTCTTTGATTTACTGGCTGGAAAACCCCTGTGTTTCTAACAACCATTAAGAAATGATTGGGTTCTGTTTTCAAAGAACTGGTATTTATACCAAGGGATTTGATCTCACACAACGGACAAAATATTCTCTACCAACCAGGTGTGTCTCCACTTTTCTTTGCATAAGTTCATTCAGTGCAATTGGGTAGATCTTGCAAAGCAACAGAAGTGTGAAAGAACTGTAGAATATATATATAAATATTGGTGTGGGCTATGATGGAGAAATGTACATTTTACAAAAATATCTTGCTATGTTTTTTAAATATTTGGCCAGATGCCCAAAATGCAGCATAGTATGTCCAATTAAGGGGACTATCCTTAGTTTTCCTGTGAGAACACAACCTTCTTCAACAAATAAGCCTTCATTTTAGAAGGAAAGGTACTGTGCTAAGAATAGTTTATTGCCTTTTCCTAAAATACTAAGTCCATCAATGACCTAGTGGACCTACGCTTCCTTTCTAAAAAGTAACAGTGGATGTCATGAGTCCCCCTTCTAGAAGACCAAAACCCCCACTTCCACCCTCTAGTGTCAGTGACTTACAATGCATACAGCTGGAGACACAATCTCAAATCTAATTTGAAACAAGTTGCAAATGAACTGAAGGAGAAAGGTAATATCAAGCTAAAACTGGCAAAAGAAGCCATTCTTTAAACTATCTTGATAAGAGAATCAGTGATTAGCCAGAATCATTCTCATTTTCAATGTGAGCTGAATCATGAAAGAAAACCTCTGTAAAAACCAGCTACTTGCAAAGTAAGTTGCATAAAATGAGTAGTCATACAATTCTGATAGTGTTCTGAAAGGATCTTTGCAAGATCTTGAAAAGCCACTCGTGTTAATTTACTTTGCTAGTAAGAACCAATATTGCTGCAAATCTTACAGTCTTGAATGTAAAGATCTGTGGAATAGTTTGCCAGATACTTTGAAGTGGCCAGAAAAATGTAGCATGACTTTTAGGAAGCCTTTTTCAGAGGAGGTTCTTGTAAAGACATGATATATCATTCATCTTCTAACCCAACATTGATAAAACAAAGGAATACCTATAGAACACGTATACTATAAGTGGAGAGTCACACATTGTTCGGAGAAGTTTGACATACTTTCATGTTTTCTCTTCTTGTATACTATGTAGCTCACAGAAATCACATCAGCAATGTGTTACGATATATCATTATTCACTTGGGATAACAGCAGTTGCTTCATCACTCAGGAGTGTTTTAAAGTCAAATAGCTGAAATATTTCATTTTCCATTTTAAATTCAACTGCAGCTGGTAGTTTACAAAAGACAAATTCTCCAAAATTACTGAAGACAGAGACCTAGAACAAGAATTTTGTGACTAGCCACAGCTGAATGTATGAACTCTGTCATAACTTTCTTGGACATCTCTGTTTGCTACAAATCTGAATTTTAAAACATTACTGATAAAGGAACCATTTTACCACCTAAAACCTAACAAAATCTGGTTAGAGTTCATATAGTACGGGGCATTCTATGTGCATTCATATATGCCCCTTCTATGGGCATGCATGCACATACTTTCACATTAGTGTGTTTCTAAAGATAAAATATTGATGGAGGTACCCAGAGTAACATGACCATGGTTTAGATGTTGTGTGTCACAGAATCCTGACATTCTTTCAAACTGATGAGACTCCCACCAGAAAGACTGAAGATTTTCCTTAATTGTTTGATAAAAAGACTAAAAGAAATGACCAAGGAAGACTAACGTTTTGAAGAAAGTTCCCTGAAAGAAGCAGCATCCGAAGTCTAACAGAGCTGAAAAGAACTGAGAAGCAAAGTGATAAAGGGTTTCTTGTGCGACAGTTGTGTTAACTAATATCCTGATTGTAAGAAGCTTCTGAGAATACGCTTTTTGATGGAAGATTTTACTTTCTCTAACAGTATTGCAGCAGAACATCCTACATGCTACATTTTGTAACACGCTAGATTTCAGTAATGAGAACAGTTTTATGAAATACTCAAAACATTTAGGCATTTCATGCAATGACTGATGGAGCAATCCAACCGAGTAACAAAGTACTTGTTATTCCAGTCATTTCACTAAATGCCTGCAAATTTGAGCCATTCCACAAAGCGACTATTTCAAAATGCCATTTTGCAGTGACAGAAAATTTTAATCATTTAGTGAAGCGACTGGTTTCACAATGTGACTGCAACATCAACTCAATGCGACACTATGATCACATTTGAGTAAAAGTATGTTAGTAAAAATTTCAAAGAGGTAAGAATATCACCCCCTGTATATGGATATTTATTTGTCTTTATGCATACATACTTATATGTATATATCTATAAAAGCCACCCTAAAGTTGTAAAAAAATGAAGGAGACATACACAGGACGTGTTAATGCCATACAGTAGGAAAAATTTCTGGATATACAAAACTTTTTGCCCATAACGGGATAGTTGTCCTTTAGCAGAGGTAAGGTTATAATTTTTGTGACCTCCATTCCACATTTAAATGTTTGTTTTCTATATGACTGAAACAAGATGGGGACATCAAGAGATATACTGCGTCTAGCATGATGGGATAGCACCCTCATCTTCTGTTGTATTACACTGTGTTCCACTATTCTGAATGCCAAACTATATGGATGAAAATACTAAGTAACTCCATAAAATAACTCTTAGATATGTTTCTTACATACGTTTTGTTGCGTTTTTCAAAATAACTGTAGGAAATTCCAAGCCCAGCCACCAAAGAAACAAGTTTTAATATAAAACAAAACACCAGGACATGTGAAATCACAAGGTTGAAAATGCACCTCAAACATTAAGTTTTCCAACTCAGGAGGAAGGGATGATATGCACCATAAGAAGGTTTTAATTATTTGAACAGTGCTTTTAATTCTTCTGCAACTATGACACATTAAGATCCCCTGCCAGCAAAGCACTTAGGTATGGTCTTTTCTTTAAGCCCAAAAGTAGACCACTGAACTATGCATCTGCCTACTTACAAATGTTTAAGAGAATGGTCTCAGTGCAAATTTGGAAATGTTTAGTTTAATTCTGCCCATATAATAATGAACTGGAACATTTCAGCACATAAATGTTAAAAAGTACAATATGTAATGGCACATGGTAACCATAGCAGTCCTACCACAGAGTCAATGACTGGAATGGAATAGCTTTTATAGTCAAAATTAAATGCATTTTCAAGCTGTTTTATGAACCCCTTTCCTCACCGTGCTGTCTGAACAACACGCAGTGAAAATAAGACAACAGACCTCAAATCCCTGATTCAGGGGATTTGCTCATATGAGCAGTGCTACCAGGACTAATGTAGCAGCATAGTTCCGTATTTGGAACTATACTCTGAACCGAATTTTACTAGTATGCGGTCTTCTAAAAATGAATGTAGGAACACAAGGTTTTTAAATGTTCATAAACTCATAGAAAAGGTGCTGCATGCAGTTTTAACTTTTTTTCATAATTACATAATTACATTAAAACTAAGTTAATTCTTTACTGTTCATATACTGTCTATTCTGTAGAGAAAGAGGCAGGATTTCTGAACAAATGCTATTCTGATGTTATGCAATTACCATTGCATTGTAATACATGTGCTTGAATGAGAAAAGGTAGAGTTACGAGAAAAGCAATTTTTCTAAGCAAAGGAAATGTGATAGATATGCACTGTGAGGATTTTCAATGAAGCATTTGATTGTGTGTTTTATAGAAAGTTCTCGAAAAATCTGCAAATGATGGAAGTTCCAAGAGGAAATGCATGCTGGATAAGGGACTGACAAAAATGAGGAATCCAACAGAAATGAGAGAAAAAATATGCTACTCAAAAAGGATACATAATTTTTTTTCAGGGACACTAATGGAACCATTCTTGCTGAGTGTTTTATTCACAGCCTTGAATTAAAACATAGGAGTATGCCTAGGACATTTCCTGGTGACGTAAAACTGAAAGTTAATGTCAATACAAGGAAAGATCAAGATACCATACTGACAGACTTTGTTGATTTTAGGACAAGAGGAAAAGGATGAAGCTCAACAGGAAAAAGCAAGATTGTGCATTTAAACATTTCGAAACTTTTGCAATAATCTGGGGAGGCTGGAAAATTATAGAGCGCTCAGTGGATCACTGAGAAAAGCAAATTAGTGAATGGTGACTGTGATCCATAAGCAAAAATGTTTTTCCATGAGGAAACATAAAAATGAAGGAAGAAATAATGAAAATGGGTAACTAATGGAGGTATTGAACAATGTAACTATGAAACCATAGCTAAAATTCAGTATACAACTCTGTCCACAGAAGCTCATGAAAAATGAGCTGAAACTAACAGATGAAGAGGAAAGAGTTCTTAGTGAATGGCAGTCCCAGAGCAGGAAAGCTCAGCTTTTTCAGTCCAGGTTAGTTGTTTCAAGGGAACATGACTTTTTCATAAAAATATCAAGAAGAGAAACATCATTCCAGGAAAACGTATTTAAATAAAAAATGTTATTTTGGCTTACAAACAAATGGGTGGATAAACATGGGCCTTATACTTAGCCTGAAATTATAACTTTTTCTGCCTCTGGAGCAGTGAGGTTCTGCAGCACAGAGCTACTAACTAGAGTGGAAGTGTGCACCCTCGTGTGAGAACTTCTTAGTGTCCCACATGTGATCATGTAAGCATCTCTCTTTCCACCCGTGTGTGATAACTCTGTATGAGAAAAACCTAAGGAAGCAGCAAATCTAAAATGTTTTAAGCCCAAATTTGGTAAGTTCCTGGAAATGACTGTGTGGTAAAGTATCTCTAATGAATATAATAGAGTTTCATAACTTAGAAGATCAAACCCAACATTACATTTTTTAGTTACGCTTCCATACAAGTTTGATACTTTTTCAGATCACAAATTTAGCATTCTTGTGATGTGTTTCATATATATATATACACAAATAGATAAAAAAGTATAATGTACTTATGTATAGTTTATGTTGTTAGCCAGCTTTACACTACTGAAGGTATTTCATTATCCTGATTACAACAGCAGGTAAGATTAAATAAAAAAAATTCTCAATTTCCAACTTAGAGAATGGATTATAGGATCAAATATAATTAAATCAGAGAGAAAAAGGAGTAAAATTAATAGCTTAGATTGGGTTTATTTCACAAAGCTCAGTTTGGGAGTTTGTTTTCTGTTGAATAGGTTTAATCAGTACAGTGCAACTAATAAGATTAATTGATTTTTAAGTCCTGTAAGCAGTCCAGATCCCATGCATAGGCACTATTGTTAATTATAAAAGGTTACAGTTGAATTCTTTCAGTATATGTGACTATAATACAGATTAGGCTTAAAAGGTAGGTCAAGTTTTTATCACAAGTACAAAGCAATATTGTTCATCCTTCAGTACAGTGTGAAAAACAGAATTATTTGTGATGCAAAAATTCTGTAATGACACACCTGACAACTGATTGAAACTCTGCATCTTATTACTGTGAATCCATTTTAGGATTGTAAATAAGTTCATGTAAACACAGCTTTTTTCACCCATGTGTGATTACCATATTTCCAAACTGAATGTTTTCCATACAACCATAGTATGCATTCTTAATGGTTATATATGCATGACAGTCCTTTTATGCAAAAATCTTTCATTAGCAAATAAAACAAAAGTACCTATGCCTGTACTGCTTTCCTCATAGATTCATCTTGAAGAAACCCTATTTTTAAAAGTCTAAATTATTAAATACATTCTTACATAAAACCTGGCTTGCCTTTAGCTGAGCTGATTTTCTCAAAAACCTTATAGGTAGAATTACTGCTTTGATTACTAGTTTTTTTGACCACTGTGTGGTTATCTTGGTGACTAGAACATTAATTTAAATCTGTGTTTAAAAGAGCAAAGATTCTAAAATGATGTCTTCAAAATAGAGATCAAATTAGAGGAATAGCTTTTTATTTAAGATTTCTTAAAAAAATCACTTCATCTTTTTCCATATCTTAAAACTACTTCTTCACTGTGAGTTTATAAACACCTCCTGGAAAACACACACACACTGAATTCCCCCTTCCATCAGCTGGGATCTCATTCTCTCCACTTTCTGCAGGAGATGGAGCTCAGAGTTAATGTTGCTTTTAGAGTCTCTATCCACAGTTATTTAGACATTTTTCAACTGTTTTAACTTTAGATGAGTAGAAATCTCTACTCTATTCTCCAGGCAGTTTTAAGATTTAACAGATTGTCAAACAGTTTGGTTTATTTTAAATCCATTCCTTTTGTACTGCAGTGTAAATGCTGGGTCACTTGGAAACATTAAGTAAAATCTAGCTAAGTGTCTGCCTAAGAATAATTTGTGACTATATGAAGAACTGTTGTGTCTGATTATGCATCCTATTAGAGTGAGCTTAGGATGATGAAACTTCAGCAGATCCAGTTACACTACAAATAACACCTAAGAATTTTTAATAAATTCAAACGGGGTGGGAGGGACGGTCTGCATTACACAGAACTCTCTGCTATTTATTTTATGGTATCCCTGGAAGAAAAGATGGCACCTATCAGTCATCCCAAACTTGTATTTACCTGAAAACATGTGATAACCTTATGTCTAGCATCAAGCAGCTGTCAGTCTTTTTAAGTGTTTGCATAAATCCTTCAGGCAATCTGCAAAGTGACAGAGAATGCACAGTTCAGTGGATGAAGACCTTTCATGCTGGAAAGTGCATATTGAGCCTCCAAAATGGGTTGAGGAAAGTACGGGTTGGGAGTTAGGAAGACAGTCTCATCCCCCATTAAATGAAGGAGCTGTTCGTTAGTAAATCCAGTACAGGAAAGAGTATCCGAATTGTCAAAGGAAGTGACGTGATATTTCAGTCTGAGAAACCTCGAGAATATGTCCTCAGTAAATTACAAGTAAGTGTGTTTTGGGAAAGAAAGCAGGCAAAAAGAAAAAAAAAGGGAGGGTGGAGAGAGAAGGAAGGTAGGCATACGAATAAAGAAATTTTGAGGGAAAAGATCAAATTTGTATGGTCCCTCTGGAGAAGTAACAAAAGGAAGTTTACTATAAACACAATCAGCTTCTGGCAGCAAGGAGAGTCCCGTTGACAGATACAACCTACAGCATGCATACTGAGGAAAAGCAGTGTTAGGAAACTTCTACATCAAGACAGTGAGACAGGGTTGTTCTGATTTAATTTATGGCTAAGTAGATGAACTGTAGGCATTTTGTTTTCTTAAGTTTGGAAGGGCTTGTAACAAACTCTGAAGGTATCATTGGCCATTTTATATATTGTAGACAAACACCTTATTTGCATGAGTTCATAATGGCCAGAGAAAATGGCTATCCGTGAGAAATGTCTCCCCACTTTCATGTGGAGAATTTCTAAATCGGGGCAGCAGGACACCTTAAGATTATTAGGGATATCACTCCAGCTGTTAGAGTAATGTTGTCTGACACCAGAGACAGCTGAGGCATTGTTTTACACCTTGTGCCATGAAACTCTTTTGAGAAAGCAGTGTCTTACAGTAGTCTGTCATAATTTGGGAAGCTCCAGTGCATGGAGTAAAATGCTGGGGAGCTTCATGTACTGTAGGTGTACGTTCACACAGTGATTTACCTGCTGTTCTCATCCTTTCCTAACTTTTTTTTTTCTTAACTCATTAGCTATATATTACTACTAAGAAATTCTATGGTTTATCAATTCTATAACAGCAAATTCCTGCGATCCTCATTGTATTTCCCCTTTTAGGCAACATGTATGGGTATACAGGGAGCTATGCCAAAGATCATACAGACAGAGCAAGACAAATGAATTGAACTCAAGAGTTTTGACTCTTGACCAAAATCTCATCCTTTTCCATTCCCCGCAGATGGTTATTCTCAAAGTTCACACTGAAATCAGGAAATGCCAGCAAGCAGTAATATTTTACAAATTCTAATTGCGGTTGCAATGAAAAAGTAATCAAAACATAGAAACCTCAGAAAGTAGATGAAGCTGTAACCAATGAAAGGAAACATAAGACCCCATCAGCAATGCAGTTAAGTCAATATTGTAATGCCATTTAAGCCACAGTAACAATGTTACATATTGCATGTCTTTGTGACCCAGGAGAAGGATGACATTTCCCTGATTTTAACTTTCAATGTGCCTTTGAAAACTGTACCTAAAAAAAAGAGAAAAGAATCTGTTTTTTCTCATGTCGTGTAGTGTAACGGGTTTTCTGAATTGAGGCCGTACATGAGGAAACAGGAGGGATGAAAACCAGAAAAGCTAAAGAAGCAAAATGACAAAATAATAGCAAGCAAAAAAGTGAGGGCGTTTGTGACGTGCAATATGTTCAACTTACCCAGACCAGCTTCAGCCTCGCTGACGCAGACTAGTACAATTAGTTACACAAGCTGTGAAAGCCAAAACCAGGCTTTTGACTGGATGTAGGCAGGTTGTTTACTGTGAACTGAAGCCTGTGTGAACCAGCAACAGAATAATGCCAGTTCCTGGGATTCATGGAACTTGTCCACTATGGCTTTGACCTACCAACAGCTTCAGCAGCTGGGGAAAATGGGCTGAAGAGAAGTCAGAGAAGAAAGATAGTTGAGAAGCATTTACTATTCACCTGTATGCTGCTTCTAGGAGGAGTATTTGAGAAGTTTCTGCCTTTCATTTGAACCAGATGTTCTTATTTTTCATCTTTAAACAATGTTTTATCCTTTTCAGATCTTCCTAGAAGAGCATTCTGTTTTGTCATCTCTGATGACTAATTCATATTGACAAGGAATAATTTCAGGAAAGTCTCACATGGGTTAAGTTTTCAGTATTGCCTCTGAATATCATGAATATGTAAGTCCTTTCCCAACACATAGAATCTGACACTCAGCAATCAATAATTAAAAGAGGAAAAAATGTGAAGTACATGAAATTAAAAAAAACTTTTCTTTAGATACTGTTTTCCCACATTTATTAACCTTGGTGGTAATGCACAAGAGAAACTAGGTCTGCTTTCTTAAATTCTCAACAAAGAATTTTATTAAAACAAAGCTGTCAGAAATGTGCACAGGGCACAAGGAGGCAGGAGGAGATCAGATCTGATCAGAATCATTTCTTTCCTGCCTGCTTCAGCGCATCTTGGCTTCAGTGCTGCTCAGAGAAATAAAAAAAATATTTTTTGAACAAAGTAACACAAATACCTTTGAAATGTGGCAAGTGTCTTCACTGCAAACCTTTTCTGTGCTTCTTTCAGTAATGAGAAACATACAAGGCACATATAAACTCAACAGACAAATGAAGCTTGAATTACAGAAAAAGGCAGATTTTCTAACTTTAGTACATCATTTTCTCCCAGAGGTACTCCTTCATCAAATTTTCCTCAGGACCTATAAATCAGAGGTTTCTCATCACAGCAGTCGCTATAGATAGCTACAGTCTAATTTTTTTCACAAGAGGGAAATGTTAAAGACAATAAAACAAAGGTGGTTTTTAACTGTATTGTTTGTTTTTTTCTCCATATCTACTTGGAAAGAAAACAAACCAAGCTATCAGCCTTAGGGAAAATAACAACCTTATAAGAAAACATATTATGTTAGGGAAGTAGAAATTTGATCCACTTTCCAAAACTGGACTAATATAAACTGCAGAATTACATATATCTGGTTCACACATTCATTTACAGGAAGCCAGGTCACCAAGCCACTAAATTTAGACATTTGTGCAATGGCACTGATCTCTTCATTTGTTTGAAGGCCCACCCGTTGGTCAGAAGTGCTAAACTTCCACCGTGATAGGATTGTTCTAAGGAAAAATTGAGATAACCTGTGCCAGTATAATATAATATAATATAATATAATATAATATAATATAATATAATATAATATAATATAATATAATATAATATAATATAATATAATATAATATAATATAATATAATATAATATAATATAATATAATATAATATAATATAATATAATATAATATAATATAATATAATATTATATAATATAATATAATATAATATAATATAATAATGTAATGTAATGTAATGTAATGTAATGTAATGTAATATGGTATAATATGATTAGACTGCATCATTCTATTAATTATCAGTTTGGTCAATTTCATAAACGAAATGAGTCTTAAGTTCATTAAAACATTACCAGATATGATATGCAGATGTATTTTGGTTTACATGAAAGAACCTGAGCAGCATTTAGCTTCCAAATAGCCTTTCCAATCCATGGGTGCCTGCCTTCTAACACACCTCTGAGAGTCCTTTCCAAACCATTATACACTCTATATCAGCAACCGTGGCAACTTAATTTTTCTGTCTTTGGTCTGATAACATCATAAAAAGTCCAATTTTTTTTAGCTATCTTGGTTAGTGGGAGGAATCCCCCCATTCATTGTCGTCGTATAGGTCAAATAACATTGCCCTGCCCTGCCCAGTGCTTGCAGCTCTAAGAAAACTCAGGGAACAGATGTGAGGAATTTCAGTACAGAGGGAGAATTGATCGGACAATATCTGTGAGATGTTAATTCTACATTTTGTCTCTTTAATTCCCATTTATAATTGGGGAATTAATTTTGAGAAGCTGCTATAGAAAGGACTGCACAAAATCTGAATGGCAACAGAAAAAGGAAAGGAAAAGCAATTGTGTGGTTTCTCTCATTTAAAATAAGGTTGTATAAAAGAGACAAAGGAGATACAGTCATTTTTGTGCACCTTGAAACGCTTATACGCACTCCCTCCTATGTCAAAAATATGCACCCTCTCAGGCTACTTGGTCTCACGCCACAGCCACAGAGGCCACAGCATGAGAGCGAGGAGACATCTGAGCCAGCACAAACCTGCCTCACTCAGCTGTCAGCAGCATTTCAGCAGTGGAGGCCAAGTGACGCTGCTGAGAGTCCAGGCGACCTCGGTGGGCTACAGAGCCTGAGGTTCCTCCGCTGGCTGTGGGGTAAAACCATGTCTCTTCTGCACACTGCTGATGTGCGGGCACATCCATTAAGGTGGCAAATTATTACAGGTATGATAATGGAAGTGAAATAGATAGTAAATGTTTTGTTTGAGTATTTACTTACTTGGTAAATTTAGGTCTTTGGTTATTCAACTTTTGGGAGCCTACACTGGGCTTTTCTGTTTATGGCATTCTTTACAAGCTAATGACCTGAGCTTTCAAACATTTTTAAAATCCATTTTCTACACACCTGTGTGTATACCATATTGCAATGTCAATGGAGGTAATTATCTTCACTCTCTAAAGTCAACATAATGACAAGGTGTGATATGTTATCCATTACTGTGTTTTCTATAGAATTCATTGCAGATTTTAACAATGTATTTACCCATCTGACTAAATTAATTACGATTCATTAGCAAAATATATAAACAAATGAAATCAGGCACAAAATCACACCTATCTCACTAACAGCTCTCATTTCAATACTGTGTTGTGCTTGCTTCCTTCATTATCATTTGATGGTTTGGGAATTAACTGGTACTTGACTATTAGTATGAGTTAGAATAATACCTTCCCGCAACTGTCTTGAGTTACATCTTGCTTATATTCTTCTAGACACAAAAATTGTTTTGAACAGTTCCAAAGAAGATCTTGAAATTCCCTAGAAAAAGTTAATGGCCTTCTGAGTACCCTTCTGACTTACTTGTTTTTCAAACATATAAGTTTTAAGGACACCTATTAATAGAGAAAGAAGATTCTTATACATAAGTACTTCAGACTATATTGTTAACTTATGTCATCCAATGTAATCTTACAGACTTCTCCTGAATTAATAAATTAAAATATCATAAATAATATTCCTAAAGCAGCTTTTTTGTTGGAGAAAAATATCAGTGTAAAGCTGTATAATACATATTAGATATACAATTAAAATGAGAAATTATATATACCATAAGTGCCCTTTTCAACAGCAGAAGGGCACATACAAAGCCATCAATTCAGAAGGAAAGGTACATTAACAATACATAATAAAATTATACAATAAAAGATTTAGTGATTTAGTGTCTCTACTGTCTTCTCAGTAGATGTTGAAAGCTGACCAAATGGGTCATACAATTTGATTTCTCATTCTTAATACGGACTCAGCAGAAATTTGGATGTCTTAAACTTTATACTCTTATTCTGAGCAAGTAATATATACCACTCAATTAAGAATAAAGAAAAATGCACAGAACAAAGGTCTAGGGGAACTGTAAAGTTTGTGTGACTAAGATAACAAAAAGTAAATACATCTCCCTAGTGACAGTTCAAAGCCCTTGACAGAGAAGCAATGAAAATTATGATTATCTAATGAAAATGTTTCTTATCTTACCCAGAAAGGTTACAAAAGATCAAGGGAAAAGGCATGAGAGATGTGAGCTGAAGTGTGGATCAGTGCCGAGTTTCATGCGTGTCAGAACTTCACTTGATAAGATTGTTCACTGAGGACATTTATGTAACATGTTTTTTCCTCACAACCCATGCAAATTAAAATATAAATAAGAGTAAAGATATCATAAATCTCACATTGTTCACACAGTAAACATAAACTTGATCTCCATCTCTTCTCATTGTCTTCACAGATCTCGCTTGGCTTCCAAACTGGAAATGCTGGACTTCCTTCAGCTGGCAATACAGATAGACAAGTAGCTCTTCACTACTTTGTTGACCCTGTAGTTTAATCGCTTGTGTGGCTATGCATACCAGTGCACTTCATTAAAACCGAGCAAGTAAAGCGGTCACTTGACTTTCTGGATAACAAAGACACAAAGATTTCTTGAATCTTCCCGCCTGGAAACACTCAACGGTTTTGAACTAAGAATAGAAAAAATATATATAAATCTGTTTTTCTTTCTGTCTTGGGAAAGTTGAATTTGGGAAGAGGAATAAAATCCATGTTAGTCCTTTTCATCTTAGATCTTTAAAGTTGTGTAGTCATCCAAATGTACCAATGATCTAAACTAATCTGCTTAGCTTTCCATTAATATCTACCAGGAATGACGTTGTGTAGGCAAAACAAACTGACAGGCAATTTGAGATGTTCCTATCACTCATCTTGTAGATACCACTTGCCAGCTGTAAGTGGAGACAGGTTTTGCCAGTATTTCCTGTCTCCACTTCTCCAGACTGAATCTGGATTGGTTTATTCCTCCTACCCATGCATCATGACGGTGTATGCTCAATCTCAGGTCTGTGAATTTGGTTCATTTCCCTGGATGTGCAGTTTTGCTGACATTCAGCTTTGAGTCAAGTACACATTACCATAATATGCTGTCTAAATGCAAGGTATTTTAGGGCTATATCCACCTATCTGTGCAGGAATATTCTAACTTTCATTTAAATCAATGTAGGTATCTTAATATCTTCATGGCCAGAGATTTTAGTTTTTCAAGGTTATTAGATCTTCTGCTGAATGGAACGATAATATATCTTTGGTTCAGACCACTGGGGTGAGGACAAGTACAACTGGGCTGGGTCAAACCCTAGAAACATACTGTAAGAGTGAACTAAACTTCTCTTAAAAAGCTCTGATGATCATCATTGAGCCACAGCCCTGTCTTCAGGACAGTATATGTTTGCTTGAGGTACCTGGCTGGCAGGATCCCACAGGAGGCAGCTCTGAAGGGCAAAGTTAGGCAGAACAACTAATGATCGAGGGCAACCTCCTCAAAGCGTTAAGGATTATGTGCAGAAAGTTAAGGAAGAGTGGCCAAAGGCCAGCATGGGTGAACAAGGGAGCTGAGCTCAAATGCAAAAAAGAAGTATTCAGGAGCAGGGAGCAAGGACAGAATTCCTAGCAGGAACGTAGAGAGGTTGCTCTAGCTTGCAGGGCTGGACTGAGGAAAGTGATAGCTCAGCTGGAGCTGAAACTAGCAAGGGATGTGAAGGGCAGCAAGAGAGGCTTCTGTACACATGCCACCAACAGAATTAAGTGCACAGAAAGTACAGGGCCACTGTTTAATGAGATCACATGACAAAAGGCACAGATAAGGCTGTGGCTGAAAACAGTCAGCATGGATTTTCCATCTACGTGTAAAGTCATTGTTTTCTACAAAGAAATTACTGGCTTTGTGAACAAGAGGACCACTGCAGAGGTCATCTACCTTAAATTTAGCAATGCTTTCAGTACAGATTCCCATAGGGTCCTATTGCCAAACTGGTGAAATACAGCTTTAATAGGTAGACGGTAAGGTGGGTAGAAAATTATCCAGATTGCCAAGATGAAAAGGCTGTAATCAGTGGTACAATGGCCAAACAGTGGCTGATTTCCAGTAATACTCAAGAGAGGGAATCATGCTGAGGCCAACACTGTTTTTTCCTTTTATTGATGACCTGAATGATGAGATAAAATGCACCCTGAGAAACCTTATGGATGATATCAAACTGTGGGAATGTGGCTGATACCAAACCAACAGCAGGGTTGCTGTTCGGAAGGACCTTGTCAGTCTGGAGAAATGCATTGACAGGAAACTTATGAAGCTCAACTATGGGAAATGCCAAGTCCTGTACCTCAGAGGACCAACCCAAGAACTAGTAGAGACTGGTGGGTGACTGGCTGGAAAGTAGATTTTCAGAAAAAAAGAAAATGGGTGTCTCAGTGGATATCAAGCTGAATGTGAGTCAGCAGTGTAAAGCAAAGCAAGCAAGCCACATCCTGGGCTGTACTGTCAAAAGTGTAGCTACTGGATCACAGAAGGTGACATCTCCCTCTTCTCTGCCCTGGTGAGACATATCTAGAGTGCTGGGTCCAGTGCTGGGCTTCCCATTTTAAAAGAGACATAGGCATACTGGAGCGAGCCCAACAGCAGTCCACTGGTCAGGGGTTTGGAGTACATGGCATAGAAGGAGAGGTGAGAGAACTGGGTTTGTTCATTCTGGAAAAGAGAAAAGGAAGAAACTAGAGGGAGGGTGTAAAGAATATAAAGCCAGGCACATTGAAAGTGGACAGTGAAAGGACAAGAGGTCTTCATATTAAGGGTGGTACAACACTGGAACAGGTACACAGAGAGGTCATGTAAACTACATCCTTGGACAAACTCAAAACTCAGGCCATGTTTTGGGTGGGGAGTTGGACTAGGCTTCCCTCCCAACCTAAATTGCTCATGATTCTATCACCTCTTTTACATTATCATTGCGCTGACAACATATTATTCTTTAAAATTTACAATAAATAATATATATTATTCTGATATAAGGCAAAATGTATGGAAGAAATTTTTTACAATGGGGGTGGTGGAACACTGGCACAGGTTGCCCAGATAGGTGGTAGATGCCCCATCCCTGGAAAGGTTCAAAGTCAGGTTGGACGGGGCTCTGAGCAACCTGATCTAGTTGAAGATGTCCCTGCTCATTGCAGGGGGATTGGACTAGATGACCTTAAAAGGTCCCTTTCATATACATTTCATATATCCCCCGCATATACTTACCTGGCAGGGGAGACACCATGATCAGGCAGGTGGTTTTCCCAGGGCGAGCGGCTGCGTGGTGCGTAGTTGCTGGCTGGGGCTAAACCACGACAAACCCAAAGATTCTACCAATTTATAAAATATATTCTGACACCGCATATGATGGAAAATGTCTGAATTATTTATAGCTACATTTTGATGGAGAAAAACAAGGATGAACACCTTGGGATTTGATACCAAGACTGGAACCACAAATTATTTTTGTTTATTTATTTAAAAGGGATAACTATGCACTTCATGTTCTAATTCCTAGAAGTTGAAAATTAACATTAAGTCATTTTTCATAAAACAGCTAGTGGGCTGATGAATCCATGAGGACTTTTGTTTTCTATTTTAACAAATAACATTCTGGATCTCTTCTTATAGTTGTAAAACCCCAGAGAAAAGTCCTCAGTGTAGCACATCTACACTTCCTTCTCCCTCAGCAACTTGACACTTAGAATATTATCACATGCAACTGAAACTGTCAAACTATTCCTGCTTCTCTTGCTATTTATGAGTGGTTTTGGAGTGTTTACTGCAAAATTCCTCCATAAAATTGCTTTCAGAGTTTTAAGCAAACTCACCATAACTATGCAATGACATATAAGATTTTTTTAAAGGACATTTTAGCAAATAAGCATGCCAAAAATAATAAAATTTTAAAAATGTATTGCAGGTTAATTCTGTGAATTACTTCGTTTCTTTGCTGAAGAGTCTCCAAAGAGATCCAGAGTTTATGTATGGTGCTCAAAAATTTAAGGAACAGTCAATGTGCTTTTTGTGACCAAACAGAACAACTTATTTTAAAAATGTTAAGAAATTTATATAACAAGTTAATCACAAAAAAGCAGCAAAACCTGTCAACTTAAAAACACATTTCAACAAATAAATCTGAATAATGAATACATATATACTGAGATTTTGCCCCATTCATACACAGTTCATTAACAAAAAAATTACACAGAGTAACAAATTAAGTTTTACTGACATATTTCCCAGGCATTAATTATTATTGTGAGAACATTTACATTAGCAAACAGAAAGGGGGCTTATAAGAAAGAAGGGGACAAATGTTTTAGTAGGGCCTGTAGCAATAGGACAAGGGGTAATGTTTTTAAACTAAAATAGGGTAGATTTAGACTAGATGTAAGACAGAAATTTTTTCCCAATAAGGGTGTTGAAACACTGGAACAGGTTGCCCAGAGAGGTAGTAGATGTCCCATCCCTGGAAACGTTTAAGGTCAGGTTGGACGGGGGTCTGAGCAGCCTGATCTAGTTGAAGACGTCCCTGCTCACTGCAGGGGGGTTGGACTAGATGACCTTTAAAGGTCCCTTCCAATCCAAACTATTCTATGATTCTATGACTCTAGGATATTGTTAGGTACCAAACTACACTTCATGTCTGATAGTTAATAAAGCCTGTCTCTACAGCCCCTGAGGAACCTATAGTTTTGAGGACAAATTTATCTTTGTCCCTATAACAGAATTATATCTTAGCTCATTAGAAAAACCTCATGACTCTGTATTCTAAAGCCTTTTCCATGTAAAAAGAAAAGATTTCTCAAGCATATATAAAAATCATCTAGATATTTACTCCCCAGCCTGTTGCCCACAAATGGTGAACAAATAATGAGAAAAAAGACCAAATAATTTTGCAAACAGAAATAGAGATCCAAGAACTGCTGCTTTCTTTGGCATAGTTAAGGATGAACATGAAAAATTGATTAGTGTACATCATCAGCTGTATCTTTAGGATACCTGATAAAATATTACACATCATGAATTTTAGGATGAATGTGTACTTGAAATAAGGTTAGACAACACTATACTGACCTTCCAGGAGCAATCAGTCTCATAAACTGACTTTCCCCAGAGCTAATATCCTTTGGCCTCTTCCAGAAGCCCCAGGGTCAATTTCCCATTAGTTCTGAGTCTGCAGTAAAGATTAGGATAGTACTGTTCACCCCATGGAAATATGCTTCTTCCCTCCCCATTCTGCTTCATCTATCACCTCCCTACAAATTTGCAGAAGGCATTTTGTCTCCTTCCAGAAGGGACATTCCACAGAGTCACTTCATAAAGGCACCAAGCTTCTCCAGTCTTTAGGGGTCTACAACAACACTGCTCCCACAATCTCAACACTATTTTACTCCAAAGTTTCTGGAATGAGAAAAAAAGTACAGTCTTAGTTATGAAAATCCTGTGACCTTCTATCCCCCTGAGATAGATACAGACATATAACAGGCTTGATATCATGGGTTTAAAAGTGCAAATGCTCCTCTTTATCCTGTGAAATGACAGATTTTCAGAAAAACCTTTCACATGACATGGGATGATAGCAGGTTACATATAATATTAGAATTCCATTTATAACTGAAGGACTCTTAGATACAGAGACTTAAAATTATTCCAGAACTATTAACATGTTTATTTACTAGTATTCTAAACAAAAGTGATGGATAGGCATCTTCATCCTCTTCTTGGTATAGACATCATAATATGTCCCTTGGCAGTAAACACATGAATTTTTATTATATTTATGTACAGCAACAGAAGTATATAAAACGTGTTGCAAAACAAAGAATGCATCTGTACTCAGAATAATTTAAAATGTCATTTGGATGTGACAGCAACTAACTCTAAAGCTCCAGTTTCTCATGTATACATCTCAACAGGCATGGTAGGTCTTGTTTTTAAATATTTGTCCTCCTCCATTAACAAAGTTCACCTGTGGCTTTTTTTCTTCTGAGGCAGAGAAAGCATTCGATTGGCATTTGTTTGTGAGCTTAATCACAGTCCTTGCTAAATCCTCTATATAGAAAGTCAGCTGTGCTAATTGGACCAAACCTTTGTACCACGCACATCTCCCTGAACTGGTTAGCTGTGAACAAAGTATTTTTATATTTCCCAGTTATGGTGTACATAACCACTCACCCAGGATCAGATCTCTCCTCTGTGGGCTAAAGGACTCCACAATGAACTGCTTTGGTCTCCAAAAACTAACGCTAAGTCTAATAAAACCTTTCCATCCATTTCCATATTATTCAGGTTCCCACTGTCATTGATCTTGTTTCCAAGTTTAACCCCTTGGAAATCCCATAACAGGTAGAACAAATGTCCACAGAAAACTTAAACAGGTTTTTATGCCGAATCTACTAAAAAAATATTACAGAGTTACCAAATAATTAATTTCTGGCAATACCCCTCAGAGTCTTCACCACTCGGAAGGGTTCTTGTGCTTATATCAAGGTCTCAGTGGAAATTACCTACCATACCTGCTTCTTCAGGTGTTACTCCTGGCAGCTGAGCTGACTCCCTTGTTGTGAAAGTGCATTTTTATTTGAAAACAGTCTCCAATACCTACAACTGAGGTAGTCACCTGAGGTTCCAGTCACTGCCAATGGATAGGAATAAGACTTACAATGTATTGTTTTCCTCATCCTAAATATAAAATTCTAAAATAGGCTCGGTGGACTATGCCCTCTAAATGTATTATCCCCACTGTCTACAAAGAGATCCTGGGGTGACTCACTCAGACACTTATATTGCACACATGGTGTAAAACCAGAGTCTGTAGCAGTCCCATTATTTATAACCCCTCACCACTCCATCTGCAAAGCAGACATTGTGTTCTCCCAGTAAAAACTGTAGAGCTATGTCACAAACATGAAAGGAATCTGTAAGATGACACTGCACAGTGCTTAAAATAGAACATGCCTGCTGGAAAGAGTGAGTTATTGAGAGGAATTTACATGAGGAGAAGCTGCAGTTTGTTAGAGGAGGATACACAGTGTGTAGTAGAAATAAAGTTAGAAGGGCTAGGGTGTCAGAGGAAGAAGAGGAGGAAACGTTATAACCAGCAGTTGGGTGTTCAAAGCAAAGACAGGATGAAAAATCAGATTTCTTCTAAATATTTGAAGTAGAGATTAAAGAAAGAAAGAAGTTAAATCTTTCTCATGCAAGACTTGAGAGTCATCTAAATAGCTTTATGACAAGCAGAAATGTCAGCCTTTGGACAACACTTATGTGGGCAGTTGGGAGTAGTGCAATGCTGGTAACAGTAAAGCCAAACACAGGAAGCTGTACTTCATGGGGTAGAAGACCAGAGGAGGAGTTTGTGCGTTAGTTTTCAGGACTGCAATAAGAGGTCAGGCTGTCATAGTGTTGTAACTCAAAAAAGAATATCTGTGTGACAACTCCAACACTCTACACTCATTCAAGCATAAGGGTTGCATCCAGGGGGTGATCTGGGTTATAGAACCCAACAGGACATTCAAAAGGCTTTCTGTCCCAGGCAGAGAAAGTAGGTCATATCTTGGTCTTACTAACACCTCTGGATGTCGCAAAATTTTTCAGGACACAGGATACAGCAGCTTGTCTCCCTAAGAGCTCTCAAAGTGCATTTGAATTTGGGTATCCTGCAAAGCTCAGTACAAGCTCAGCCAGCATAGAGACACACAGAGTCATAGGCTCTCCTGACTCTCTTCTGGAAGTTTAGCAATCAGCATTCACAAAGACACCAATTACATTCACCAGGTGACACTCCTCTAGGCATCTTAAATTTTCAGTAGTGCAGAGCATTTAATTGTGAGGACACACACCACCATGAAAACTGCTGACCTAGGAGAGATGAATGAAAAGCAGCAGTGTTTAAGAGATATTTGTTGATGCCTTAGCTAAACCCAGATAGAAGTCAGAGGATTTGGTTGACTCAACATACTTCAATGATAAAATGCCTGATTCCTTGTACAATATATTATTAAGGCATTTTACTATTCTGTGACAATTTAGAAACTCTTAGTCAAGAAGTGAGATGTGATATCAATAAATAAAGAGAAGAAAAAAGACCCGGTACACCATAGTTTGATGACACCAACAGTCCAGACAAGGAAAACGCTGGGTGAGGTGGAAGTAGGAAGAGATTGTTAAACTGGTTTGAATATTCACACATAGGTGTGGGACAGACAAGGCTATCTACGTAGTAGTTTTTAATCCTCCTTCAGCATGAAAGGATATCATATTATGTGGGGAATTTGAATAACTGCATGTGTCAGTTTTGGAAAAAAGTCCCAATGCTTAAGATTGGCCAAGAGACAGAAATGAAAAAAAAATCTGTTTGCCCAGGAAAGCAGGCATGATATTTCTGGAAAAACTGTACGCAAACTAATTTTACTTCAAGAAGGGACAGTTATATAAATGTATAGAAATACGTTCTCAAAACTCTTTTGCTGGCTGAAGGATGTCCTTCACCACAGCCCAGATGCATAAGATTGCCCCATTGACAAAGATTATTGCTGCCCTCATGTCCGACAGCATGGGTATGTAAATGGCCACAAGGAACAAGCAGATTGCAATAGGCCGTTGCCTGTACCAGAACATTGGAAATCCTGGATTTCTAGTGATATTGCTGGAGGAGGAAATGATGACATGTGGGGCAGCCACAGCAGAGGCAGAACCATGATCTGTCCAAGACTCCCTTTCCTGAAGTTCCTAAGTGATATTTAGCTCTCCATAAAGTATCTTTTTCCAAGTAAGCAAGTTTTGCAAGGGCTAGATAGCTCTTTAACCTAGCCCAATTCATTTTGACTTGGGAGCCCAGCTGAATTCATCATAGACTGTGTCAGAGTCAGGAACACAAACTAGACCTAAGACAACACATCTCTCCATCTTCTCCCAGGTAACTAGCTATAGGACAAGAAGATATGGCCTCAAGTTGTACCAGGAGAGGTTTAGACTGGATATTAGGAAAAATTACTTCACCAAGAGAGTGACCAAGCATTGGACCAGGCTGCCCAGGGAGATGGTGGAGTAACCATCACTAGAAGTGTTCAAAACACATGTAGATGTGGTGCTTCGGGACATGGTTTAGAGGGCATGGTGGTGTTGGGTTAACGGTTGGACTTGATGATCTCGAAGGTCCCTTCCAATCTTAATGATTCTCTGATTCTGTGATTCTGTGATAGTCTAATTGTTAGATTGTCATGGTCAGTAGCAGAACTAGTGAATTCCTAATTCATGCCTGAGAGTGTACTATACCTACACAGGCTTTTATTTTTCCCTACAGTGCTCTTGCTTTGACTTTTCAGGAAAGCTCATTTTCTTTTGGACAGTCCTAAGGGAATTTACTGCAATGCATTTTTGCGGGAGGGGGGAATTCATTTTCTGTAGAACAAAAGAAGAAAATAACAAATGTTGATCTGAAGTCTTCAGTGAAAAACATACAACTATCCACTACCCAAGGAACATCACTGGGATGTTGCTGATTAACCACTAGTGTGTGTTGATTAATTAGGGAACACTAGGAATCCCAGTACCTGTTCTCATTGGCAACCAGAAATGAGGGCTATCAGTGGTGAGGGCAAGGTAGAAGCACAGTGCTGCCATGGGACTCTTAATTGTGTACAACATATCCATAGCATGCTTAACCCTGAACCCTTCTAAAATAGAAGAGCTCAAGACATCTTGTGCATAGTTACTAGGGAGATTCAAAAAAACATGAAACCATCAGTGGAGATGATATTCAAATGATATTTTCAGTAAACTGGAAAAAGACCTTGAAATAGATAACCAAGACATCAAAATGGGATGTTTATGGAATTGTCTTGATTAGCCTGGAGGAGGGACCATCACAGTGACAGACCTAAAGAATATTCACTAGCCACATGTGAGGCTGTTGGAGTACTGAGCATGTTCATATTTTTGAAATTGTTCTCAGAACTACTGAAGGGAACATCATAGATAAATTGATTTTTGCAGGACTATTTTTATAAGTGACTTCTCATCATTGTGAAAGCAATGTCAAGCAAATGTTCTGTTGCAGAAACCAGAAAGCCTCAAGCAAGAGTAGCTTAAGTAAATGAGTGACATGCTTGGCTGTTATAACTTTTCCGTGGCCTCTGTAAGACAAGGAGTAAAATGGTTGCATTGGACAAGCACATAGGCATCAAAGAGATTGTACTGCTATTTACTTAGTATGTTCCCTCTCTTTTCCAAAAAAGAAAAAAATTATTAACAGCTATCTATGCCATTGTCTTCTCTACAACCGTGTTGGGCCAGATTCTGGGAAAATAGTGCTCAGTAATGTTACGTTCAGTTTCTTCAACCTTTGCAGATATTGAATATTTCTGTAGGAGCAACGACAAGATAGTAAGAAAATAGCTGGTTTACATCGTAAACACATATACTCATGTTTGCACACATGCGGCCTCAGTCAGTGTTACATGTTGGTATGTGCATGGAACGAGCTCTTTCAGATCACACTTAGTAAACATCAGGTTTGCCTCACTTTACTCATGCTGAGAAGCACTTGAATCATCAAGGCAGTCCCACCACAATCTACTGCAGAGGCAAATTTTCTTTGCTGTTAATGTTTTTCAGGGAAAACTTTCTCAAGTGCTTGTAACCCAGAGGCTGATTTTTGCCCCCCTCTGTGGGCAATGCCCTCTGCAGCTGCCGTTTTCCAAGAGAGGGTACTGCCGCCCTGTCAAGGTGAACCTGTGCAGCAACTATCTGCTCTCGGGCTCCACCGCGAGTTTCCGCAGGCCTTCAGCTAGCGCTCTTTTCATGCACAAGCCTTCTCAAAACTACCAGTGACACTCTCCTGTCTACACAGACCATGCATATACTTTTGCTTCGGACAGACAAGTTTTGACTAACAGTTACACTAGGATGTTTGTGTCCCTCCACAAAGAATCGTGTAGAATATGTGTGATATATCCGTCCTTGACTAGACCCCGTCAGTTTCAATTTTTCAGATTATAGTTATCTATTAGGTTTTTATTCCAAGATCTTTTTCGAGTTTACTGAAAATATTATTTGAAATATATGATTTTTTTCTCTTCTGCAAGACCATCATTGAGTTTTAATTATCTTTCTCTGACACCAGTTGAAAAAATCAAAACTTTACAAGTGCTTGCTTTCAATTACTTGTTTGTAGAGCAGAGATAAGAACATTTTCCATCCTCATAGTTTTGTATTATAAGGAGTAATGAATTAGGAACTGCAGGATGCTTGAGAATGAGTGAGTTAAGTGCTTGTGATAAAAATTCATTTTAAATTGCCATTGACTTTTGTCTCTTCAGGATTATTCCTAAATACCTACTGCCTGAATAAAGTTTTATTCTGTACAGAAAGCTTTAAAATGAACCAAGATACACTAAGTTATTTTTATTCTTACTGAATTTTTTTCCTGAAAAATGCTTCTGAAACCAAAAATAATATTTTGGTTTCATACTGGATCTGACCTCTTCATTGTCTTTATCTGACTTTACTTATTTACACAGTCTCTTACACATCACTAACATGAATTTCATAGGGAATTATTTCTTGATTTCATAGCAGAAAACTGTAAAAACACAGAGAGGGAAAAAAAAAGGAAGATATGTTCCTGCACGGAGGAATTCATATAAAGCTTACTCTTTTTCTATCTACTTTGCCCACCTAAAGAAAAGCAAAAATAAATGTTTGATCATTCAATTCATGTCATTGAGGTTGTTTAAAAGAAATTATTATATGAAAGAGTGTTTCATATAATAACAAAAATATCATTTTCAATAAAAGCCAACTTACCATCATCAAAGTAACAGGATTTTGATGTGACTTCATCCACCTCATTTACCATCACTTTCTATTTCTCAGTGGGTTTTTTCAATAAATAAAAAAACAGTCCAAGCTCTCACAGAGATGCTTAGCTTGCAGAAGCTTGTTCAGCTTCCCACATGTGGGACAATGGTACAAAACACTTAATTGAAGTGCTAACATGGGTTACATGCCTATGATTAGAAATCTGCTGCCATCAAGAGCATTTTTCTTTTATAGCAGATCACAGAGATCAGTAATTGGATTATTGTCATGGTGAATATTCAGCAAAGCAATGACTTCATCTCCCTCTATATGCTTTACATACATAAGCTAAAAATATATATGCTTTGCAATTTGTTACACGTAAGTGTAACACTTTACTTACTCTTCTTATTATGAATTAAATCAGTTTATTTGATTTTAATGTTGATGTTGTTGGCCACTTACAGAAAAAGTTCAGGGAGTTGACTGCAGAGAGCCTTATTGCCACAGGAAGAGGGGAAACTTCTTGTGCTCTCTTCTCTTCAAAACCATAATTTTTCCAGCATTATTTTGCTTTTCCAAAAAGAAATTTCATGTGTAAAGGCACTACTATTGGAGAAATAAACCAAATCAAGTCAGAGAAAATTTGTTTTCTTTTCTTCTGTCCTGAATGTCTGTGACTCAAGGGGACGATTTTCAGCTTTATTATACTTTGTTGTAGAGAAAACTGACTGGATGCAGAACAATCTCTTTCAAACCATTGAAAAAAACACCAGAGGTTGAGGGAACAGGCAGCTCACTCCTGGTGTGTAAACTTCATCTGGGCTCACCACCTGCAGTACTTTCTGTACACTGCAAAGATAGTTAATTACCTTAAAACACATATGACACGGCTCTCACTCTCTGTTCTTAGCAATCTAAAATCAGAGCAATTCACTTGAGGTATTTAATAGCAAGTGCTGTGGATGTCTTCCCTTAGGACAAAATCCTAGGAACTCTTAAACAGCACTTTCAGCTAGGAGACCATTCCTATAGTGGTCACGTATCAGGGAGAAAATAAAAACAAGATAGCAACAACAGAAAAGATGGTACATGTTCTCTTTTCACAGATTGAAAACTGAGACATAGAGGAGGAAGGGGATTCACTGAATCGCTCAGTTACTGGTGGAGCTGGAATGAAGCCTGGTATTCTGGCTGTTCATGTAATGTCTTACCTACCAAGATGGTCAGAGTTTCATTCAACCTCTAATGAATTCCTTGTTTTCCAAAAATTTGGTAAACATAAACATACAGAAGAAAGCTACCCATTTGAAACTTAATTCAGATAAATTTGAATCGTTGCTGATGGTAACTAACTTCTGCCCCTTACTCATCTCTTGGCTAAATGTGTTTGTCCACATATCATCACATGACACCACTGCCACTCCTGCTACTTGACTTCTCCACCAAAGCCTGATCTTTATGTAACACTTTGTGATGAGAACCTGCAAAGAAGGGGTACAAGCAAAGCATTACCACAGACAGGCCCTCACCTCAGAAATTCATCCCTGTGAGATTTGTCATACACAGCACCTGAAACCCATGCTGGCAACATTAATTTCAAAAGATATGAATCATCCATTACCTTACCTTGTGTTAGGACTAATGGGAAGATTCCTATAACATTCAGCTGTTTGCAGTCTCACTGCTTTCAAGGATGTCTTCATGGAATCTGGCTGCTTCAGAAATTCAAAAGTTCAGAAGTTCAGACATTTACATCATAGTCCCAGAGCCAAGCTTGCATCTGGAGCTTATGAAATAATGGATTTTGCGTCAAGTTAATGAGAGGAATGTGAGTGGTGCAGAGACCACATAGTTGTAAATACATTGTTATCTATTAATATTGAGATAGTCATCGTTCCATTTCCACTGTGGTCTTTCTGAATGTAGGTCAGAGTACTGATCTCTGTAATGTAATAACAGCCAGCTGGAATAAAAAGAATACAAACCAAAAAAAATGTACTGTTCTGGCTCCACATAAGCCGGCAGAGTGCCCAGGTGACCAAGGTGGCCAACAGCATCCTGGCCTGTATCAGAAATAGTGTGGCCAGCAGGAGTAGGGAAGTGATCGTGCCCCTGTACTCGGCACTGGTGAGGCTGCACCTCGAACCCTGTGTTCAGTTTTGGGCTCCTTCCTACAAGAAGGACGTTGAGGTGCTGGAGCATGTCCAGAGAAGGGCAACGAAGCTGGTGAGGGCACTGGAGCACAAGTCTTCTTAGGAGCAGCTAAGGGAACTGGGGTTGTTCAGTCTGGAGAAGAGGAGGCTGAGGGGAGACCTTATCGCTCTCTACAACTACCTGAAAGGGGGTTGTGGTGAGGTGGATGTTGGTCTCTTCTCCCAAGTAATTAGTAATAGGACGAGAGGAAATGGCCTCAAGTTGTGCCAGGGGAGGTTTAGATTGGATATCAGGAAAAATTTCTTTACTGAGAGAGTGGTCAAACGTTGGATCAGGCTGCCCAGGGAAATGGTGGAGCCACCATCTCTGGAGGTGTTAAAAAAACATGTAGATGTGGCACTTCAGGACATGGTTTAGTGGGCATGGTGGTGTTGGGTTGATGGTTGGACTTGATGATCTTAAAGGTCTTTTCCAACCTTAACGATTCTGTGATTCTGTGAACAAAGGCCTTTGAGTTATAGCCACAGAAAATTCATCAGGCTGAAAGATCATGTCACAGAAACTTGTAAAAGCTTAGGACAGACTGAGAAATAACATGTATTAAGGTAGTTTGCACCAGTAATACGCTGAAAGCTTTGCATAATATTAACTAAAAAATAGGAACAAAAAGCAAAGCACAGGTGGAACACAGTAGAGGAAAATGCGGCAGTGAGGTCACATGTACAATTTCAAAATCACTTAGGAAAATTATGATAGCAAATGGTTGTACAGTCTATAATAAATATCAAATGGTATCTGTGGAAGGAAAGGAAAATATGGAATTTGGAAAATAAACTAAGAGTTGGGATTCAGAACAGTACAAACATGCAGACAAATTGGACCAGATGGCCCTTTTCTCTTTCTGTCATAACTTATGTTCTTGGAACCTGCAGAGCCTAAAACTGATTTGGGAAACAAATCTTATCGCTGTGTCACTTGACAGTCATTGATGTTTCTGGCTTTATTTCCTCCATTGCCTACCCCCAGTGATTGCAGACCATAAAGACACATCTCGCCTTATGCCCTGTGTGTGAGGAACTGACTTACAGAGATAGTAATTTCAAATATAAAATTACAATAAAGAAAGGACTAGCCTGGATCTTTAGACTCAGGCCAGAACAAGGAGTCTTGCATAAATAAACCGCTGGAGGACATGCTTCCCCTCAACTTGGTATTTTCCAGCTGGTCATAGTAACCACCACTGTAATTATTTTTTGTGACAGGGTGCATCAACAACTGGTGACCACACGGAGTTTTCATGGCTCACTGAACAGGTCTGAAATACATCTGAGTCAGTGACCTGAAATACTCTGTATCTCCTCACCTGGAGAGAAGCTGTGTATATGTCAGTACCATGGGGTACATATATCCTAGCTGTCACGTATACACAGCTAAAACTTTTCCCATTTCAGTTCAGAAAAATAGCACAGGTCATGGTAAAAGCTCTGAAATTCCCTCCTAAAGGTTAAGAAGTCCCCTTTTAGACAGATACCTTTTGAAATTTGTCTGTATTTCCCTCAATGTAGGAAACATTTTCTGTGATCATGTCGTGGTTTAACCCCAGCTGGCAACTAAGCACCACACAGCTGCTCACTCATTCCCCCTATGGCAGGATGGAGGAGAAAATCAGAAGAGTAAAGGTGAGAAAACTCATGGGTTAAGATAAAGGTAGTTTAACAGGTCAAGCAAAAGCCACCTGTACAAGCAAAGCAAAACAAAGAATTCATTCACCACTTCCCATCAGCAGGCAGGTGTTCAGCCACCTCCAGGGAAGCAGGGTTCCATCACGTGTAACATTTACTTGGGAAGACAAGACGCCATCACTCCAAATGTCACCCCTTTCCTTCTTCTTCCCCCAGTTTTGTATGCTGAGCATGACATCATATGGCATGGAATATCATGGTCAGCTGCCCCGTCTGTGTCCCTTCCCAGCTTCTTGTGCACCCCCAGCCTACTTGCTGGTGGGGTGGGGTGAGAAGCAAAAAAGGCCTTGACTCTGTCTAAGCACTGCTCAGCAATAACAAAAAATCTCTGTATTATCAACACTGTTTTCAGCACAAATCCAAAACATAGCCCCATACTAGCTACTGTGAAGAAAACTAACTCTATCCCAGCCAAAACCAGCAGAGATTATGAATTAAAAGCTTATTATTGACATTAGCAAAATTCTTTGATAATACAGGACAAGCATATGGCTATTAACTAAGCTATCAACTAAGCTATCTCTTAAAGAACTGCCACTTTCTAAAAAAACAACACGTGATTTGATGACACTTTTGCCCAGGTGCCGAATAGTAAGTTCAGCAGAGAAAAAGTGTTCCCTGTGAGAAAATCATTACTATAACAATCCTCATGTGTGCTCTTCTGTGCTCACTTGAGCTCCTTCATGTGTTTTCTCCTTTACCACGGTGGACAAATGTGGGCAGGAAGGAGCTCTCCTATGCAATACAGTGGTCTTTTTACACTGAGAAAAAAATGTTATGAAAGTAAACTATCCACCTGTGTACCATTCAAACTTGTCAAGCCTGACTCACAAATACATAGCCAACTGGCTCCCATGCTTACTAAGAGCATCACGCCAGAATCCAGGGTATTTGGCATCTAGATGTTGTAATGACATCTCTGTGGATATAGGTTACTGGCATGTTTAATAGCATACTACCATTTAGGACAGTTCTTTTTCTCCTCACTGTTACATTGAGCTGCCTAATAGTGGATTACAGCATGTGATAGGTAAATCCTATTGTACTTCAGACAAAATGAGGGATCAGTTAAATGAAAAAGTAGCTGAATTTATCCTCTGTTAAGCAGGTGCACTTATAATTCTGTCTAAGGAAGCTCACAAACAACAATTAGAAGAAGCAAAAGGAAGATGAGGGGAAGTTGTTGGAATACATATTCTCCTACTTTAAATGAATGCATTCCTGGTAATGCTTGTTCGAGTTTAACCAATTCCATGAGTTCAGAATTTGGCAAATGGGTTGGAACATCTACAGTCTATAAATTTTGCATCATGAACAAGCTCAAGTTTCTTATGACTATTTAAAACTAGAATTTGCATAATGAAATAGTGGGGGTTGGGAAAAGGGAAATAAATCAAGTGTGTGTATGTATATATATTAGTACAGTAATATATTAGTGTGCATGTATATATATTAGCACAGTAATACAAACTATTAAGCACACACACGTGTTAAATTATCATCTGCAAAATTATTTCTGTATTTGCAGACATCTTTGAAAAGCAAAACTATAAAATATCATAAATTCATTCATGAAACCACTGAAAATAGATGAGCCTTTTGCAAATTTCCTGTGGTGCAAATTTTGCCTTTCATGTGTCCAAATAATATTAGTAACTGTGATCAAAAGGACTGAAGCACATGGCCTTCATTTAATCTTTATTTTCCACTAGGACATTCCCCTTGCAAAGGAAAATGACACTTTTCACATTCTACACTAGCTGCAAAGCAATCTTTAATTGGCACTTATGCCCTGTTGAAACTGATGCGACACCTTATGAGCAGGCATTATGCCATCTAGACAGATGGGTATGAGTATAGGTCCAAGGCATGCCAGAGAACACTGTGTGTATCAGGGTTCTGTGGAAGGGCCAGACTCCTCCCCAGAGATACTGAAAGGGCAATCTGTGCAGATTATCAGCACTTCTATGAGATTGGGATATGCCATCACTATTCCAGTTTGGCCCTGCATTAACAATGAAAATAAAAAAATACATTTCAAAGCCAATTTAAGTGAGCTTTTGGCTTTCTGGACTCATGATGAGGGGAGAAAGGAGATAGTTTCCCCTTTTGACACTTTGCTGGAACCTCTCAATTAGTCTTATCCAAAATGTTTCAGCAGTGCTGTCAAGTTTCCTGCCAAAAGCCGCTGCAGGACCTTATATTAGCTTGTATATTCTGAAAACCCTTCTGCCACCATGGGTCTTATTTACATTTTGCACAATGGTAGACTCTATTACTCAAAGTAAATGGGGATGAAAAATTGCCGCCTTTGTTTATCACTAAATAGTTCACAATTAACGCTGAACTGCAGATGAGGAAATAATGTGTCTCTTTGAGGAAACCATATGCTTTGTGTTTTAAAGTACTTGTGGTAATATTAGTGGAATAGTTAATGTACAATGAATGCCATATGCTGACTAATACAGAGTATTTACAAGGGCAAATAGTCCAGATAACTGCTCTTCTTAAATGACTATAAAACCTAACAAGATATTGTTTGGACAATTATCTGACTCTAGTCAAACTTTTTCCTTTCTTCTTTCCCTCCTGTAGCTGTCATTATGTGGAGTGCTTATGCAGAACCCCACTGACGATGGCAGATCCAACAGTTGCCGTTCATTCAGAATTGTTGTGAGAAACCATCCGGTCCCTCCATGGAACAGAAAGATGAAATAATGGAAAACATCACCCAGAAATTCTGGCACATGCAAAAGGGGCCTGCAGTCTTGAATGTGGTGGGCAGAAAAGCTGTATTGGGAGATGGATAAAAAACAAGTTACTGAGCTCTGCTTACTGCAATGTGCACAGAAAGCAGGCACCAGCAGCACAGCAAGGACATACAATAAGTCAGCAATGTTGCCCAGGGACTGGGGCATGCTCCCTGGAAAACATAAATAGGAATGACTGGCTTGCACGCTGCCTGGAATTTCATCGAGAAAAGACATTGCTGCCTGATGTTTGCTTTCTACTTTGTTCAAAGGAGCAAGACCTTTTGTACATTCAGGACTGCATATAAAAATGCTGGAATCTGTCATTTCTTTCTCACTCTGGCAGACAAAACTTGCTTTGATTTGATATTTGATCTAACCAGAAGAAATCAGACTAATGCCTATGTGATTATAAATAATCTTAAATTATTTCTACTGATGAGCAAAGGTCTTGCAACAAATATATGAGAAATAATTGAAGGTGAACCAGACCTGCTTGTCATCTTCTTTGCTATGGCATGTAAAGCATTTGTTTGAAATGCACATAGTACCTTAGGCTCCATGAAGCAAGACGTCTTTCAGCCAGTTCATCTCTCTCCAAATAGCACTGAACTCAGTTATCTTCTATTATGTGAGCAATAAAGGAATGACAGGCAAATACAAGCACTTTGGGTAGATGGCTTGTGCTATCAATCCCTCAGTATGTGATTTGCCTGCAAATAAACTGTACTCTTGAAGATATTTACAGACACAATATTTTTACATAGGGAGAACCCTCTTTTTTGCAGCTGTAGGAAGATCTCTAGGACATTGTATAGGTTGAAGCTCTCTGTTCAAAAGCTCAAGTTGCTACCCCAGACACAGACTCCTGGTACAAAACAGCAGCATGGGTCCCAGTATCTTTGCCTCAAAGCCAAGAGTTCAGAGCTTATTTATCAGATTTTTGTTCTACCTCGAATCAGCAGATTTTGAAAGATTCCAAGCCAAGAACTTTCCCAAAAAACACCTCCCAGTGACATCTTTGAAAAGCCACCAAATGGTAGTAAATGAAACTATTCCTGTCAATATTTTCTCATACAATTGTATAAAGAACATCATAACAATAATAAAAAGTGTGATATGTAACATTCATTCACAAGCATTTATAGCTATTTCCAAGTTCTTCATAGTACTCATTCCTCTGAATCTGCTGATCACAGGGGAATTCAGGGATCACATAGCTGCATAGACAGAATCATGTCACTGTCATGAATGAGTGGCTGGGCCACTTAAAGAATGACCACCAAAGATATCAGAATGCAAATGATTTTAATATAGATTTGTAAAAAGGTACGACTTAACAGAATTCAATGGCACAGTTCACTCTATTACTTAACATGAGAAGGTAGACAAAGAGAAACCAAGTTACAATTATATTGGAATGATTTGCTCGTGGATTGACTTGGGCTAATGTGGCTAATATGTATATTGAGAAGAGAAAGTAGAGGAGACCAGCTCATTGAGTCATGAGGTTCAGAGTGGTCACCCTTGCTTTCTAAACTCCTTCTCAGAGAGGAGTCTAGGTGTGGCTGAATCCACTCCTAGTCCCAGACTTGGTCAATGCTTTATGATTAAAGGAACAAGGTATCAGGGATTCTGGTGTAGTGCTTGGCATAACTTTAAAATAACAGCAATCAAATTCACTAACACTATTGAAATAAATCACAACATCATATCATATAAAACTTAGTAACATAATGATCCTAAAACTTAATAAAATTAACGATATTGAGATAAATCACGGTATTATATATATATTATATATATAAATCATAGTAACATACTAAGATTGGACACTTAAAGAGATATAAATTGATAAATATGTATAAAGGTACCTTTAAATGACCTCCTTAAATTCATTCAAATACATCGAATGCTTTGCATTGCTCAACAGGTGATCAGCCAAGCCTCTGAGTTGATCGCAAACTTGAGGGTTACAGGTTCTAAGAGATGTCTCACTCAGAGAGAAATGCTGGTAGCAGCCCACTGTGGTCCAGGAGAACTCAGAGGACCTCACTTGGGACCACTCTTTATAGGACTGGGAGATGATTGACTTTAGACATCAGTAAATTTCCATCCTTGCCACAAATCATTTATCAGTAATTTCTAGAATTTCTGACATCCCAGTGATGCTGGTACTGATCCACCTGAATCATGGCTAGGTAAGATCTGTTCCAAGGCTGTCTGGGGATGGTGAGTTACTCCCATGTACACAAGAGTGTTTGGTACAGTCAAGGGTCCTTAACCACCACACTCTCTGCTCCAAGGCCAAGGCTTATAGAGCAAGGGGTGGGGGGAGATGCACCACCACAGTCAGTCAGTGACATAACATTTAAAATTTTTTCATTAAGTGGAGTGGAGTGGGGTGGATAGAATGGGGATAGCAATTTCTGTTCCAAAGTTTCCATTTTATGGCACACTCATGAAAAAGCGAGCCTCACACTGATCTTTACCTCTCTCCCCTCAGTCCAGTTTAGACCAGTGTGGTGGGTTGATCCCAGACAGCAACTAAGCACTCACCAGCCACTCATCATTCACTTTACCTCCTCTATAGGGCATGGAGGACCAGGAAAAAATTTATGAGCTTGCTTTTGATTTCACAAGAAGTAAATCAATTTGAACTTTGAAGTCAAAATCATTCTCTGCCTCAAATTCTTTTGTATTTAGTTTGCTAATTTGTGACAAAAGCACCAAAATAAATAAATTTTCAGCTTCAACCCTACAGGTATAAAGTGGAAATCAGCAGAATTTTTGAAAGGGTCTAAACAGACAATATGTCTTACGTTCCTCATTTAGTAGCCTCTATTCCCCAAAGCTATATATATGAAGAGAAACAGATCTCTCCAGAGACTGTCTCAGAGATATAGGTAAGACCTAGCTACTGCCACACAGGAGTCCTGAATCATCCTACAGAACACCTTTTTCTCTCCAGTGACCATGTCTCAAGGCTCCTGAGTCAGGTAGCTAAGTACAGACCCTAATGAAAGCTGCGTGGGTACTCCCACTCCTCCTCCTTTTATTTTAACTTGATCAGAGCCTTTGGCAACCCTGTATTCCCATCTGTGATATTTTATGTCAGGACTCATTTGAAAAACTGTCCCTAGAGCACAAGACAGGTCATCAGTCTCTTATGAAATTGATTAACCAAAGCTAAATGAAACCTACACAACCACATTTTGATATTGCTCAGTATCTGTTATACAAACATGTTTACATTGACACTGAATATTTTGACAATTCCATATTAGCCCAACAGATTTACAGGCTTGAATCACTAAGCAACATCCACTTTTAGGAAAGAAATTAGTGTTAACAAACAAATTGATATTTTCAAATATATTAATGTTTTATATTCAGTTTAATTATCTTAAAATGAACAGCATGCATTACAGAGCTTTAAGGTACCAATAACCCTAGTTATGTGGTGTGCACTGACATTTTTATCCCAGCCATGAGATCTGCTTTTGTCTCTATTGGTGACTGGAGGGAGAGCTAGTGTCAACAGAGAAAAACTGGCTGGCTTTTAAATTGACTTTGAAGTTATTCATCGCTTGCTTTGAAGTTAGTTTACAACCAAACTGATCTTAGTTACCATGGAGTAACTATAGAGATGCTCTATTGCCTGTGTGAATATCTACCCACCTATACACACTAATAAAATTAAGATCAGAATCTGTCCCCTAAAAAAATGTTTTTGCAACATCAGATTTCTCTCTTTTGAAAACAGTTCTCAGTCCTTGAAAGACTTCAGATGGAGGAAACTCCATAGGCCTCTCCCCAGCATCTCTTTGAAGTGTTATAGATGTAATGCTGTTTCCAGGGAAGAGTTTGAACACTGTAAAAAAGACACACAACATGCAGGAGTCCTTCCATTCATCCTTTCAAAGTCCTTTGCGATGTCTTGCGTAAAAATTTTTTTGCATAGCAATGCCAATGATTTAAAGACCCTACAGGTTTGCAAGGGTGGAAACATATAGGTTTTGTTTAGACTTCATTTGTATCAACTCATTATCAAAATTTACTCAGTCAACATTTATCTAAACAAGCTTCAATCTCTAGGACCCCAGCTCTCTACCTAGCTCTTACAAGTGTGCATCCTGGGGGATGTGTAACAGTGAAGGGTTAGGAAGCAAGGCGTCTGAAATATTCAAAGAAAACAGAGAGAGTTAAGTACCCAAACTATACCAGCTCTAATGAGAGTTATATACTCAGGTTTGCATGATCCTTTGAAGATCCTAGCAGCCAGCCACTGGAATTCCAGATCTTTTCACATAATTATAATTTCTTGGAGAACTCTGAAACAAGGTGTGCATTAGGTGAAGGTCACATAAATGAAAAGAAATAGATCTTTCTGATTCTCAGAGCTCAGTAGTAATGTATTTTGGTTTAGAATTATAGCAAAAAAATGGATTGCTCTAAATCAAAGTTAATTTTTCACTTTCACATCTTTCACAGAATTATGCATGCACATATACATATATATGAATACATATATAAACACAGACATAAGCTTAATACATAGGACCATGTTCATTATTATGAAGATATTTGAGCTTCATTTACAATCAAATGCTCTTTTTAGTTTGAATTTTTTTTCCAGGTGCTGCTATACAAGTTTTTATTGTTTTGCAAATATATAAGTATCTTTTGAGCTTACATAAAAATAATGATACAAATTTTGAAACAATTTCTTTAAAATAGCTCCCCCAAAAAAACTAGTTACCATTGCCCAACCATTGCAAGGTTTTCTGCATGTCTCAGGCTACAGTTGTCCTACCATTGTACTTCCAAAGTGAAATCACTAATCGAGAGTAAAATCATAGGTGATGGGATTGTCTCACTACCAGTAGACATGTGCAGTGTAGACTTCTACACAGGTTATAGGTGGTTAGTTTAGGGCAGAATGAATTTCATGCATACAATGACTGGCCCAGGTTTACATGCTGTGCATTAAATCTGGATGTTCACCACTCCACATTAGCAGTGCACCTGACAGTTAATGAACAGGTCTGGACCATATACTGTAGCATAGGTCCTGACTAACAACACTGAACAGGAGTTCAGTTTCTTCCCTTGGCAGATGTCTCTGTTCCTCTTGACACTAGGAGACAGAAAAGGCTACCATTTGGAGGTCTGGCCCAGAGAACAGAATTTCTTAAGACAAAATAATGTGCAACCCGCAAATTTGTCTATTGCTATTTGTCACGGTTTAACCCCAGCCAGCAACTAAACCCCACACAGCCGCTCGCTCACTCCCCCATGGTGGGACGGGGGAGAGAATCAGAAGGTAAAAGTGAGGAAACACATGGGTCAAGATAAAGACAGTTTAACAGGTAAACCAAAAGACGCGCATGCAAGCAAAGCAAACCACGGCATTCATTCACTATTTCCCATGGGCAGGCAGGTGTTCAGCCATCTCCAGGGAAGCAGGGCTCCATCACCCATAACGATTACTTGGGAAAATGGAACACCATTACTCTGAAAGACCCTCCCTCCCTTTTTCTTCCTCCCAGCTTTATATACCAAGCATGACATCATATGGTATGGCATATATCCCTGTGGCCAGCCTGGGTCAGCTGTCCCAGCTGTGTCACCTCCCAGCTCCCTGTGAACCCCCAGCCTGCTCGCTGGCAGCCCAGCATGGGAAACCAGACAGTTCTTGACTGCTTAGCAACAACTGAAACCATCAGTATGTTATGAACATTTTTTCATCCCAAATCCAAAACATAGCCTCATGCTAGCTTCTATGAAGAAAATTAACTCTATCCCTGATGAAAACAGAACACTACTCATATTAAAAAGTGGTATGATTTGTTTATGCCAAGGACAAATGAATGGCTTTCTCTAAATGATACCAGTATGTCAGGACTTGAGTTTAATGTTCAGACTCTTCAAAAATATTGATGAATACACAATCTCTTTTAAAAACTGATTTGTCACAATAAATGACAACATCCACCTTCCAGAGCAAATCTGGAGCCCTTTGGACAAAGGAATTCCAAATATTTTAATTCACAAATCATAACCTTAAACTTTTTGAGCTTTTTGTTATATTTGGTGCCCAAAAACAGCTAAGGGTATACTTATACTTTTCAGGCCCTGAAGGCATCGACAGGTGCCCGACTGTCCCTGCCCAGCCTCCCCTGGGACCTCCCCAAAGCCCTGCCCATGGGCCTGGGACACCACTTCTGAGAGGCCAAAGTCTCTGGAGCTTATTGGATTTCTCTCCAGAGGACACGTTCCTCTTCTGCATCATCCTGAAGGAGTCCACTACACAGAGAGTGCCAAAGCATGGTACAGTAGGGAATGCTTGGAGATTCACTTAAAAAACACACTAGGAGTAAACTAGAGTTCTAGCAGAGATCACAGAATCACAGAATCATTAAGGTTGGAAAAGACTTTTAAGATCATCAAGTCCAACCATCAACCCAGCACCACCATGCCCACTAAACCATGCCCTGAAGTGCCATGTCTACACGTTTTTTGAACACCTCCAGTGATGATGGCTCCAGCACTTCCCTGGGCAGTCTGGTCCAATGGTTGACCACTCGCTCAGTAAAGAAATTTTTCCCAATGTCCAGTCTAATTTCAGGCCATTACCTCTCGTCCTATCACTAGTTACTTCGGAGACAATGCTTTGTCTGCCTCTTTGTCCTGGTTGGGTGGTCTATAACAGACTCTCAGCAGTACGGATATCTGCCTTGTTTGCTTTCCCCCTCATCCTTACCCATAAGCACTTCACCTTGTCATCACAATCATTGAGTTCTATACAATCAAAACACTCTCAAACACAGAGAGACAACCCACCACCTCTCCTTCCTTGCCTATCCCTTCTGAAGAGCTTATAGCCATCCATTGCAGCACTCCAGTCCTGTGAGTCATCCCACCATGTTTCTGTGATGGTGACTAAGTCATAGCTGTCCCGCTGCACAATGGCTTCCAGCTCCTCCTGTTTGCTGCCCATGCTGCGTGCATTGGTGTAGATGCACTTGAGCTGGGCTATCGATTTCAACCCCAACACTGGCATGCCACCCCTAGGCTCATCTCTAGTGAGCCCGGTTTTATCCCCTTCCCCCTTCAAATCCAGTTTAAAGCCCTCTCGATGAGCCCCGCCAGCTCGTAAGCGAGAATCCTTTTCCCCCTTGGGGACAGCTGAACTCCACCTGCTGCCAGGAGGCCCAGTGCCATGTAAACTGCCCCAAGGTCAAAAAAACCAAAATTCCACTGATGGCACCAGCCTCTGAGCCCCGTGTTAACCAGGTGTGTTTTCCTATTCCTTTCAGTGTTCCTCCCTGCCCCTGAAGGGATTGATGAAAACACTACCTGTGCTCCCACTCCATCAACCAGTCACCCCAGCACTCTGAAGTCCCTTTTTATTGTTTTTGGACAACTTTTCACAACCTGGTCACTGCCAACCTGCATAACCAACAGTGGGTAGTAATCAGTGGTCTGTACCGAACCAGGGAGTTTCCTGGTGACATCTCTCACCTGGGCCCCAGGGAGGCATCAGACCTGTGGGTTCGGTCTGGTCGATGTGTTGGGCCCTCTGTTCCCCTCAGAAGGGAATCACCTATGACAATTACCCTCCTTTTTTTCTTAACAGAGGTAGTTGTAATGACCACTCATTGAGAGAGCCTCTAGAGCCGGCGGGGGGGACTGCGCCCTGCCCACGTGCCTTCCCTGCATGCCCTACCTTTGCCAACTGCTGGGCAAACTGACGCGCCACAGCCTTCTGACTGCACCACGTCCAGTTTGCCTGCCCTGGTCGCCACGATGTGGGTCTCTCGCGCTCCCTGAGGGGGGTCCTCTTGTACATGAGGGGCTTTGGCCACCACTGCTTTTGTTCCTGCCCACGCTGCATCAGAGCTGCTACTAATCAGGAGCCTGCTCTGCTGGTTCGGGATGGGTTGGGGCACCCTCTCTCTCCAACCATTAGCTCAACACCACAATGCCCACTAAACCATGTCCTGAAGCACCACATCCACACATTTTTTGAACACTTCCAGAGATGGTGACTCCACCACTTCCCTGGGCAACCTCTTCTAATGCTTGACCACTCCCTCAGTAAAGAAATTTTTCCTGATATCCATTCTAAACCTCCCCTGGCGCAACTTGAGGCCATTTCCTCTCATCCTCTCGCTAGTTACTTGGGAGAAGAGACCAACACCCACCTCACCACAACCCCCTTTCAGGTAGTTGTAGAGAGCGATGAGGTCTCCCCTCAGCCTCCTCTTCTCCGGACTAAACAACCCCAGTTCCCTCAGCTGCTCCTCATCAGACTTGTGCTCCAGACCCCTTATCAGCTTCGTTGCCCTTCTCTGGACACGCTCCAGCACCTCAACGTCTTTCTTGTAGTGAGGGGTCCAAAACTGAACACAGGATTCAAGGTGAGGCCTCATCAGTGCTGAGTACAGGGGTACAGTCACTTCCCTATTCTTGCTGGCCACATAAGACCCTAACTTCATAAAATGTGTATTAATAAACTGGTCCTGAGACTGGCTATTCAGCAGTATTAAGGACTACTTCGTAAACACTTAAAAACAATGACATTATAAAAATTTTAAAAGTCTACATGCAGAAGATTCACATTGCTGTAAGATTTTTCTTCCTCCAACTTCTTTGTGTATGACATAATAATTAATGTGACAATCCATACTGGGCCTATGAACAAGCACAGATGCACAAGACAATGCACACCGCAGAGGAATATCTTCTACCAGGACTTAATGACAGTTTGTCAACATGGCAGCCTGCCAATAAAGCATCTGTTACTTGGCTTGCAGAGGCATGTTTTTGTGAGACTTCTATAAAAGGAAACACTTGCAAGTTCATTTTTCTTCTTCAGACTATCTTTATGCTATATTTGTTGTTGACATCTGGGTTTATAACGGGAGATCATAGACACATTGTCATTTTGGAGGAGTTCAGTTCCCTATGGCATCTATCTATCTGCTCTCATTGCATCGACAGACAGCTTGATGACTCAAACTGAGATGAAAATATGAAACACCATAAGGTAATGACAACAAGTCTAAGACAAAGAAACTACTGTCATTATGGCAAGAACACCAGAGGTCAACACACAAGTCCTGGAAGGATGAATCTATGGACTTTTTAAGAAGAGTTTCACTGAACTGCCACCATACAACATGCTGTACAGTTGATAAGGCATATATCATTTTTTGAGATACAGTCATCTCCTACTTTGACCCATATGTAACAGCTCACACTTCCAGAAATATTTGTTGCAGGCCATACTCTGCAGTATATTCCCAGCAGAGGACATCACTGAATTGGTCACTTCAGGTTCCTGCAGATATATGAAGAAAGACTTTCCTTTACTGTAAACTACATAGATGCTTTAGGAATTCCTTCTCTTCTTCTGTGCTACGTGTGGTTAATAATCTGTAAAGAGATTGTCACAAGATTCTTTCTGTTTCTTGGTAACCAAGATAAAATTTGTGCGAGACTCAGAAATTGCTTTTGAAATTTTAATATACAACTATGTGGTGTGTTGACTTTGACTGGTTGCCAAGTGCCAACCAAGCTGCTCTATCAATCCCCCTCCTCAAGAAGATGGGGGCAGAAAATAAAACAAAAATCTTGTGAGTCAAGATAAGGGCAGGGAGCTCACTTACCGATTACCATCACAGACAAAACATACTCAACTTGGAGAAATTAATTTAATTTATTAGCAATCAAATCAGAGCAGGATAATGAGAAATAAGAACAAATCTAAAAACATCTTCCCCTATCTCTCCCTTCTTTCTGGGTTCAACTTCACTCCTGGCTTCTCTACCTCCTCCTCCTGAATGGTGCAGGGGGATGGGGAATGGCAGCTGCAGGCAGTACATAACATTTTGACTCTACCTCTCCTTCCTCCTCACACTCTTCCCCTGCTCCAGTGTGGGGTCCCACCCACAGGAGACAGTCCTTCATTAACTTCTTCAACATGGGTCCTTCCCATGGGCTACAGTTCTTCAAAAACTGCTCCAGCCTGGGTCCTTTACATGCAGTACAGTCCTTCAGGAATGGACTGCTCCAGTGTGATTCCCACACGGGGCCACAGGTTCTGCTGGCAAACCTGCTCCAGCGTGGGCTCGTCTCTACAGGGTCACAGCTCCTGCCAGGAGCCTGCTCAACTGCAGGCTCTGCGACAGGGTCAGAGTTTCCTTCAGAGCACATCCACCTGCCTCTGTGTGTGGCCCTCCATCGGCAGCAGGGTGAGTATCTGCTCCACTATTAACCTCCATGGGCTGCAGGGGGACAATGTGACTCACCATGGTCGTCACCACAGGCTGCAGGGGGATCTCTGATTCAGCACCTGGAGCACTTCCAGCACCTCCCTCTCCTTCTTCACTGACTTTGATGTCTTTGGGGCTGTTTTCACATATTCTCACTCCTCTCTTCTGGCTGCTGTTGCGCAGCATTTTGTCCCCCTTTATAAATATGTTATCACAGAGATGCTACCACCATCGGTTAGCTGATGGGTTCAGCTTTGGCCAGCAGCAGGTCTGTCTTGGAGACAGCTGGAACTGTCTCCATCCAACACGGGGGAAGCTTCTGACATCTTCTTACAGAAGCCACCCCCTACTACCAAAACCTTGCTACATAATCCCAATACACAGTAACAACACATAACCATTTCTAAGTTAAAAGCAGGCAAAACAGATTTTCTTCCAACAAGAACTCAACACAGTAAGGCTAGACCTAGATTCCCCTGCATTCACTTTTCTTAGATCTATATAGTGGCATCTCTGCACACACTTTGGTTGTTTTTCTTGCTGATTGTTTCTTTTCTAACTGAAGGCAAAAATCCGTACTCAGAACTACTTTTTCTTGGAACAGTCTAGAGCTATGGAAGCATCACTGGTCTGAGATGTTGATTTGCCTACTTGGCTTAAAAAGGTTATGGGGGAACAGGTTCTCTTATCACATTCATAATCATGACACCTTCTCTGAAAAGGAAATCCTGAAACTTCTCTAGCCATTGTCCTCACCAGCAACTTAGACCTATCTTGTACTAGGAAGGGTTCAAGGTTTACTGCCTCTTCCAGTACCATTCTGCCTGATAGTAACTCCTTCCAAATGTCCCACAGTCATTTGCTGTTCAAAAGAATGTAGTTATGGGAGAGCAACACTTACTTGGTTCTGAGATGTGCCCCTCCATACTGGTGGACGTGAGAGGGGGAAGTTTAATCTAAGTAATGTTAGGATAGTAAACTCCAGTCAGGCACTGTCTCTTCTGCCCTCACTCCAACACAACAACTCTCTTTGCACAACACTTAATGAGAACCTAAAAACTGATTGTCCGGGAGTTTTGTTGTTGTTTTAGGGGTGAGCTTTTTTTCCCCTGGTGGTGAAGGGAAACATTTGTCAGTGACTGTAGTAACCCTGGGGCTGACCTCCACTCCAATGGTAATGTCGTTACTTCTTTCACCTGAATAGCATCATGTACTCACTGAGTAGTATGAGGATTTAAAGATTTGGCCAAATATTAATACCAGTTAATATTTAGAGTGCTCCATAAAGTTTGAGATGCATCGTGTGTAACAATCAGAGCTATACAGAATAGCAGAGTGGGAGGGAAGAAGACAGGAATGTGTACGTGTTTGATGGAAAGCCTGTCCCATTTAAGTCATTGACCAAACTCTAACTGGTTTCCACGGGGCCAAGTATGCACCCTAAGGTTTCTTCTTTAAAGAGAATTTAATGAAGAAAATATAGGTCAGGGACAGTCTGAACAGTACTGTGGCTTCAGCATCAAAATTCAGCCAGCTTCATTCTCCCTGTCCCCCAAGTTGGGTTCATGCTCTCACACCTGCACTGTTTCTTTCTCTTTGTCGTGGTTTAACCCCAGCCAGCAACTAAGCACCACGCAGCCACTCGCTCACTCCCCTCCCCCACAGTGGGGTAAGGGAGAGAATCAGAAGAGTAAAAGTGAGAAAACTCTCAGTGAGATAAGTGAGATAAAGACCATTTAATAGGTAAAGAAAAGCCACACACGCAAGCAAAGCAAAAGAAGGAATTCATTCACCACTTCTCCTCAACAGGCAGGTGTTCAGCCATCTCCAGGAAACCAGGGCTCCATCGCATGTAATGGTTACTTGGGAAGACAAACACCATAACTCTGAACGTCCCCCATTTCCTTCTTCTTCGTCCCCCAGCTTTATATGCTGAGCATGATGCTGTGTGGTATGGAATATCCCTTTGGTCAGTTGGGGTCAGCTGTCCCACCTGTAACCCCTCCCAGGTTCTTGTGCACCCCCAGCCTACCCACTGATGGGGCAGTGTGAGAAGCAGCAAAAGGCTTGACTCTGTGTAAACACTGCTCAGCAATAATGCAAACATCTCTGTATTATCAACACTGTTTTCAGCACAAATCCAAAGGACACCCCCATATTGGCTATGATGAAGAAAATTAACTCTATCCCAGCCAAAACCAGCACACTCTCCTTCAGGGAACATTGACAACTTTCTTGCCTGTTCTCCATTGGGAACAAGAATAATAAACTATTTCTTCTTTCTTTCTTTGTTTATTCTTCCTTATGCCTCCCTCTATTGTTCTCTGAGGAGTTTTAAGCTGTTCAATTTCTGTATGCCCAGGTGCACCAAGCAAATGGTGTACTTCAATCTGCGTTTCATGCATCTACATCTCTCTGATTAAATATCATCTTTCTGATTAGCTAGATTCATTAAGTTTGGCTCTCCCCCATGTGGAAAGGTTTGTCATCTGTGTTCTGTGTTATATATAGGCTAGTAACACTTTCCTAGAGTATATTCCTGGAGTTGATTGCTCTTCTTTTCCATTGTGGTCTATGAAGTTAATTGAATTTCATCAGCAGTTTTTCTTCTACCATAAAACTCTTTAACACATCGCAATCCAAACTTCACAACATAAGCTCACACAACGTTGTTTTACATTGCATTTCAGTTATGTGAGAGAGAAGTCAAAAGGGTTACGTGACTGTTCTGTCATGAGAAACAAAATTCCTCTCAGGCTAGGGTGGAACAGTACATTGAAATGTGCATTCTGTTGCAAAGCTGCATCAGAAGCCCTGCCAAAAAACTCATCAGAACACAAAAATGGAAGGCCCTAAATATACAGTTTCTGTAGGACAGCATCTGTGTTAGACAAACAGTATTTTGATATGTAATCCTTCTCTGAAACCTTTAGAATATTTTGGTGATACATCCATGTGTTATTTTTTCACATCTTTCCACATTAAATTAACTCCAGTTTTGTTTCCATCTCCTCTCCATACACACCAATATAATCATGGAATCATAAAATACTTTGGGTTGGAAGGGACTTTTAAAGGTCATGTAGTCCAGTGAGCAGGGACATCTTCAGCTACATCAGGTTGCTCAGAGCCTCATCCAGCCTGACCTTGAATGTTTCTAGGGATGGGGTGTCTACCACCTCTCTGGGGAATCTCTTCCAGTGCTTCACCACCCTCATCATGAAAAATTTGGGGCCCTCCTCTGGACCTGCTCCAACAGGTCCATGTCTTTCCTGTGCTGAGGGCTCCAGAGCTGGACTCGGGACTCAAGGTGGGGTCTCACCAGAGCAGAGGGGCAAAATCACCTCCCTCGACCTGTTGGCCACACTGCTTTGGAGGCAGCCCAGAAGACGGTTGTCCTTCTGGGCTGTGAGTGCACATTGCCGGCTCATGTCCAGCTTTTTGTCTACCAGTACCCGCAAGTCCTTCTCGGCAGGGCTGCTCTCAATCCCTTTAGCCCCCAGTCCGTACTGACACTAGGGGTTGCCCTGATCCAGGTGCAGGACCCTGCAGTTGGCCTTGTGTCCTGGTTTCAGCTGGGATAGAGTTAATTTTCTTCATAGAAGCTAGTGTAAGGCTGTGTTTTGGATTTAGGATGAAAAAATGTTCATAACATACTGATGGTTTCAGTTGTTGCTAAGCAGTCAAGGACTGTCCGGCTTTTCATGCTGGCCTGCCAGCAAGAAGGCTGGGAGGGGACACAGCCAGGATGGCGGACCCAGGCCGGCCAAGGAGATATTCCATACCATGCATCATGCTTGGTATATAAAGCTGGGGCAAAGAAGAAGGAAGGGATGGAAGGATGTTCAGAGTGATGGCGTCTGTCTTCCCAAGAAGCCATTACCTGTGATCGAGCCCTTCATTCCTGGAGATGGCTGAACACGTGCCTGCCTTTGGAGAGTAGTGAATGATTCGCTTGTTTTGCTCTGCTTGTGTGCACAGCTTTTGCTTTCCCTGTTAAACTGTCTTTATCTCAAACCATGGATTTCCTCACTTTTACTCTTTCTATTCTCTCCCCCGTCCCACTGTGGGGGAGTGAGCGAGCGACCATGTGGGGCTTAGTTGCTGGCTGGGGTTAAACCACAACACCTTGTTGAACCACATGAGGTTCACACAGGCCCAAATCTCTTGTCCCTCTAGGTGGCATCCCATCCTTCAGCTGTGTCAACCACAAAACTCAACTTGGCGTCATCTGCAAACTTGCTGAGTGTGCACTTGATCCCACTGTCTATGTCATTGATGAAGAGTACTGGTCCCAATAGGGACACCACTTGTCACTGATCTCCATCTGGACTACCCTCTGGATGCAACCATCCAAACAATTCCTTCTCCACTCAACAGTCCACCCATTAAATCTATATCTCTCCAACTGAGAGAGAAGGATGTTGTGGGGGACCATGTCAAAGTCCAAGTAGATGCCATGAGTAACTTTTCCTTTGTCCACTGATGTACTCACTCCATCATAGAAAGCTACTAGGTTGGTCAGGCAAGACTTGCCCTTGGTAAAGCCATGCTGGCTGTCTCAAATCACCTCCTTGTCCTCCTTGTGCCTCACCATAGCTTCTAGGAGGATCTGTTCCATGATCTTCCCAGGCACAGAGGTGAGGTTGCCATATTGGTAGTTCCCAGGGTCGTCCTTTCTACCCTTTTTAAAAATGGGTGCAATGTTTCCTTTTTTCCAGTCTCCAGGGACTTGACTTGACTGCCATGACTTTTCAGATATCATGGAGAGTTGCTTGGCAACTACATCAGCCAATTCCCTCAGGACTCTGGGATGCATCTTGTCCAGATCCCATATACTTATGTATGTTCAGGTTCCTAAGATAGTTTGAACCGGATCTTCTCTTACAGTGGGAGGGACTTGGCTCCTCCAGTCCCTGTCTGGCAGTCCATCCACTCAAGAGGTGTGGGAAGAGAGATTGCCAGTGAAGACTAAGGCAAAGAAGTCATCGAGTACCTCAGCCTTCTCCTCATCCATTGTTACCAGTCTGTCGGTCTTGCTCATCGGGGGAGTAGACTTTCTTTGACCTTCCTTTTCTACCTGTAGAAGCCCTTCTTATTATTCTTTGCACCCCGTGCCACATTCAGCTCCAGCTGCACCTTGGCCCTCCTGACCCCATTCTACACAACCAGGCAGCGTCCCTGTTCTCTTCCCAGGATACCTGTCCCTGCTTGCACGGGCTGTGAATTTCCTTCTTGCCCTTTAGTTTGACCAGCAGGTCTCCACTCAGCCATGCTGGCCTCTGGCCTTCCTTTCCTGATTTCTTACACCTGGGGACTGAGAGCTCTTGTGCTCTATGGAAAGCGTCCTTAAAGATCTGTCAGCTCTGTTCTGCTCCCTTGTCCGCAAGGGCAGTTTGCCAAGGGGTCCTATTGACTATTTTCCCCTGAAGAGCTGGAAGTTTTCCTTCCTAAAATTCAGTGTCCTGACTTTACTCTTCACCTGCCCCATATGCCTCAGGATTGCAAACTCCACCAGTGCATGATCACGGCAGCCCAGGCTGCCTCCAACCTTGATGTCACCAATTAGCTCACTTGTGTTGGTGACCAACAGGTGCAGTATGGCAGCCCCTCTGGTAGGGCTGTCTATTACCTTGCACAGGAAGTTATCCTCCATGCACTCCAGGAGTCTCCTGGATTGCCTACAGCTCACTTTTCCAGCAGATGCTGGGGTGGTTGAAGTCCCCCACCAGAATGAGTGAGCCTGCGAGGGTGATGCTTCCTGTAGCTGGAGTAAGAATAATAATGTATTGCCTCTGAAAATCTAGCATTTGTAGTTCTATGTTTCAATCTTATTTTAAACTATTACAAATTGTGGCCATTCCTGTCAGTTTCTGAATTTGCTTCAGTTAACATCCTAGCTAATTTCAACAGCATCAAGGTCTTAAAAGGGAAACAATCCAGCTGCAATCTTCAAAGAAAATAAATAAGCACTGTAGGAAAGCATAGAAAGTTTTAGTGATCTTTGTGCATTGGTCAAAGAATACCAAAAGCACCTTCCAATGCAAATCTAAAAAAAAGGCCAGGAGTTATAACTCTGGGAAAATGATTAATGACTTGATGTCATCTACACATCTGAAATGCAATCTGAAATGGATGTGGTTTAGGGGATTCTTTTCAGATAAATTGATTTATGCATGTTAAGTGAATAGGATTTGAGTTAAACTACACTCAGGTGGAGATAAACTCCAAACATGCCTCTTCCCATTCTAAAGAAAGATGGGGTACAAGCTTGCATCTAATCTCACAAGGTGTTTAATTAACCTTGCTAATGAAAACATGAAAATGATTAACAACTTTGTGTTCAAAACACACCACTAAACAAGGTCCTGTAAGAGCTTTCCATATGAAAGCTCTAAGTCGTTCACCTGCTTTGAACTCAGAGTAAATGATGCAAAGTCTGTATCAGTAAAGAGACTCTGCTTTCATTAATCACACTGTCCAATACCTACTTTTCAGTGGCAACATCTGTGTACCAGCCAGCACAGAATCTAGCTGTACCGTATTAACTAGGAGAAAACTACCAAAACATGCAGTAGTTGGTCAGGGCACTTGTGGATACTGAACTCATTTCATTATATTTGAAAAATGCACTGCTATATGAAAAAAGGCAAAATATGTAGGCTTGGGTAGGCTTAAGTGCTGCCTTAAAAGTGAGATAGGAAGCTGCCTCTTTCAAACATATCCCTCATTTCTACCCCTCATTACATGGAAATCCCTGAGACCATCATTTAGCTTTTCTTGTTAAGGCCTAGATTCAGCTACAAACTGGGCACATATAGCTTAGGTGTCTAAATCTAGATGCATATATATGCACTGCGTAAGTTAGCTGCTTTAATGGCCAGCAGAGATCTAGGACTGGTGTCAATCACCTGTGCAGAAGCACCTGATGCCACGGAGCCACCTCGCCTCCCCAGCACACCCTCCAGAAGAGCAGGGGTCCCCAGGAGATCCTGTTTCATATGTGCCAGTCTCATAAAGATGTCTTTGGTAAACTTGTTACTTGAGTAACACCAGCTACTCAAATGTGGGCAATTAAATCCCTGTTCAGTACAGGCAAAGGACTGGGGAAAGCTTTCCAGCTTACTAGATGTAGCTGTTGACTGCATAGTTCTCCAGACTCCACGTCCTGCACAAACTAGGGGCTTAACCCAGGGGCTTAGTTGCCCAACCACATGCTCCTAGAGCCATTTCAAGCATCCAGGGGTATTTGACACATCTGCATGAGACTGACGGGTTATAACACAACACTTAGAGAAAATCTTTGCCCTCTGGACCACTAATTAGAAGCCAGGCTAGACCCCTCTGGGAACCTTATGTGTGAGACTGAATGGAGCCCCCAGTGTCTTTATTTTATTCTGCTGATTTTGTTGGGACAAGTTCTCACAGCGAGAAAAGCATGAGAAGATGTTGAAAGAAAATGATGTATTGACTGGATTAATCAGACACTGAGACCCACTTCATGACTGTATTATCTCATTCCTATTGAAACTGAGTTTTCCCTTGACCAGTGCAGTACTGCTATAATACAACTTTTAATCAGTTCTTGTCTGTGATAAAACTGATACCAGTGAAGAATATCAGGTTCACACTGTTGTGAGCAAAGAGATAAGTCAGCAGCCCTTGTAACATCTATAATGAAAGAAACCCAGTTAAATCACTTCAATAGCTCAAGTAAGAATGTTGGTATTACCAAAGCAAATTTAATCCAGTGCTTACCTGCGTGAATTGAGAAGTTATGAATCATTGCTTTGGCAACCATCCCAGATAGCAATAGTTTATGAGTATTAAAAGAGGATTAGATTATAAACTTAAAAAGAAAAAATCAATATTTTCCTTATGTCTGGAAAATTCCACTGAGCACAGTCCAAAATACTTTGAATTTCATATGATTTAACCAGCATTACAGTAAGTTAATAACCTTTGTACCGTACATAACCTTGCTTACAAGGGACCAGTTTTGTAGGCATTTATCCAAGTGGATATTCATCCTGGAGTATAAATTGAAACAGATGTCAGTGAACAAACACAATTTTATTTTTTAGCAGGTTCACAGCAGCAAGCTTGAGAAAAGGCAACAATGCCAAGATCAGAAGCATAGTATTTGGCGGTACATTCACCAGGTGTTCTCAGAGTCTATTCATACTGTCCTGACTGAGCTGAAATCACTTAATCTTCCACTACCAGACACAAATATGAGTAATGCCTCTGAGACTGACAAGGGGAAGAGTTAATATAAAGGTCAGATAACAAAGAGCAAGACCCCACCTTGAATATAGAGTAAAAATCGAGTTGCATCTTTCTTGACTTCAAAATGAATCCATCAAGGAAAATAATGATATAGCTCCCAAGAGCAACATGCAAATCAGGGAATTAATCTCTAGCAAAATGTTTTATGTTATGGAAACCCACAAATAGATTTGGTTCAGTGACGGTAAATCAAACATGGTGGGTAGTTCTGTTTGACTGATGAGTACACATGCCACTGGCAGCAGGGCAGTGACATATACAGGATAGCAATAAATACTTTCCCTGGCAGTTCAGCAGCCATTGCTCAGTGACACTAAAGGAATATAGAAAGCTCGAGGCAAAAATATAATCCAGCTAACGAAAAGATCTTTTGCTTTTCTACAGCTTTTTCCATGCTACTTTTATCTGCTGATCAGGAAATGAGCAGCTTATATAGATACATGAAGAAAAAAATACAAAAATCTGTTTACAAGATTTTTGTGTTGTTATTGCTTTGTGCTAATGGCGACTTGCTGCAGCTAATGCCTACCCCTGTAATAACATTGGTATGTTATTTGAAACTCTTCTTTTCTCACCCTTACTCTGCTCTCCATCTCTACTGTATTCTCATCTGAATCCCACTTTTCCACTCCCTATTAAAGCAACGGTTAAGTTAGAAAGGGGCTGCCATTAGTGATATTTACTGTCAATGGAGAAGGAGAAGCAATTACCAGGGACATTCAGAAGATGAGGTTGCTCTGAATCACACCCTGGTGTAGTCTGTGTCTTTCCATACGGGGAACCTAAGGAGACTGAGACCAGGTTATTCCACACTACATCACACTAATTTGCTCGGCTCACCAGCACTGACCTCTCCCAGCTAACCAACTCCTTCAGCACACTCCCCAAGTTCACAGCTAACCCATAGATACATCTTTGCCCCTTAAAGCCACAACAACAAACAGAGCAAAGCCTACTAGTGTCTGCATAGACTGAGAAGTGCCTTGCATATAATCTGGAAAGAATGAGCTCAACTGTCCACAATCTTGCCAGTGGCTGTGAGAGGCAGAGGGGTGTTACCACCAGGAGGGGGGAGGAAGGAGACAGAGGAAGCAAAGGGCTGCTCTATACCTGGGCTGTAGAGCAGAAGGTGGACAGCAGAGACTTACAGCACTCCAGGCCAACAAGAAGTCTTTTAACACACTGAGAAAAACATTCATAGAAGAACTTTGACAAAATAAGAGACATTAGATGAAACATATTTTATATGCTCAATTTAAAAAAAGAGAAAACAGAAAACATGAGTAATAACCAGCCTGAGATCTTAATGGGGTTGAGAGGAGTGGGTCTGGAGAAAGGAAGTGAACAAGGCCAAACTCCACCACTGTCTGTGTAAATACAGGATCCAGGGTGCTGAAAAAACAACACCAGACCTGGTCATCTGGTCATTAGCCATATGAGTCGTACTCAGTGTACACTGGTTCCCATTCAGCTTTCCCAGTAGAAGTGTTATGGGTACAGATGAGAGCCTGAGAGCTTCCAGAGACATAGTAGGCACTGTTTCCTATGGCAGGGATCAGTCCACTTGCCTTCCCAAGAGAAACTACTGTGTGTCTCCAGAGCTGATGATGCTGCCAAGTAAACAGCGCAGCAAAATTTCCAGTGGGGCAACCAGTCAGGCTGCTTATTCACTGGTGTTTAAAAAGTCTTGTTCTTCATCTCCAGACTAGGCTTGATGTTAATCAGCAGGTCAACCGATGTTCCTGGGGATCCTGTTTCTGCTTATTGTCACGGCTCTTGACCACCTCACCTCGTCATTCCCAGGGGTTCAGGACAGAGGTGTGTTGGGATTACTTGAATAGATTTTGGCAGCTGGGGGGCTGCAGGGGTTGCCTCTGTGAGAAGAAACCAAAGACTGTCCTGTGCTGGACACAAACAGTTCCAGGCAGCTCCAATGGACCCACCACGAGACACAGATGAGCTCATCAGCAATGCCTCTGTGATAACATATTTAAGATGGGAAAAGAACACTGCACAGCAGCTGTGAGAGGAATGAGAAATAGCCCTGCACATGCCAAGGCCAGTGAAGAAGGAGGGGGAGGAGGTGCTTCGGGCACCAGAGCAGGGATTCCCCTCCAGTCCGTGGAGGATCCATGCTGCAGCAGGTGGACATGCCCTGAAGGAAGGTGCAGCCCATGGACAGCCCACACCAGACCAGGCCCGGGACAGGAACTGTGGCCTGTGGAGAGGAGTCCACGCTGGAGCAGGTTCACCGGCAGGACCTGTGGCCCATGGGGGGCACACAATGGAGCAGTCCATTCCTGAAGGGCTGTACCCCATGAAAAGAACCCATGCTGAAGCAATTCTTGAAGAACTGCAGCCCATGAGAAGGAGCAGTTCATGAAGGACTGTATTCCATGGGAGGGACCCCACATTGGAGAAAGGGCAAAGTGTGAGGAGGAAGGAGCAATAAAGACAGTGTGTTATGGACTGACTTGAAACGTCTATTCCCCGTCCCACCTTCACTGTTTACAAGGGGAGAAGGTAGAAGAGTCAGGAATGGAATAAAGTTGAGCCTGGGAAAAATGGGGTTCATGGAGGGAAGATGTTTTAGGTTTTGTCCTTGCTTCTCACCATCCTACTCTATTTTTAATTGGCAATAAATTAAAGTAATCTTTCCCAAATCAAGTCTATTTTTCCCATGACAGTAGCTGGTAAGCAATCTCTCCATGAGTTTTTAATCTTATTTTCTACCCCTGTCCTGCTGTTGAAGGGGAGTGAGAGAGCATTGGTGGGCATCTAGAATCTAGCCAAGTTTAACCCACAACAATGTGGTCAGCTCTGCACTCATTCAGCTATCAACACCAGATAATGAGAGGTCATGCACCTCCAACCTTACTGCCTTTGAGAGAAGCACTAGCTGTAACTCAGAAGAGTCCCAGGGGAAGAAGACAGTGAGTGGAGTTCTTTCCACAAACAGAATTAGTGGGCAGGCTGGTTGCCTGGTCCCCAGGACCCTACAAGAAAGGGACATTTGTAATCAGGGATGTTCTGGAGTATCTCTCTTGGATGTTCCATTACTTTCCTGGTCATGTTTATTTTAAAGTGTGTTAAATGATAAGTAGTTCAGTGCCCAAGAAATACTACTGGTTCAGAAGTATGTTTGGGTGACAGAAGTTACTGTAGGACTTTAGACATAAAAGGTCGCATATGCTTTTGCTAACAGGATGATAACTTGTACTGCATTAGTATGTTCAATTAGTACATGGCTAGATGAAGCAAGAATGATATTTTGCATGTTCTTATGAAACACTGGTGAAGTCAGGTTGTGTTGACACCAAATATTTTAAGATATTTACAAGGTCTAACTTTGGCAATGATACAGTAAACAAGTGTAATGGTATACAAATGTAGAAGCAATGTAAATACAAATGCAAGTAAAAGGAGGAGTACTGTGAGGTACATGATCATATTCATGCTTACAAGGTATGTGAAAGCAGATCAAAACCCTTAGTAAGTCCTGCAAACCTTCTAGAAAGACCTTTTCTAGTAAAGGATGGAGAAATGTAGCACCTACACCCAGACTACCTTCCAGCTTGGACCCACTGATCTAAGAATCCCATCTTTAACTGGATAATCTTGTCTGGTTAAGAAGTCAACATATGCCACCAAGGATTCACTTGTTATTTTTATCTTTCATTTCTCAAGTTTACCCCATTTGTGATTTTAATGCCTCTGCCAGGGATCTCGGATACAGAAGGATTTACTAGTAAAAGCTGTAAGACCTTGCTGGCCATAACATTTTTTGAGACCCTTTTTTATTTTTGAGCTTTTGAACACTGCTGTAAAAGTGCCAGAGACCCTGTTGCAGGCAATCCTCTCTTCACTTGGGCACCAGCACTGGGTCCTAATGTGAGCTGGAGGTAAGGAGGACAAATGTCTCCCTGCCACAGTTGTTTAAAGACCAGCTCAGTGACCAGGCACTTGAGCTACAGCTGTGGCATGAGCCAGCAGAAGGACAGTGCCCTCTCCCTCCCACAGTGCTGGAGCATAGGAGAAAGAGAAGGTGGACTCTGCATGCTGGGTGAGGGCTGGTTAGAGCCATATGTCCTGGCTGCCTGGGGGAGGAAACACTCCATTGTAGAACAGCAGTATTTTGGGACACAGATCCAGAGTGAGAACACAAAATGAAAACCTCCTCTTTTTTTCCAATTACCATTAGCAAAGTTTCTTCTTTTGTAGAAGTGCCAAGGCAAGTGATTATTGCTGGGTGAGCCATGTACATTTTCTAGTTGTATACAGCTATGTATAGCCTTCTCTCCACCCTGGCTCCTCCGGATACTATTATTACAATCATGTAGCTGCCATAATTGTGAGCCGTTATCTTTCCTCCCTAATAAAGGCAGTCCCAGGAGCAGCTAGCAGCACCACGGTCTCCACCTCCCTATCCACATAAGGGCTTCAGTGCCTGGGGTAGCTAGTGGGCAGCCTGGTGCATCTGTCCCTGGCAGCTGGCTAACCCACTAGGCAATTGTAGGAACATACTCCCTGGGGTACATTTCAGCCTGCACCTTTGCCCACAGCCGTAATAAGATCGTGCACAGTAGCTGAGCTTGGTCTTGAGAGTGTCATTATGAACAGCCGCAACAGAAACTATGAACAGAGCCAATGAGTCCTGCAGCTGTGGATGTCTTTTGCTTGTGGGGATAAACAAGTGCTGTTATTACAGTTACTGTTCTCTGCCCTGCTGTGTTTTTATGGGAACATAAGGACAGCTGTACTGGGCTCAGTTAGCTCTATAAACCAAATAACTTGTGTCTGACAATGACCAGTCACACCATTCTTTCATATATCTGTTCTCCTAGCATTTCTTGTTCGGTTATGTTTTTATATACTTTTTCCCCCTTCTGTTTTTTTCTCTAATAACCTTGAATACTAGTCATTTTTTATGTTGAATTTTAATATGGTGAAGAAACAACAGAAAATCCCCCAAAGTGATGTTTTTCACAAAATCTGGAAAAACCAGTGAAAAATGGTATGGAAATGTGGGTAGTTAGTTTCACAAAATGTTCCACTGTTGCTAGATAATTATATTTCATTCCAGCTTAAAGGCTGAAATTATATCACTTTCTACTGGTTCCGTCTCTGTGTAGACTAATGGATCTTACAGATGATTGTAGAGTCCAACAGGCAACTTGTAAGAGTCCTATATAAAGTTTAGCGAGTAACCAGGGTCCAGGTTACCAGCTGAGAAAATACAATGATACTTTTTATTACATGCACAAAGATTCTGTTCAGTTTGAATCTGCTCAGGTTTCTGGAAAGATTTAATTCACATTTGACCTGCTCAAATGGTTACTAAAGGATTTGCCTGCCTTAATCTTATTTGAGAAGTGATGCTAACACTATTTCTTTAACATGCATTATTGTGTGAAGACTGAAATTACATGAAATGCAAGTTGTCAGTAGATCTGCAACATTTTAAAAAGTTATATTCAATGGTATTGATAGTTTATTTCTACCTACATGGTAACAGATGGGGCATTCGTTAACACAATTCATTGCAAGGCATCCACTCCTTGTGGAAAAAGTTCTTCGGGGTAGAAGCTTGTGATGATGACATTTGTAATGGTTATCCTCTTCATAACTATTAGTCTTGACAACTGTTAGTCATGCTGGTGCTTCTCGGAATTCCTCTAATTCTTATTCTGTTTTCTCTCTAAAACCAAAATATCATCTTCTTCTCTTGGAATATTTGAAAATATTTGAGAACCAAGAGCGCTGAAAACAGAGTGGGCAAACAGAGCATGGTGCATCAGCCAAGGCATGGCACAGCAGTTTGCACTGCAATTCATGTGGGAGGGCACACAGGGAGGGCATAGTGGCCCCACCAGCTCAAGAGGTGAGTTCAGTTCGTGGTCATCACCCTCTCAGGAGGAGCTCAGCTATGGTAGCCAGCCAGTGGAAAGCCATGTCCTCTGCACTCGCCAGAATGGATGTACAACCCAGACAGCTCCCAGGGAAACACGCAGCCATCCGGGCCTCAGGCTGCAGGGAGTGCCAGAGCCTCTCACTGGAAATGGATGGCAGTAGTGAGAATAGCTGTGTGAGATGTGACCACGTAGACAATCTGCTCAGCATAGTGGCAGATCTACGAGAGGAAGTAGAAAGGTTAAGGAGCATCAGAGAATTGGAGAAGGAGGTGGACTCATGAAGCCATGCTCTGCCCTCCCTGAGACAGAAGCAGGAACAGCCACCAGAAGAAAAACAAGATCAAGGGGGTCCTGTATCCTCCCCTGCCAGGCTGAAGGCAGTAGCTTAAAGGAATGTAGCAAATGGAGGCAAGACCATGCTCAGGGCGGCAGGTGAACTCCCTCCTTGTCCACCTCGCCTCCCCAGGTGCCTCTGTACAACAGGTATGAGGATCTGGATGTGGAAGGACAGTCCATGGATGGTGTGGACAGTGGTCCTGCTACAGCAGAGGTGTTGCCAAGGTCAGAAAGGCCTAACCCCCTGCATCATGACTACCCTCACAAGGAAGAATAGACAGGTTATGGTTGTAGGTGATTCCCTTCTGAGGGGAACAGAAGGTCCAATATGTGAGACAGACCCTTCTCTTAGGGAATTCTGCTGCCTCCCTGCGGCCCAGGTTGAGGACATCACTAAGAAACTTCCTAGCCTGGTGCAGCCCTCAGACTGTTACTCACTACTGCTCGTCCATGTGGGTGAAGATGAAGCTGCAATGCACAGTCCAAGGGTGATCAAAAGAGACTTCAGGGCTTTGGGACAGTTGGTAAGGGCATCTGGAGCATAGGTTATTTTTTTCTCCCTATTTCCAGTTGCGGGCAGCGACACAGGGAGGAGCAGACGTGCCCAGTCTATTAATGCATGGCTCCATGACTGGTGCCACTGTGACAATTTCAGGGTTTTTGATAATGGGACAGGCTACACAGCACCTGGCTTTCCAGCATCAGACAAGATTAACCTTTCTGAAAGGGAGAAGAAGGTGTTTGCGCACAAGCTAGTGGTGTTTACTGACAGGCTTTAAACTAGACTTGAAGGGGGAGGGGGATAATATCAGGCTTACCCATGACAAGCTGTGGGATGACATGCCAAGGTTAGAGGGATGGGGTACTAGTGAGGCTTCTCAGCCTGATGCACCAAAGACCTCAAAAGAACTAAAGGGTTTTCCTCTAAGAGGGTAACACAGCTGACAGTGCCTCTGCAACAATGCACGCAACATGGGCAATAAACAGGAGGAGTTGGAAGCCACCATGCTGCTAGAAAGCTACGACCTGGTGGCCATTACAGAAACGTGGCGGGGCAAATCCCACAACTGGAGTGCAGCTGTCAATGGCTACAGACTGTTCAGAAGGGACAGGCGAGGAAGGGAGGGTAGAGGTGTTGCCCTCTACGTCAAGAAATGGATAGAACGTCAATAGCTGTCTCTGAAGAATAGCCACGAGCAGGTTGAAAGCTTATGGGTAAGAATCAGGGACCGTGGCAACAAAGGAAACCTTGTGGTTGGTGTCTACTACAGGCTGCCTGATCAAGTGGAGTCTATTGAGAAAGCCTTCTTGCTCCAGCTACAGGAAGCATCACCCTCGCAGGCTCACTCATTCTGGTGGGGGACTTCAACCACCCCAGCATCTGCTGGAAAAGTGAGCTGTAGGCAATCCAGGAGACTCCTGGAGTGCATGGAGGATAACTTCCTGTGCAAGGTAATAGACAGCCCTACCAGAGGGGCTGCCATACTGCACCTGTTGGTCACCAACACAAGTGAGCTAATTGGTGACATCAAGGTTGGAGGCAGCCTGGGCTGCCGTGATCATGCACTGGTGGAGTTTGCAATCCTGAGGCATATGGGGCAGGTGAAGAGTAAAGTCAGGACACTGAATTTTAGGAAGGAAAACTTCCAGCTCTTCAGGGGAAAATAGTCAATAGGACCCCTTGGCAAACTGCCCTTGCGGACAAGGGAGCAGAACAGAGCTGACAGATCTTTAAGGACGCTTTCCATAGAGCACAAGAGCTCTCAGTCCCCAGGTGTAAGAAATCAGGAAAGGAAGGCCAGAGGCCAGCATGGCTGAGTGGAGACCTGCTGGTCAAACTAAAGGGCAAGAAGGAAATTCACAGCCCGTGCAAGCAGGGACAGGTATCCTGGGAAGAGAACAGGGACGCTGCCTGGTTGTGTAGAATGGGGTCAGGAGGGCCAAGGTGCAGCTGGAGCTGAATGTGGCACGGGGTGCAAAGAATAATAAGAAGGGCTTCTACAGGTAGAAAAGGAAGGTCAAAGAAAGTCTACTCCCCCGATGAGCAAGACCGACAGACTGGTAACAATGGATGAGGAGAAGGCTGAGGTACTCGATGACTTCTTTGCCTTAGTCTTCACTGGCAATCTCTCTTCCCACACCTCTTGAGTGGATGGACTGCCAGACAGGGACTGGAGGAGCCAAGTCCCTCCCACTGTAAGAGAAGATCTGGTTCAAACCACTTGAGGAACCTGAACAAGTCTATGGGACCTGGACAAGCTCGAGGAGTGGGGCCATGTGAACCTCATGAGGTTCAATAAGGCCAAGTGCAGGGTCCTGCACCTGGGTCGGAGCAACCCCCCATATCAATAAAGGCTGGCGGATGGAGGGATTGAGAGCAGCCCTGCCGAGAAGGACTTGGGGGTACTGGTGGATGAATAGCTGGACATGAGCTGGCAATGTGCCTGCACAGCCCAGAAGGACAACCATATCCTTGGCTACATCCAAAGAAGTGTGGCCAGCAGGTCGAGGGAGGTGATTCTGCCCCTCTGCTCTGCACTGCTGAGACCCCACCTGGAGTCCTGCATCCAGCTCTGGAGCCCTCAGCGCAGGAAAGACCTGGATCTGTTGGAGCAGGTCCAGAGGAGGGCCACAGAAATGGTCAGAGGGATGGAACACCTCTCCAATGAAGACAGGCTGAGATAGTTGGGGTGAGGCTCCAGGGAGACCTTATTGCAGCCTCCCAGTACTTAAAGGAGGCTTATAAAAAAGATGGGGACAGACTTTTTTAGCAAATCCCATTGCGATAGGACAACAGGTAATGGTTTTAAACTAAAAGAGGGTGGAATTAGACTAGATATAAGGAAAAAAATTATTATGATGGGAGTGAAGCAGTGGAAGAGATTGCCCAGAGAGGTGGTAGATGCCCCATCCCTGGAAACATTCAAGGTCAAGTTGGACAGGACTCTGAGCAACCTGATCGAGTTGAAGATGTCCCTACTCATTGCACGGGGGTTGGACTAGATGGCCTTAAAAAGTCCATTTCAACCCAAAGATTCTATGATTCTATGAATCTTCTACTACATTCATTTCCAAAAGAATATGTATTTTCCACAAAATGGAAACTATGTTTTATGTTATATGTTCAGTAAACATGCTAATTTATCAGTCTTGACTGTGGCTTTCTTCACCTGCAGAAGAAATTGTTTTGCTATGCATATCTTTCAGGTTTTTCTCAAATGTGCATATTTCTTACCTCTGAATAGCTAGAGAATACAGGAAAGTAAAGACTTTGACATTACATTGGCAAACAGCTAAATTTTTTGCCATTGAAAGATGTAGTCAACGAGGTAATGAATTTAATCATAAGAGAAAGAGGCAGGCATTTCTTACATCCCTTTTTCCAGGATTCATGGAAATATTCTGTAGACCACAGGTTGAAAACCACTAATTTAGCTCCACAAAACAGCTTGGTGTTGAGACTCTTGTCCTTTGTGTAAGTTCACAGTCAGAGACATACAGGTTTTCCTGTATATTTCTCACACAGGGGAGAGACTTAGGCGTTTAAAAAGGGATCCATGAAAGTTGAATGGACCAAACCCCACAGGTCTTAGGGACTTAGGTTACTATTTTCAGATTGCTGGAAGATCCATCTTCTGTCTTCCTCTGAATAAACTTTATTAACTCATACAAACAAAGCACACTTTTATGTATTCACTGGAGCAGAGTGAGTATAAACCTCTAAGTACATAGGAGGTAGATCACCGGTTTACAATCAGAACTGCAATTAACTCTATATATAACAAAAATCAAAAATCAAGGTAACCTCTACCTCCCTATCAGGTTATATGAATAAAGCTTTTTCAAATTTAAATAAAGACCTGTGATGATTAGAGGAACAGTGATGGGTGGAAGTACCCAAGCTTAAAACACTGAATTGCTAAGATCATCACAGGATACTCAAGCATTGTGCCTTGTAAAAACATACAAACTGTAGGGGATTATTGCTTAACAGGTTATAGAACCTATTATATGATGATGCAGAGATGGAAGAGAATTTTAGGACAGGGCTGAAAGACTTCTGGAATTGTGCAAAGCTTCCTTTGGGATGTTTAGGGGAAGGGACAAAGGCAACAAGAGAGAGTGATTTAGTAGGAACATACATGGGAAAACAAAAGAAAAACAAAAGGGATAAATGTAATTAAGTAGATGATTTAAGTAGATGATTAGTAGGATTTAAGTAGATTATTTAAGTAGATGATTAGTTAGTATGCTTGTCACACAAAGTCCTGCTCTTGATTACTGCAGTCCACCCTCTAGTATATCTCATTTGTAACTATCTTCTGTGGGAGTTCACACCCTATTCTAAACCTACATGTGCGAATTTCCAGCAAACTTCAAGTCAGCCTCAACAAAGAGTAGGACAACAGAATGTCCAAAGCTAGCTACTGGTAGAAACTGTATGAGATGTGGGGACCAACTACCAAACTTGAAGATGAACAAGCCGTGTAGTGGGAGAACACCAGAACTTTGAAAGGCACAAGGTCAGAGCCAGCAACCAGGTGAGACACCTGGGATCCAGGCAAGGATATTAGATGAAATTAAAACCCATTCTGATATTTGGGAGACCCATGAATATGGGACTGTCTGAACATCAAGACAGTCAGGATGCATGTGTGTGCATATATATATGTTTTGGAGTGTGTGTGTGTGTACAGATATACCAGGAAAACATGCTCAGCCTCACTGCTGGCTGAACTTGGGCACAGGAAGCCACTGCATCCACGAGGTCGGGACAGGAGAAACCTTGAGGTCTGAGATGGATGACAGTCAGCTTTACAGGGCTGGGAAGGAGAGCTTCACTTGTTCCTGAAGTCCACCAGACCCGGTTTCCTCCAACAAGAACAGAGTTTTTCTTTGGGTTTGAGTTTTTTGTTTTCCTGCTTCTTACCCACTGCCTCATCATGTGAAAGGCAGGATATTTCAGTCATGGATCAGCACCATATTGAATTGACAATGCAACCCTTGGCTGACTTAGAAAGAACTCAAAACTATCTGTGAAATGGTATGCAATCAATCCCCAACAATATGAATTCTGAAGCAGTATTAAAGTAACAACTGAATTCGACATTTATCAGTGACACTGTTAATTGGAACTCATTTGTTTATTGCTCGAGTATTATCCAAGCCTAAAAGCAGTTACCCAGCTTTGAAGCCACCTGAAGAGCATTTTTGAGTGTTTAAAGGAAGATGCATATTGTCCATTATTATAAATAACATAAATGTGTCTCTCCTAATGGTATGTGACAGACTGACTTCCTAAATAGCTATTTATTCTGAATACACTGACATCAGGGGAGACATAAGCACTTCAGGAAAAAGGACAAGAGAGAAGAGCGAAAGTAAATATGTGAGTAGAAAGACTCAGTTTCTAGTCAGTTCCCACTGAGATTTAGAACTGTAGAATACTTTTGGCAGGAAAGGACCTCTGAAGGTCATCTGGTCTAAACCCCTGCTCAACAAAGGGCCAAATCAGAGCAGGTTGTTCAGGCAGTATCCAGTCAAGTTCTGAATATCTCCAAAGATGGAGATCCCACAATCTCTCAGGGCACCTATCCCATGCTTGACAACCCTGATGAGGGAGACTTTGTTCGCTGGTATCTTAATCACAATGTCTAATGCTGCAAGTTGTGTTTGTTGCTTCTTGTTCTTTTCCTGTACATCTCTGGGAAGAGTCAGGCTCCACCTTCACTACAACCAGCCTTGGATGCATACCATCTGGTCACAGTTCTAGGTATGTTCAGTTGCTTTAAGTGATCCATGACTCAGTTTTGCTCTACCGTACGTAATACTTCACTTTCCCAAACTCAGCCACTAAGCACAAGGACCTGGCAGACTAGAGAGCAAACTGTGCCAGGTAAACACCAGGGCAAAAAAGGCCACAAGAAACTCAGCCTTTTCTGTGTTTTTGATCATTGGGTCTACAGCTCCACTGACTGTTGTAGCCACATTAGCCATACTTTTACTGTTGATGTACTTATAGAAATCATTCTTGTTGCCTTTCATATCCTTTGCTTGTTTAAATGACAGTTGAGCTGTAACTGTCCTAACTCCATCCCTACATTTCTGGTCAAGGTCACTATATTCCTATCAGGTACAGACAGACTGTACGCCTCCCACTTTCTGAACACTTCTTTTTTATGCTTGAGCTCGTTCATGCTGGCCTTCAGTCTCAGACCGTTGTTTTCCTGCACATTAGGGTGAACCGCTCCTGTGCTCTGAGAAGGCAGCCCTTGATCAGCCAGCTGCTCTGGGCCCCCGTGACCTCAGGGAAGCCTCCTGTGTGATCCCACATACCAATTTCCAGCATGACTGTGCATGGACATCTAATTCTTTCTGCTTGTTCCCTGAGCTGCCTGTGTTTGTGTAGAGGCATGTCACATGCACTCTCTGTTGTGCTGCCATCAAGGGAAGTGTAAGAGCTTCCCCGCCATGCTGTGCTCTGGGTGTTTCCTCATTGGTCCTTGTACTATGACTTGTCCCCAGGCTTTGGTCATCATCCCTGAGAAACGTATCTTAAAGCCTTCTTAATTAGGTTAACAAGCCTAGTGGAAATGATACTACTACCTCCACTTTGGCAGATGGGGCTCTGCCTTTTTTAGGAGAAAAGAAAGAAGAGGTGCTAGCAAAGGGAAAGAGGTTGATTTAGAAGGTAGACTATATGAAGGAAAGCAGATCCTTTTAGCTAATCTAGTAAAGGATGATAAAACCTGAAATCTTGTCTCTCTGAAGTTGGTGGAAGAAATGCATCAATTAGAAAGTGAAAGACAAAGGCAAAATAGACACAATTTCATTTTCTTCTGCAGAGGATTAGTTCCTGTCAAGTCTGAAAGCCAAGAATCTGAGTAAAATTTGAGTTTTGTGTTTGTCTTGTCATTCTAGTCCCTGAAACACTTCAGCTGAAGTCAGTAGGGTAGAAGGTGAAAAAAAGTGAGATTTGGGCTAGGCCTAAAAGTATTTTTTTCTACTCAGGAAGAGTTTAATTTCAAACTGGTGCCTGGGGTCACATAGGACAAGCTTGAGGCAGATTTTGAGTAGGGAAAATTCTAGAGAAAAGAGACTAAACTAGTACTGCAAGGCCTTGCCCTGCATGGACTGTTTCTTACAGTTGATGATTACTGAAGTGTTCTTGCTCCTCTGATTCTCTTAATTTCTATGAAAATGTTCTGTGTCAGGAGCAGAGCCAGCCAAGCAGATTAAGGAAAAGGCAGACCTCCACAGGCTTCACAGCAAATGCTGATCACTGGTCCATTCCTCTTCCTTTTGGCTTTCAGCAAGCCTGTAACCCTGCCTTGAAATACATTTCAAGTTTAGGAAGGAATATTGTCAGGTCAGAGAGATGCTTAGAGGCCATCTGAGTTAGATCCTTATAGGCAAGATAAGAAGTGTGAATCATAACATGTGATGCAGAAGGCACAAACAAATTACTCAGAATAGTTGATTACATGATTACAGTGACAACAGAATGGGACAATTTGGGGTTTAAAATTTATTCCTTCTAAAGAAGGAAGCTTTCTTTAAAAAATAGCAATTCAAAAGAACCATCTTAAATTAGGAGACAACTGCTGATTGTTCAGCAAGGGACAAAATATACAGAGCGGGGAGAGGTTCCAGAGCTACATATTGTGCTAAATAAGAGGAGAGTTTGCACAGCAAAGAAGATTACATATATACTGAACAGAAACTAAAAACTGTAGTATTAAAGACAGAGACTGTGCATTTTCTCATAAAGCCAGTTTCGCTATTTTTTCTTTTTCTCTTATTGAAACTATTACTTAAGTGGCATACAGTTGTAAATGATGCATGTCTTATGTTGCTGGCGTATATTGACATCTATATCACTGTAATGGCATAGCCATAGCAGCAGCCTTTCAGTATTATCAGTCTGACTTGAATAGAGGCAGCATAAATATTGTAGATGATAACAAGTGTATGGTGATGAAGTCAGCATAAAGAATTAAGAGTTCCAAGTGATATCATAGACTGTCAGGATGTATCTTTTTTGCCATTGTTATTTGCAAACATACATAAAAAGAGGAAAATTATATTTTCCTGAGCAAAAAAATTAGTGAAAATTTAGGTAACATTTTTGAGTTCTTTTGTGTGTGGTAAAATTCATAAAACAGTGTAAGAAACATGAAGATTTTACCTAGTAGACTGAACCAGGATTAGACTTGGAATTGAACATCACAATCCAAATGATACTATCCCAGTGCTAGTGTGTATTTCATCTATGGTCAAACAATCTTCATTTGATTGCCATAACAGTTGAGCCAAACACTTCCTTGTCTTTCAGATAGATGTCATTTAATGTATCTTGAAACTTACATTAAAATAGGTGCCTAAATAGAAATTGCATGATAATGTGTTTGTAGGCACACAGGCAGCTTCTAATAACTTTGAGATCATTGCAGTGCTTTCATTCTTCCTCAGGAAAAAAGAAGAATTCACAGCTGGAGGTTGGCAGTGACGCTCAGTATTGCTTAGGGCACTGTGGCTGCTGGGACTTACTACCAATAGTCAGTTTAGTGCTGTGTCACTGCCGTCTCCTGAGCAGCTGGACGATTTTTTTTTTTTTTTTTGGACACATCAGTTGCAAAGAGGAAAGGAACCAACACAGTTCTTGCGCAAGTCCGCTAGACTGTCAGCAAGAGGCCAATTCCTCCTATGGTCTTGATCATCTCTGTGTCCTTGCTCAAGTTACATACACCTCAGTGTCAAACGGGATTAGAAAACTACCTCTGCCTCCCCCCCATGGAAGGTGAAGTGTATTGGTTTCATGACACCATTTGTCTCCTGCTCCTTTTTGAGGCTGGGAGGCTGTGCCTATACGTCACTGTGTTGGTCATGAGCAGTAATGCCGTAGCAAAGGATGTCCCTGGTTCGTTACCACTGAGCAGTGATTTGGTTGACAGAACAGCTCTGATACATGTAAAACTGTTTCTTTATGAAAGAAATTAAACAGGGTGGTCTGTTTCAGGGGGAACTAAGTCTAATCAAAATCCCAAGAGGGCACACAAGCAGCTTATCCATGACTGATTTTTTCAACAGCTTTAAGTGTATGCGTGGTAGGGCAGTTTGGATGAAGGACTCAATATCTTGTTCAAAGTAGATTAAATCTTGGTTGAATTAAAACACCTGACCCACAAATAGTGGAAATGTAGGGACCTCAGTAACAATTGTTTGTATATACTGACCTTTCTTTTCTGTACTAAATACTCGGTAAGGTAAACATAGCCTAACAAGCTTCCTTTTCAGGGGTAAGAGCAGCCCCAGCTTTCTCAGCTTCTCCTCACAAGTCATACAAATGTTCCAGTCCCTTAATCATCCTCATGGTCCTTCGCTGGACTCACTCACACTGGGAAGACCAACACTGGAACCAGCACTCTAGGTGTGTCTCACCAGGAGTGAGTAGAGAGGAACACAAACCTCCTTCAACCTGCTGGCAACTCTCTGCCTAATGAACTCCAAGGTGCTGTTGTCCATCTTGGCTGCAAGGGCACATGGCTGGCTCATGTTCAACCTGGTGTCCGCCAGTACCTCCAAGTCTTTTACTCCAAAGCTGCTTTCCAGCTGGACAGTCCCCAGGCTGTACTGGTGCCTGAGGTTTTTCCTCCCCAGGGGAAGAACTTGGCATTTCCCTTTGTTGAACTTCATGAGGTTTCTGTTGTCCCATTTCTACAGCTTGTAAAGATCCCTTTGAAGGCTTTCTTTACTATTTCATCCTTTCATAGTTGAGTTTTTTATAAAAAGAAGCTACCTCATCATTCCTTTTTTCACAAGACTCTCTCTTGCCTGATCCACATTTCCCTTTTCTCTAAATTCACCATTCCTTATTAAAGTCTTGGTAGCATATTTTATTTTCATTTTAGGGCACCAAATACACCTATGACATTATATGTTATGCGTGTATTTGAATTTTATTTAGACATAGGTCTACACAAATAACATCAGGTTGACCCAGTGGTTTTGCCTCTGAGTATAGATGTCAGAAGACTAAATAAGATCAACAGAAAAATAAAATCAATTCTACAAGAATTTCATAGCCTTGTCTCCAAAGGAACTAGTTACAAACACAAACCCAGAGACTGATTTCCTGTATCTCTTGCTCTGGGGAACAGCAGTTACATGTCATTAACTGTACCTGACAAGAGCTAAATATTATCATCCTTGTACTTCATAGCAATGACATTTTAGAGAAAGTCCAAGCTGTAGGAGGCAGAAGGGGAAGGGAGTGTTGCAAATGGATAATTTAGGCTGCTTAAAGAAGCACCATCAAAGATATCAGAAAGCAAATGATTTTAATATAAATTTGTAAAAAGTGCAACAAGAGAATTCAATGGCAAGGTTCACTCTGTTACTTATTCAACATGGAAAAGGTATGCAGAGAGAAACCAAATTACAATTAAATTGGAATGATTTACTCATGTATCAAATCAAGTTAATGTGTATGTATGTTGAGGAGAGAAAGTAGGGGAGACCCTCCCGTTGAGTCACAAGGTTCACAGTGGACACCTTTGCTTTCTAAATTCCTTCTCAGAGAGGAGTCTAGGTGTGGCTGAATCCACTCCTAGTCACAGACTTGGTCAACAGTTTATGACTAAAAGGATAGGGTATCAGGGATTCTGATGTAATGATGTATGTTGTGCTTAGTGTAACTTTAGGATGGCAACAATCTAATACAAAATAACAGCGATCAAATTCACTAACAATATTGAGATAAATCACAGTATCAAATCATATAAAATTTAGCAGCATAATCAACTTAAACTTACTAAGATTTCTTAATCACACACACATATAGGTGTAGAGATAGAGACACGTAAAGAGATATAGAGAAAAAAGAGATAGATAAGTACAATTAAATATCCCCCTCAAATTCAGTCAAATACTCACATCGAATGCTTTGCATCGCTCAACGGGTGCACAGCCGAGCCTCTGAGTTGATCGTGAACTTGAGGGTTCATGGATTCTGAGAGGCGTCCCACTCAGAGGGAGGTGCTGGTCACAGCCCGCTGTAGTCCAGGAGAGCTCAAAGGGTCTCACTTGGGACCACTATTTATAGGACTGGGACATGATTGACTTTAGGCATCAGTGAGTTTCCACAAACTACGCAGGTGGTTTCTCAGTTTTTTTCTATAGAACAACAAATGTGTTTAGTTTCAGATTTGGGGAAATGAGTTTAGGTTTGGGTTTTTAGGGGTGAGGAGGAAGAGCAGCATCTTTTTCTATTAATCATTTGGCATTAATTAAATTATTTTTCTTCCTCTTTTTCATTCCCATGTCCACAAATGTCACCTATTTCTCGTCTCCCCAGCAGGATGTCTAATCAAAATTTCCTTTCAGGAGTTGAAAGTTTCAAGCATTGCGTTCTGGTGTTATATTCTTTGTTCTCCAATAAAGCCAAAAGGCAAGTCAGCCTGATGGTGTCCAAATATTGAACACGGGGCAGCTTCCAAGCCAAATAAACTTACAAGGTAAGATACAAGAGAGACAAAGCAAATACAAATCTTCAGAAACCCCCAGATAACTACATGTTCTGACAAAAGAACATTGAAATTGCAATTTAAGACTCAGAATTTTAAACATATTTAGCACATTTAGATAACATCCAACTCAGTATTACAATGCCCACTTTGTTTAATTCGCATCTTAAGAAACAATTTAGGCATATATATGTATATATAAAAAATCATATTTCAAAAAGTATTTAGATTGGGCATCTGGTGATATTTTCAAATCACTTGGTCACCCGGCTCTTATTGAAAGCAAATACCTAAATATGTGACTATACATTCCAAGGAAGTTATTGTGCAGGTTTTTTTGTGTAATTGTAAATAGCTGCCACCTCAGCTATGATATGCAGGAGCCCTCCTAGGTACCTTTAAGAGGCAATAACCAAGTGAAAATACCAGTTTTCTGCTGGGAATTATCAAAGATTATGTTGAGTCACAAATTTTTTTCAGCTCTGTCACTTATTTTCCTCTCTTTCTCAATAAACTTGTCAGCCATACAAAAGTCCATATTTTACCAGGGAAAGGTTACTCAGTTGGAAATATGGAATTAAAATAACTGAAGTGAAAACTCACAGAAAAATGGACAGATCATTTCTGTGGGAAGAAAACAGCAGGTTAATGTTAAAGCCATACAGGATTGCTGTAGAGAGCCTTCAAGATAATGATGGAGGGAAAGTGCAGTGGATGTCCAGAAGTGCTACGGACAGATTATAGTCTGCAGCACACAAAGCACTGAAAGTAGCTGAAAATGCCAAAAGGACAGGATTTGCAGAAATGCTTGTTGAGTACTGAGAAGCATAAATAATCCTAAGAAGAAAATCTCAAAGTAGGCTAAGGGAAATATCCAAGTGGCCAAAAATAGACCAAAAGGAAAGATCAGACAAGTCTAGGGAGCGTTGCTGAGGCCATAGATGAGCAACAGGAAGGGAACTGTCTAGAAAATGCTCTTTATGTAAGACTAGACTCCATGTGCATCTAACGCTTGAACATTTGAAGGACCCAGTTGATGAAGCTTGATTGAATGATAAGTAGCTTTGTGCAGCTGTTGTTTTTAAAGGAGTTTATCATTCTAGAGCTTTCTCTGGGACTCATCAACATCATGCCTTGACACCTTGCCTCCTGACACCCTGCCATTGACCAGTATTGGCAGCATAGACAGACTGCCAACACCCTGCCCCCTGACTGATGTCAGCAGTGTAGGCAGGGTGCAACCCACATAATTCACGTAAGGTGTGATTCTCCAAATCACACTACCATTGTTGGAGACAAGGGCGGCACGACTTTTACCTGCATTCAAAAAGCACCTGCACAATTGGCTGTTGTGGCCAGACAACCTAGACACCAAGTGTCCCTGGCAGTCCACTGGAGCCATGGCATCACAAATCCCATTTACTTCCACTGTTAATCCTGTTCCTTTTGAAATACTTAATTACATTCACCAAAATATCAGAATTAGCCTTGAGATGCCTACATGTAGAAGAAAATATTTTTCCCAGATCACAAGCTGATTCCTCAGTTTGAAGATCACCTGTATCAAAGTGCATATATAGAAAGAAATTCTAACGCCAGGTTTCACGTCTTTTGTGAAACTGATGTCCTAGCTTTTCTTAAAAGTGTAGTGGAAAAACCCACAGAAGACATAAACTTGTTTAGATGATTCAAGACAAGGGATGATGGGAAGAAGTAAAGACTGAGCAAAGTAGCTGAGCACCATTACAGAAGATTAAATTCAGCATAAATAACACAGACTAATGCAGGCAACTGGTGTACTCAGACATGAAGGTCTAAATATCATTGTGGTCAGCTCAGAGCTGGTCAAAAAAGCAAGCTGATGTGCTAGGCACAAGCTAACGAGGGATAGCGCAAGCTACAGAAGGATCTGCACAGACTGGATCGATGGGCAGAGGTCAGATGTATGAGGTTTAATAAGGCCAAGTGCAGGGTCCCGCACTTGGGCCACAACAACCCCATGCAACGCTACAGGCTTGGGGAGGAGTGGCTGGAGAGCTGCCTAGCAGAAGAGGACCTGGGGGTGCTGGTTGACAGCCAGCTGAACATGAGCCAGCAGTGTGCCCAGGTGGCCAAGAAGGCCAACAGCATCCTGGCCTGTATCAGAAATAGTGTGGCCAGCAGGAGTAGGGAAGTGATCGTGCCCCTGTACTCAGCACTGGTGAGGCCACACCTTGAATCCTGTGTTCAGTTTTGGGCCCCTTCCTACAAGAAGGATGCTGAGGTGCTGGAGCGTGACCAAAGAAGGGCAACGAAGCTGGTGAAGGGGGCTGGAGCACAAGTCTTCTGAGGAGCGGCTGAGGGAACTGGGGTTGTTCAATTTGGAGAAAAAGAGGCTGAGGGGAGACCTCATCGCTCTCTACAACTACCTGCAAGGGGGTTGTGGTGAGGTGGGTGTTGGTCTCTTCTCCCAAGTAACTAACAATAGGATGAGAGGAAATGGCCTCAAGTTGCACCAGGGAAGGTTTAGTCTGGATATTAGGAAACATTTCTTTACTGAGAGAATGGTCAAGCATTGGACCAGGCTGCCCAGGGAAGTGGTGGAGTCACCATCACTGGAAGTGTTCAAAAAACGTGTGGATGTGGCACTTCGGGACATGGTTTAGTGGGCATGGTGGCATTGAGTTAATGGTTGGACTTGGTGATCTTGAAGGTCCTTTCCAACCTTAGTGATTCTGTGATTAATGTGCAAGTTAATGTGCAATGTTCTTGCCCTAAGAGAGGTATAGAAAATAATGATCTCAGGTGTTTAATGCCATTTTATAGATGAATGGTAATTTATGTATGCATATAACCAGTTCTAAATTACATCTAAGGAGCTTCACATTGTATGTGTGCATACATGTGTTCTTTAAAAAAGTTCTTCAAGCTTAACTGAAAATTCATGTTAACTTTACAGTTACGTCCAATTTGGACTGACAGAAAAATATGCTTTATGCTAGCAATGCCATAGCAGTCTTTCCATGTTATTTAAAAATCCACCATAGCTCCTTTTTTACTCTCCTGTTTAGTCTTTACTTGGTTTGGCTGATAGGGTTTTGCCAGTTGAGAATGCTCAGTTGCCCACCTCATCATTCTTCATTACTGTCCATGTTTGGTTAACATCTGTACAGGTGTTTGCTACCAAACCAAGAATATTACATTTTTTTCAGAGCAAGCAACAGTACATCTTTCTCTTGCCAAGCTTAAGAAAACAGAATAAGACCATTAAAAGTGAAACAAATAAATGGCCATTTTCTTTATACCAATATAAAGAATGTGGAAACATAATATTGTAAAGTACCCTCATTTCATCTCTTCTATCATATTGTTTAATTTTTTTATCTCTTGAAACATTAGATCTGTTCTAGGCAATATTTGGTCTGAAAAATCAACAGGGATTATACAACCAGTCCAGACACTTTTATTTCCAGAAACTGCCTGTTTGCCATTGTCTCACTACCCCTGTTTGGTGAAGGCAATAAAGACAGTTAAGTTTACGATTTCTAGCAATGTCAGGAATTTGGGATGTGAATGAATTACAAGACAGAAATATTGAAGTCTTCAGTCAGGTGGCACATTTCTCAAATTACTGAGACTCTGTGCAGGGAGCCACAGCATTTATGCTCCATCAGTATATCTTGTTTACAGATGCTTATGTCTGTATTTAAGATGCAGCTTCAAAAGACAAATACTGTTTATGGTTCTTGTTGCTGTTTGAAGCAGGTTAGTTTTTACCACTAAGAATAATGCCAGCTAAAAACCTTACTGGGACTTATTTTGTTCTCCTTGGCTTTCAACAAGCGGAAATGTTAAAGACTTTGTGTTACTCGGTAGTTTCACCATCTCATTTAATTTTTGACTGAAAGCCTGAAAACTAATGGCACATTTTAAATTTTATTTAATTATACTTTTTATTTTGTATTTTATTTTATTTTATTTTATTTTATTTTATTTTATTTTTTGCTACATGTGTTGGATTTCTGTATTTCTTAGTTAACATTCCCTTGGTGGAAATTATTTGAACCTCATTCCTAGGATTTAGTTATCTGTGGTGGAAGTTAAAAAGCATTATTCTATCTCAGTGAGAGAGCAGAGAGGCCATATTTTCTGTGGTGAATGATTTTCAGGGCTGATGCAGTTCTCCTTCACATGGGTGTAGATCAAGAGCAGCTCCACTGATATCAGTAGATATATATACCAGAAAGTAAATTTGGATCATGTGGCACTTTGTAGTTAGCTTTTTTCTCCTGATGGTTGCTAAGAAGTTCAAAGGCAGGAATGAAATAGCCCGTCATGCATAGAAGCCAAGACTGTTTCATATGGTAGCTCTTGATCTGCCCAGGTGCCGAACAAGCCTGATTCCATGGCAAAGGTGCCCAAGGGCTCAAATTTTGCCTCTAGTTTCGTGGCACATATTTACAGCTCAGATCCTTTTTCCATTGCATTATGAAGGGGGAAAATCCTACTGAATTCAAAAGGAGCATGACTAGACCTTGGAGTAAAACTCCACAAGCAATATATATTCCTAGAGTGACTCAACTGTATATGTCTCACTGGAGATTTTTTAATCCTAAACTTTTCAAAATCATTGTGAAGTTGCATTTTTAAGAGAATCTAAATCACGTGTTCTCTATAAGACCCATGAGCCCACATCTCATGGACAGTGTAACTGTCTACACAAAATGTACACATGTGACTCAAGTCCCCATGAGGCCCTGAGGCTCCCCCTGAGAGGTGGAGACCCTCTCCACTTCTCAGCCAGAATCGCAGGGCATGTAGCTTGCCTGGGGCACTAGATCAGAGATTCCAGCTCCCGATCAGATACTTTAATAGATATGGACATACCCAGCAAGAGCAGGCAGTGAGTATGGACAGTATGACATTCGCAGTTCATCACTGAATAATGGGCTATGAACCTCTGCTTCAGCTGATACTGTCACATTTGAAGAGTTCCCCTTTTCCTTTCCCTACTTAGACAGCGATTAAAGTCACTCTTACAGCCTATTGTCAGAAGATCAAAGCCAGACTTAATCTCTGGCCATCGCCTTATCACTTCAGAAATAGGTGTGAAGAAAAAGGAGTGAGAAAGAGTCAAGGAAAATTACTAAACTCAGCTTTGTAAACTGCAAAAGTAAGAGACTCTGTAAAAGCTAGAGAAGTAGGAGGTGACAAATTATATGAGAATAAATTAGAGACATGGATTTAAATCATAAAAGTGATTTAATTCAGGGTGTCAGACCTTCAAAGATAGGTTTTGCCAGACTAATCTCACAACTTCTCTGGTAAGATAACTGATTTTTCTCTAGCAGGGCAATGCAGTAGATCTCATCTAGCTGTGCTTCAATAAAGCATCTGACATCCAGGAAATAGTTCAACTGGAGAAGATGGAGACGAATACAGGGTTTATAAAAAGTATATAAAATTGCCTGATGAGGAGGCAATAATGGCTATGCTGAAAGCAAACTACTGGTGTTGGATAAAGATTCACAATCCTGAAGAATCTGCCCTTAAAATTACTTATATTTTTGTTAGATACCTCAGCACAACAAAGTGTGAGTGTGTTAAGAAATTTGGATATGAACATAAAGTTAAAAGATTTTGTTTGTGCAGAAGAGGATAAGAGCATCATATCATGAGATGTGGATTGATTTTGAATTTGAATGATCTGGCTAAAATTTACTTAAGGGATAATAAAAAAAAAAATCTGCCATAAGCAGAAAACTCAGAAGTTGGAAATTACAATGAGGAAGAAATTACTGTATGTGCAATTTGTGTCACTCAACGGCCCTAATTGATGAATCCTAATTAGAATAAATGTATGTCAAAAGGCATTCTGTTCCCCTGACCACGCCAGTCTTTATCACATGAAAGGAGAATAAACTAGACAACTTGCTAGCAAACCAGAGAGGTTGTAACTGTTCCCTATGAATATTTGGATAGTAACATACCTACCTGGAAAAATACACTTCTGAATAATTGTGAAATGCCTTTGAGTAGCTAAATCATTGAATGGATCTTAAACAACTCTTGCCTTCTGTATTCAGTTGATTCTTTTGCACAGACCATGTTGGGCTTCAAAAGTCACAAACCTTGCTCTCTGCCAAACAGAGCAGTATATGCTTATATTCCAAAAGGAGAGCTGTACATATTAATACTATGAGTCCCATGGCAGTGTGAATTTAGGTACATTGTTGTACAACAAATTAAAGCACCTGAACATTTTCATCTTTATCTTGGCCTCTCATCAGGTTAAGAAATACATCTGAGCTAATTTTCAGCTGTCAGTTTACTATATACCAACCATCTGTTCCTTCACAGGCTGTGTCTAGTAGTTAACCGTGGAGATTTTGTAGGAGCGGAGAAATTCTGCTCCTACAGTGGTGCTTTTGGCCTTAGCACCTGTCCAATACACCTGCCAAACTATGTTTTGAACAAGAAAGAATGCTCAAGAATTGGGGTGCATTTCTGTCTGATTCTGCCAGGTGTAACAAGTGTTCTTTGCAGGAAGATGCAGAGTCCAAAAAAGTCTTTTTAAAGGCTATTATGTTCGAAAATGTAGACAAGTAGGGGAAAAGGTAGGAACAAAAGTCATTCAACAGCTGAATAGGACTGAAAAAAATTGCTTTTAATTTTAGGAACGTTGGTTATCTTTCATTTTGGTCAGGAATCATCCTTGAGAAGTCATCAGCATAAAGAACCAGTATTTGAGAGGAAGAAACCTTGTTTCCTCCACCCAGATATCACACCCTGATACTTCTTAGTTTCCAGGTTTGCCTTTATAAAAGAGGTCTGATTTGGGCCAGGAAAACAGCAGCACATGAAGAGGAACAGGGATGAATATCAAACTGATGATGAAGACCTCCTCTTAAAACATTTCATACACTGAAATTTTTGTGATTTGGGTTCTTAGCAGAAAGTCCTTTCTTTGCCTCCGGTGAATTTAAATACCCAAATGTAAACTCTTTTTTTCTGTCATTTTTCATTAGTTTGCTGTCCAGATGTATATTGCCCATTGTTTTTAATTCATTAGATTAACCTGAAACGGTGCCTAAGAATTTAATTTTTAATTCATGTAATTTACGTGAGAAAATACACTGTCTCAGGATTCTTCAGTTTACTTGCAGTTTGCTTTTTTAAATGCACATTTTATTGATGGTCATGCACATATATCATACTGCATATGAACAGGTCATTTACACCCAAAATGTATATAAAACCTAATATCCCCAAGCATAAATATTCATTTAAGTAAGTTCCTCTAAAACACAAGCTTTTGAAAAAGTTAAACCTTTCATTATGCCCTTCAATAAATTCCTAGTTCTGTAAAATGTTTCTATAAAGATTGAATCGAGCCCAGCCAAGGGCTTTACAATTATAAAAATCTGCAGCAACCACCTGGTGCTGAAATTGGGAACATTATTTCCATTATATTATAATTTCATCAGTGACATTCTTTCAGGTATTTAACACCAATACAGCTTTTCACAGGCTGAAGTGAACATCTTGAAATTTTTCCAGAAAACAATGTGAAGCTCATTCATCTGGGAAAGAACTGAGATAATATTTTATATCTAATATGATTAAGTAAATAAGCAACTGTGATTTCTATGAGTTGTAACATATTCTTGGGCTTGAGGGCTAGCTCAGTGTAGAGCAGATGGCTGTACTCTGATCTGATAAGGAGGTTTAGATAATTGCAATAGTAAAATATTTTTTTGAGAGGGCAGTTAATAAGTACCTAGACTGACGCAGATGTAAAATGGCATTCCTGGACGATCATGCCATCTGAGATCGTCAAGTCATTAAAAGACCCAAGAACAACTCAAACAGCAGGGCTTTGGAACGAGAAATGGAAACATTGTCCTGCTACTGGGCAGAGAAAACATCCAGCCAGAATCTTAGTCGCTTTCCTTCACCTCACTGCTGAAGGTTTACCTTGTATTGCAGCTCTCTCATAGCCATTCACATTCTAGTATCTAAGGAATAGTGCGATATGAGAGACATTGCATTTAGTTTCCAGAAAGGTAGGACAAGGAGCTTTATGTCATCCCTGCTCTGCTTTCCCTGAAGTCACACCCTCCCCTAGTAATTTCAGGGAAACAATATACTTGCTTGTAAACACTAGACAGCCACTCCAATAAAAAATAACACCAGGCTTTCCACAAAATAGGCCAAGTAAGGTAAGCTGAAATTTCTTTAGCAGAAACTGAAATGAGCAACATAATCCAAAGGTTCTGTCTTTCAAGGAAAACCATAATAAAAAAAATTTTAATACAGCTTAAAGAGGGGAGTCTACAGCTTAAAGAGGGGAGTCTCACTGTGGGGTTGGGGAGAGAGGTTGGCTTTGGGGGTGTTTGCTTTTTGCAGCTTTTCCATTTCTGATGACTGTTAAAGGATGGGAGTGCTGTACACAAGGATTGGAATCCCTTTGGAGGATGGTTTACGTGTTAACATAAAGAGTAACTCAGATTGTATGAGTCTCAAAGACACTCAATACCACCAATCCTTAGGCTTCTTTGCTTAAGTCTTGTCATTTGAAACAAATTAGAGCAGCAGAAACAAGTTAACAGCATGGAAGGATGTTTTCTCAAAAATATTTCAAAAACTATTTCAAGCTTCTCTTACAAGAAGACCATGTTCAAGACCACCTGAGGAACCTGAACATACATGAGTCTATGGGACCTGACAAGATGTATTCCCAATAAGACAGTTGGCTGACGTAGTTGCCAAGCCACTCTCCATGATATCTGAAAAGTCATGGCAGTCAGGTGAAGTCCCCGGTGACTGGAAAAAAGGAAACATTGCACACATCTTTAAAAAGGGTAGCAAGGAGGACCCTGGGAACTACTGACCCATCAGCCTCACCTCTGTGCCTGGAAAGATCATGGAACAGATCCTCCTAGAAGCTGTGCTAAAGCATATGGAGGACAAGGAGGTGATTCGAGACAGCCAGCATGGCTTCATCAAGGGCAAATCCTGCCTGACTAACCTAGTGGCCTTCTAGGATGGAGGGGTCACATCAGTGGACAAGGGAAAAGCTGCCAATGTCGTCTATTTGGACTTCCATAAGGCCTTTGACAAGGTCCCCCACAACATCCTTCTCTCTCAGTTGGAGAGATATGGATTTAATGGGTGGACTGTTGGGTGGAGAAGGAATTGATTGGATGGTTGCATCCAGCCGGTACTCGTCAATGGCTTAACGTCCAGATGGAGATCGGTGACAAGTGGTGTCCCTCAGGGGTCTGTATTGGACCAGTACTGTTTAATACCTTCATCAGTGACATAGATAGTGGGATTGAGTACACACTCAGGAAGTGGTGCAGTTGACATGCCTGAAGGATGTGATGCCATCCAGAGGGACCTGGACAAGCTCGAGGAATGGGCCCATGTGAACTTCATGAGGTTCAACAAGGCCAAGGGCAGGGTCCTGAACCTGGTTCGGGACAACCCCAAGTATCAGTACAGGCTGGGGGATGAAGGGATGGAGAGCAGCCCTGCCAAGAAGGACTTGTGGATACTGGTGGATGAAAAACTGGACATGACCCGACAATGTGTGCTCGCAGTGCAGGAGGACAACGGTCTCCTGTGCTGCCTCCAAAGAAGCATGGCCAGCAGGTCGAGGGAGGCGATTCTGCCCCTCTACTGTGCTCTGGTGAAACCCCACCTAGAGTCCTGTGTCCAGCTCTGGAGCCCTCAGCACAAGAAAGACATGGACCTGTTAGAGTGGGTCCAGAGGAGGGCCACAAATTTTTTATGATGAGGGTGGTGAAGCACTGGAAGATTCCCCAGAGAGGTGGTAGACAGCCCACCCCTGGAAACATTCAAGGTCAGGTTGGATGAGGCTCTGAGCAACCTGATCGAGTTGAAGATGTCCCTGCTCACTGCAGCAGGGTCAGACTATATGACCTTTAAAGCTCCTTCCAACCCAAACCATTCTATTATTCTGTGATTCTGTGATTCTATGATTCTATGATTCTATGATTCTTCTTTGTACCCTACAGATTATCTTTTCTTTAGGTTTTAAAAATGGCAGTAATATAAGAAATGCACATACAGTATGGTAAATAGGTCCTAGTTTTGCTTAGTGGCAGTACAAAAAGATCTGATTTGAAGTATCTTGTAGTTGTTGATAATAAAATGATACTTTATGTGGCATAGCATGCCATTCTATCGTGCTTCGCACTGGTATGGTAAAATGGTATGGGACAGATATTCACCCTCATAGTAGCGTTTCCCTCTCCAGTCTCTTCTGAAAATAAAGTGGTGAAGGGACCTGTTAGGGTTATTTCTCTAATTCATGGGACCAACTATTGAGCGGCAGTGGCCTTCAGCTGGTGTTGGTGTGCAATGGTGTCATCAAAACTAATGGTGACTATTCCCCTTTTTGTCTATAACTAATACCTTTCAGCTACATCTGCAGACTAGGGTGGTCAGAAATATTTATGCATGAAGTCTTCAGCACTTTGGCAACGCCAATCAGCAGAAAATCTAGCAGCACCTTTACCTGTTTAGAGATTAAACATGATGCTCTCTAGAAAGCATATGACAACTTTGAGAAAATGTATTAATCATAACAGAAAAAAATATGAACCAAGATTGATAAACCGAAGGTAAGTGTTAATCATTAAGCTGAGTAGCTGTATCGTGTGAATTTAGGGGGATTGTGTAAACTTGTATGCCTTACTAATCACCAGTCTCTGGAGGAGGAACCGAAAAAGGGGGCTTCAGGGACTGATAAAAGAAATGTCTTGCCACAAGGAAGATAACAAGAATAGGAGAATAAAATGCTACTGGCATGAAGTCAGCAAAATTTCACAACAACTATGGTAAAGGCAAAGGTGGCACGGGGGAGATCACAACCACCAACTCAGTTGAGGAGCTATGCAAATTACCCACACACACACACTTCCTAGGAGCATGTGCACTAATTTCAATACATGTAACCAATAGCAAGTGATATAGTAATCACTAATCAATGAATGTAAACTTGGGTGGGGTTTTTTTATTGTTTTCCTAATCATGTAACAATATAAATATGCTGTAATTTCTGTACAAAGCTAAGCTAGCTTTGTGGAATGCCACCTAGTTTCCAGCTGCGCAAACCTGCAATAAAAGGAATACCATGACCCTCTGTGAATATTGGCCTTGTATACCTGGTAAAGATCCCACTTTTCGGGACAACAGGATGACCTATTGGGGGTAGTTTATGGCTTAAACCATTTCAAAAGTGTTATTGCCTCAGACTTTGGCTATTGGGTATAAAATGTTACTGCTAACTGAAATTCTTCTTTTAACTTTAACAGCTGTGGCACTTCACATATCTCAAAATTTCTGCAAGGTTCTGCTACATGCACCGGTTGATGCACATTTTGTCGCTTTCTTATGCATGCCACTAAAATACTTACTTTCTAAATCTAAGTGAAGACGTGACCTTTTCTTGATTATTCCTGGTGACATGTTTTGATTTCTCTTGTCTTTCTGTCTTGCTCCTCATAACACTTCTTTTAATTATGTGTATACATCATACATAACCTAGAAACCTTTCTTGTTATTCTGTACAGATATTTCTTCCTGAGATAACTCCACTGCCTTTCCTATTTTCACCACTTTAATTCTATCGAATCTCCTCTCTGATACCTTTCACTTTTGCCTTTACCATTTCTATTTATAAAGCTAATAAAATACCAAGGAATCATTCTGACCTTTCCAGGTAATCAATATCAAGGATAGTCAGCTATCAGCAAATATTGTTTCGGACAATAATTATATAGAAGAGTGGCAGTTTCTCATTCATCACCTTAAACAGATGTCTGGGGGAGGAAATAGGAATGTCTTAAGTACCTGAGATTTTGCTTCAGAAACATCATTTTTGACACATACCCTTTAGCTGGGCTTGGTTGTGGATAGTGTCCGCTTTAAAGCAGAGTGTTGGCACTATTAGCAGAAAGTGGTCCATTCTGTCAACTCTTTCTCAGCATAATTGCTCCATGGATGACAAATGACTTCTCAAACTACCAGCACAATCATTTATTGTCTTTTTGTAATGGAGGCATTTCACCAAAATTAAAAGTGAAATAATGCTACTGGATTTCCAGCTTATTAGCAAAAGAGCAAGGAGAATTTAGGGTGAGAGGAAATGCCTGCTGTTTGGTGTGGAGACTGAAATATTTGGGAAGCATACTGGTGTAGAGGGAATTATACTGAAGTGATGAAGATTTCAGAACAGGAAGCACGGGATTTAAAACAGAAGGGTCATGCTATCTCAAGAGGCGCTTTTAAAGGTTAAAAGAAACCATTGGTTCTTCCTATAGGCTTCATTTATTTGTCTATAAATAAAGATGATGGAGGGAGAATAATATTCAGCCAGCTGGTGTCCTCAGATGCTCCCTAGAGTAGAATAGAAAGATAAGCAATTATTGGCAAATAAACAGCAAACTACAATTACTACTCAGAGAATGTAATACTTCTCCACAAATTAAATGCTCCATGCTTGGAGGTTTGGGGGGCGGGGGGAGGGTGGGGAAGGGAGAGGACTTTAAAATGTGTGAAGTGAAGAAATAAAAGGACATTAAGAAAATTAGTATTATTAGGTTTCAAAAGTGTCTGGTCCCTTTGAATCTTAAATTATTTCAACAAACCTTTGTTTCCACTTCTCTTTACTTTTTTTATAAAGTGTCTTTCACTTATACTAGGCTTTTCTGACTCCAAAAGTGATTCCTCGTAGCTGGTATATTTTCCAGCTTAACATTTGCTAAAATTAGCTCTAATTGAAAATTAAACTTTTCTTCTTGAGAGGAGTCCTGGGCTCAGTTACTTCAGAAATCCCAGCCTCTGGCCATAATAACAGATAATGGTAGAAATGTTTCTATTGTTTCTTGCATTTGCAAGTTGTGTCTGTAAGCCACCCCTTATACACAGACCTCCTTTGTCAGGGATGTGAATCCCCTTGCTAATACAGAAGATACTGCAGGAAGAAAGCCTCGATTCCTGCTTATCAAGATCTTTAAAAGAACTTAAAAATGAGACACGTGAGGAAGCCAGTGAACCTTCTCTACTTTCAGCCTTTGAGAGCAGAACTGTGAAATTATCATCTGAAATACCTAGTACCCGAAACCCTCAATTTAGTTTACCTGCATTGTAAGGTAAGCAACAATTATTTTGGCACTAGTCATGGAAAGAATTAGCGAGTGTCATCTCACCAAACTTTAAATGTCTTCAAATAATACCTGTGTATCTGAGTTTGTCACACAGCAGAGCTCCCTTTTAGTTACTGCAGAGAAATAGGTGCTTGTAGGCTCTAGTTATCTATTTTAGAATTTTTCTCCACAGGTCTGTAACAGGAGCCTGGTGCAGCAAGTCTACATACAGATGTCTACAACACTCACATCTAGAATTAGTCTAAATGGGCTGTGTCAGAAATGCCAATGAAAGGAAATAAAATGCCATCTAATGTCTTATACACTGTTTAAATCAAACTTAAGATGAGAATTAGGTAAGTATCCTCATCCTTTTTAACAAGACACACAGATTGTTAGAAAGAGCCAATCCCTTAATGCATGTCAATGTGATTGCAAAACAAAGAGGTTTGCTTTTCGTTAGACAGTTGCAATAAATAGATGCTGAAATACACACAGAGCCTGAATGGAAGAATCATATTTCTGCAGCAGCATCCAAACTACAAACTATAAATTACAGCTGGGATTTGCACAGTTCATCCCAATGCACGAAGTAAACCTGACTTGTTCTGAATTCAAGGCATTTAACACATACACAAAGAACATCTATGCAGAATATGTGCAGTAAATCCGATACATCTGCCATTTATCTCTTATGCATTTGTTGTGCAAATGTTCTCTAGTCCAATAGGTGGCCTTTCCTGCACATGCAGTTCCTCTATACCACATGTATGCATTTGATCGGTTAGACTCCCTACATTTGGATTCATGCTGTATGCCCACAGACAAGTCAAAAAACTAAATAACCTGTCAGAATCATGTTTTTCCCCCTAGGTCTATTATTTCTGAGGTAGGCAGGATTTTTTTCCCCAGTCTCCAAAAATTCAACAGAATTTGCCATCACCTAAAAAGGCAAAATGTAAGGAAGTATACATTAATGTGGAGGTATCATGAGAGGTGGATGAAAAGAGGTATTCTATTAAGTAGTTTTTCAGTTCATTTTTTGTTGATGCCAAGATTTTTTTAAATTCTTTTGTTCAGAGACTATTTGTGGTTCCATATTTGCACCCAGAGGCACATCTGAACCACAGACTGAGATAATTGTAATTGGAAGAATTTTGGATTTTGAAAGAAACAGGAAAGCTGTGCCTTTTTTTTTAACTAAAGCCAAAAGACATATGAGTGTAAAGTTGAGATAATCTATAATCATTGTTATCTTATGCTGCTGCCCATAACATGAACTTTCAGTTCTCAACAGAGAATACTCTCACTGAAGAAAAAACTGTGGTAGTAGTTTCTGGATTCATATTACTTATTTTTTTCTATCTTACAGGTCTTATCCCCTTGTCCATCCTACATGTATGAATACTATTCATTTATAATTGGTAGTAAGAGCAAAGTCAAGCAGAACTCTGGCACTTCTTTTATGGAGGCAGGATTTCACTTGAAAGCTATTTCTTCTCAACATCACAGTGCAGTCTCCAATTTCACCTGGGTAAAGCACTCTGTGCTAGCCTTTTAGCAGAGCAAACAAATTTTAAAGTGCTGTACACGTCCCCTACCCTTTGTGTGAACATATGTAGGAATCAGAAAGCTTAGTCTGCTTTCTCTCTACAATGTGAACTTCCTGTGCAGAAGTCAGAAGAAGCTGTTGTAGCCTTGTGTTTCATAGTGGGTTTGATTTGTTCAGTCTCACACTTTGATCCAGAGATACATTCCTGCTGCAATATCTGTATTTTATGTATTAGCTACATCACAGGTTTCCCTCCCAGGAAAACATTATTGAATCTGAGAAAGTTCCACTTCATCCCAACCTCAATCTGGTTTTAGAGCCAAAGCATCACACTAGGCTGTCCAAATGCCCCAATCTGAGCTCCTGTTGAATGGTCTCATCACCCTCCCAGCTGCATAACTCAGAATATATCGTATTCTGTGACAAGACTTGAGCAAGATGAGAGGGTCCAGACTCCCAGGCAATCAAGGCAACAGTAAGTCTGTTCCTCGATAAACACAGGTTTTCCACAACGTTTTCTCTCAAACCAGAGGCTGCATAGATGTCTCTGTGGTGAGGTAAAACCTCTGCTTCTCAACAAGGTGGAAAGCTGCACTGATCAGGTAACACAGACGATGGGACCCAAAGCAGCATCACTGTGCTGTGCTGAGTGCACATACCAGTTTCTCAGAGCCAGCTTGGGCATCTTTAACACAGCACTGCAATATAATGTATGAATGATAGAGACTAGCTGCACTCAATAGAGATCCCTTTTCCACTGCTCTGCCATATCATTTACTGCACAGCAAAACTGCCATAAACACTCGCACAGCCCTATCAAGCAGATGACAAGATAGTTTTTATTTTGTTTCATATTTCAAACACGTGAGGAGTATTTATTTCTGTTTAAAAATTCAGGACTAAATTTTCAGGTCTCTTCTAGCATTTGTTCTGACTTGTTCAAAATTACTTTTCAGTTTGCATATTTTTTATTTGTTTTCAACATGGTACACTCCAATGAATTAAATTAATGCAGCTGTCGTAGAGTATTGTCAGCAAAATTGCTACCATGGACTTCCGGAGGGCAGACTTTGGCCTGTTCAGGTCACTGGTTGAGAGAGTCCCTTGGGAGACAGTCCTGAAGGGCAAAAGGGTCCAGGAAGGCTGGACAGTCTTCAAGAAGGAAATCTTAAAGGCGCAGGAGCAGGCGGTCCCCATGTGCCGTAAGAAGAGCTGGCGGGGAAGAAAACCGCTGGCTGAACAGGGAGATTTTGGTGGGACCCAGAGAAAAGAGGAGAGCTTATCACCTCTGGAAGAAGGGGAAGGCAGCTCAAGAAGAGTACAAGGATCTCGTTAGGTCAAGCAGGGACAAAATTAGAAAGGCAAAAGCCCAGCTAGAGCTCAGTCTGGCCACAGTCGTAAAGGATAACAACAAACACTTCTACAAATATATTAACAACAAAAAGAGAGGCAAGGAGAATCTCCATCCCTTACCGGATATGGTGGGAAACATTGTCACCAAGGATGAGGAGAAGGTTGAGGTACTTAATGCCTTCTTTGCCTCAGTCTTTAATAGTCAGTCCAGGTATCCACAGGGTATTCAGACCCGTGAGCTGGAAGATGGGGATGGAGAGCACAATATACTCCTCATAATCCAGGAGGAAGCAGTCAAGGACATGCTAAGCCACCTGGACACCCACAAGTCCATGGGGCCTGATGGGATCCACCCGAGAGTACTGAGAGAGCTGGTGGAGGAGCTTGCCAAGCCACTCTCCATCATTTATCAGCAGTCCTGGTTAACAGGGGAGGTCCCAGAAGACTGGAGGCTTGCCAATGTGATGCCCATCTACAAGAAAGGCCAGAAGGAGGATCCTGGGAACTACAGGCCTGTCAGCCTGACATTTGTGCCAGGGAAGATTATGGAGCGTTTGGTCTTGAAAGTGCTCACAGGGCATCTGCAGGACAACCAAGGGATCAGGCCCAGCCAGCATGGGTTCATGAAAAGCAGGTCCTGCTTGACAACCTGATCTCCTTCTATAACCAGGTGACTCACCTAGTGGATGAGGGAAAGACTGTGGACGTTGTCTACCTGGACTTTAGTAAAGCCTTTGACAGCGTCTCCCACAGCATTCTCCTGGAGAAACTGGCGGCTCGTGACTTAGACAGGTTTACTCTTTGCTGGGGAAAGAACTGGCTGGATGTCCAAGCCCAGAGAGTTGTGGTAAATGGTGTTAAATCCGGCTGGTGGCCGGTCACAAGCGGTGTTCCCCAGGGCTCGGTTCTGGGACTGGTCTTGTTCAATATCTTTATTGATGATCTGGATGAGGGGATCGAGTGCTCCCTCAGTAAGTTTGCAGATGACACCAAGATGGGTGAGAGTGTTGATCTGCTGCAGGGTAGGAGGCCTCTGCAGAGGGATCTGGACAGGCTGGATCCATGGACAGAGGTCAACTGTATGAGGTTTAATAAGGCCAAGTGCAGGGTCCCGCACTTGTGTCGCAACAACCCCATGCAACACTACAGGTTTGGGGAGGAGTGGCTGGAGAGCTGCCGGGTGGAAAAGAACCTGGGGGTGCTGGTTGACAGCCGGCTGAACATGAGCCAGCAGTGTGCCCAGGTGGCCAAGAAGGCCAACAGCATCCTGGCCTGTATCAGAAGTAGTGTGGCCAGCAGGAGTAGGGAAGTGATCGTGCCCCCGTACTCAGCACTGGTGAGGCCACACCTTGAATCCTGTGTTCAGTTCTGGGCCCCTCACTACAAGAAGGATGTTGAGGTGCTGGAGCGTGTCCAGAGAAGGGCAACGAAGCTGGTGAGGGGTCTGGAGCACAAGTCTTCTGAGGAGTAACTGAGGGAACTGGGGTTGTTCAGTCTGGAGAAGAGGAGGCTGAGGGGAGACCTCATCGCTCTCTACAACTACCTGAAAGAGGGTTGTGGTGAGGTGGGTGTTGGCCTCTTCTCCCAAGTAACTAGTGATAGGACAAGAGGAAATGGCCTCAAGTTGCACCAGGGGAGGTTTAGACTGGACATCAGGAAACATTTCTTTACTGAGAGAGTGGTCAAGCATTGGACCAGGCTGCCCAGGGAGGTGGTGGAGTCGCCATCTCTGGAAGTGTTCAAAAAACGTGTGGATGTGGCGCTTCAGGACATGGTTTAGTGGGCATGGTGGTGTTGGGTTGACGGTTGGACTTGATGATCTCGAAGGTCGTTTCCAACCTTAGTGATTCTGTGATTCTGTGATATTACAGATGCTTAAGCCTTGCTAAAAAATATTTTAATCATATTTTTTCCTGTGTTCTTTAACTAAATCCACTATCCAGGGTATAATTGAATAGAAATTTAAATTTTAGTACAATATTTAATTGACAAGAATAGACAGAAAAAAGCTTAGAAATAACTAGAATACAGGAATTGAGGTAAAACACTGTTATGTTTTGTTTATAAGATGTTTATATGATATTTATAAGACTAAATCACTCTCAGTCTGCCTCCAAGATGTTACCTGAGATGTCACGTGGTTGGTAGCAGAATCAGAAAACCTACAAAATCAGGGCTATATTTATCAGGTCACTCAGTCAATGGGTTTTCACTTCCTGAGTGATAACCTGAGTGGCCCTGAACAAAAGATATTCAAATCTGTAAGACTCCTACAGGAAACTTCTGCAGTAGAAGAAAATTCACCCAGAGTGCCTTTACATAAACTCCATATAAGCATCTAAAATATATGTAACATACTTAGAATTATATACAGACACCTGTTGTAGACAAGTATGTAATGGCACATTGGATGGCAGGAAATGAAAATTCAAAGGGTTTAGAAGTTAGGAAAAAAGCATATAAACAACATAAAGACATGGCTAGTAGAGTGACTTCTGTGCGGTGTGTTTTTCAATGGTATTTCAATTAACCGGTGCTTCACAAAAAGAGTTTGCTTTGCTAAACTCTTTCTTCCTCATCCAAATCTTTTTAGTTCTATACAGCTTAAAATAAACAAATTGGACTGGATGGTAATTTCTTCTTTTAGGGAGAGAAGCTTATATGGGAAAACAGTGCAGAAAACTACAACAAATAACTTACCATCTCTCCTGGTATAATAGGAAAATTGTTATGCTGAAATCTCGGTTACCAGAGAGAAACAGAGCATCAGGGGAGGAGAGCTGCTAAAATGGGCTGGAAATACCTGTATATCAAATGAAATGCACTGGATTTAAAGCCTGGGAAAAAATATTCCACCAGTCTTGTGAGATGTCATGTTATTTCCATTTTTGCAAGCAGGCATGGCCTTTTCAAGACATTTAAGTTATGCCTCTAGTTTCTGGCGGTCTCCCTTGCTATTCAGTGGCAAAGGAAAGCACCATTTATATATCTATTTTGGAAAGGCATAGTATAAAACAGCCAACTAGTGTCTGGATAACTTAAGTAAAGTGCTGTAAATAGCAACTCTGGGTTACTGAGTAAAAGGACAAAGGACCATTTCCATCTCCTAAATCACTCACATGTACGGCCATGGAACATGTATTGAGCAAAGGAGAGATGTTAGCAAACACCGAGAAAGTTCAGTGTCAAAAGTAAAGCAGGACGTAACAGTTTTCAGTTCCAGCCCCTGAACTGTTCAAACACACACTAGACATGACCAGTCTCGCATGACTCTCCAAACGCTGCCGCCTGCAAGTGTGCAGCAGCTTGGATTAAATCAGAGTTATGAACCTGAACCTTGCTTGCAGCTCAAGTGCAGCAAGGACGTGTCTCAAAGAAGTATTTTATAATTGCAGATGAAAGGCTACAATTTGGTGCAATAGGTGAAACTATCAAGGCCTTCAAACTTCATACACAACTCCAAGAAGACCAGTGCCAGCATTTATGTTCATAGAGGAGTCTGATATTCATACCTGGGAAGCCAAACATTATATACTGAAGCAGCATTAATGAAAACTGTCAGCATTCATACACCCTACTCTTAACGTGAGAAACTACTCCACCCTGTGGTAAATGTGAGTTCTGCTACAGAAATTGCTAGCTGACATCCAACAATTTTTTATCCCCTTGTTCAGGGCCATTATGCTTTTTCTCCAGGATGGGAGAGCTGACTGGATCAGTGGGCAATGGACACGCTACATGCTCTAGTCTGTTGGGAGAGACTGGAAGAAACATTAAGGCTTATTGCACTGCTCTGAGAATAAAGATGAAGTACCACACAATTTTTCGTGACCCCCTCATTCTTGATGGCATTCCTCCTTTAGACAGCAATGGCCTGGCAGGAAGCTAGCAAAGGGTATGATGGTTTGGAGCCAAATTTCCCTTGGCAAGTGTGGGAGTCTTTATGGAATTGAAAGTAATAGGAAAATGGGGTGAAAGGCATGGGGCAGACTGTGACCATGCCAAAGCTGCTGTGCTGTACTTTATGTTTTTATTAGAAAATTATGCATTATAAGCTGACAGTGTTACCATATATTACTCTGATCTGTACTTTGTTCTGCATAAATGCTTCCTCCTCTCCCTCTCTTCTCTTTCTCCAGTATCCTCAGCCAGACCGTCTGGTGCAGTGCAGCTGCTATATACTATATTACAGTTATGATTTACCCTCCCTAGAGGACTTTACCCTGGCATGCAGGTTTTTGCCTGCTCAGCTGGGCACACTAAACTTTCTTTTCTGCTGGCACAGATGGAAAAAGGAAAAACCTATTTCTGGCTATGTTCCCTGAACATTCAAGGCTTTGCAATACCACCACACTCAAGATACAAAATATCAGTCAATCATATGCTGAATATCGAATTTTCTTTAAAATAGTTTCATGCTTTTAGCTAAGCTTCTCAAGGAAATGAAAGTAACATCTGCTTTCCCTTTTCTCTGTAAACCTCTCAGTATCCTTCCCTATAGCTGTTGAAGTCATTAGCCAATTTCAACAAATCTGCCAGAGGAGTACAGTCTCAAAGGAAATATTGTCATGAGCACAGGCAGTTGAATAGAGGAGAATAGCATAAATTAGTGTCTCATCTAACATAAACTTTGCCACCCAAACTCAATAATTATTTATTTTCTTTGTCCTGGTGGCAACTCAGCATACATGCACTGACCAGCTGAGCAGCACAAGGGCAACCTGGAAGCACCCACCTTCTGAGGGTCTTCTTGCTCAGCTGGTAACGAGAGAAGAGAGGAGGCTGCAGAGAAGGTAAGGGACCCGGTAGGAGACCTGGGTGAATTGCAGGAAGGTAGAGGCATTCCCATTCAAGGGCAGGGGAACAGGGACAAGGGGACAACAGCATGTAAAGGGAGGATAAAGGACATATATCCACAGGCACTGTGTTTTCTTAATGCCATTGTTCACAACAAAATTATGTTCTTTAGCAGCTCCATATACTCTGTCTTCTGATACTCTTAACTCAGTCTTTGTACTTTGATAGACTCTTTGTATTAACTGTTACCTCCAGACATGTGTAACCTCTGTGTAAATTTTATTTCAACCTCTCTAGCCCAAAGTCCACATTAATTTTGTGTATGCAACATTTATCTCACTCCAACCCGTTTCTATTTCTTCCTTGCACACCAGTCCTTAAGGTCTGTCTGGAAATCAGAATATGCAAGTGGTTTCTGAACTTGATAAAAACAATTCCTCATTGTTGTCTTTACTAGAACAAATTTTATTTAAACCTCACCTACTTTTTTCATTATTTAAATTCATTTTAAGCTCATAACACTTTTTATCTTCTCTAAATGAGGATGGAAAATAGGATTGTCTGGAAAATACCCTGATAATAAATTTTTATCTCCCTAGGAAGTAAAAGGGTTGGGATTTTTCATTTGTTGAGAAACAAACTGTAACTCTTTCAGTGCCATTTTGGCAATGTGGAAAACCCTGGGAAACACCATAATTAAAGGCATGTTAAGTAACAACAGTTCCTCATTATGAGTATTTTACTGGAAGGAAAAAACCATATTATTTTTGCTGTAGATTCTTCCTTATGCCCGTCCGCAGAGATTTTCTAACCATGTTTCTGAAGGTGGCCAACCTTGTTTGAGACTGTAATCTAAATAAACTAGGAAAAGAAATTAACTTTGTCCCGTCAAGATAGCAGCAAGCCCTGATCCACTCCATCATATATTACTAACATCTTCTATACACAGACAGGAGATATTGGTGAATCCCATCTAGCAAGTACAAATAATCATAACTAAGCTTTATCTAAATGACGACAATTTTACACCTCGTTTACAGGTAAATCATCTAAAGAGCACTCCTGAAACTGTCACAGAGATATAGCAAATTTTAATTCACATTCAATTTCTTTCTGCTGGTGAAGGTTAGATTTTGTCTCGTTTCTAGGAATTCGCTGTCAAAACAGTTTGGCATTGAAGCGGATGAGCTGTTAGTTGCTTAGATTACAGCAGAATTTCAGTATCTCATTAAATGCATTAAGGGGCAGGGTGGAAGATTACTTTGGCAGCACTTTTGGAAACTCCATCTCATCAGTGATATTGAAGTCCCAGCTCTGTCACATTATAGAAATAACAGAGGTCGGGTGCTTCTTTTACTTTGAAGCTCTGTTGGCATCTGTGTGTAAGGAGATGTGGAATATAAGGCGCTCTGATTTGTAAAGCTATCTATCTGGTGAGCTGCTGTTCAATATAAGAGGCAAAGACAGAAACGAGAAAATTAAACACAGACATGAAAACTCCAATGGTCAGTAGACAACAGAGACAGTCTCAAGGATGGCACCTCTCCACTCATCAGCTGATGGCCCTGGTTAACATCACCAAGGGCAGCTGTGGGGACATTCAGCATAAATTTGTAGCTGATAAGGAGAGGGGAAGCAAGATTACCATGAAAGCAAACTCATGGGGTACTTGGGCCTCTGTAAAATTTCTTACAGGATGTTTTAAGAAGATATGGGAATCTGTGAAACATTATGGGTTGTTTATGGGAAGGGACAAAGTCAGGAAAACAGAGGGATCAAAGTATTTCAGGTATGAACAGGTGTGTGGGGATGAACTGAAAGGGGAGCACACATGGCCAGTCACACATAAACAAGATGCTGACCAGTACTCTCGTCTGGCCAAGACCTGTACCTGGTCACTGCCACCTATCTTCCTATTAAATCCTCTTCCTATTTTCTGTGTGACCTTGCCCACTATTTTCTCTGTGTGTCTGCATTTGCATACATGTTTACTAACAAACTTTCAAGTTGGACTAGACACAGCAGGAGGAGACCAACCTTTATAAAGACCCAAGGTCTGAGCTGATGATGGGGTGAGAGGCCTGGGATCTGGGCAGGGATATCAGGTGGACTTAAGTCCATGAATGTGTGTGTGCCTGAAAATCCAGAGAGTGAGGGTGTGTACATGTACCACCAGCAAGCTTCAAGCACAGTTAGATGAAGGGGAGGAAGAGTACATGGCCATCCATGTTGGTCATGTCTATGCAGTCTGGGGGCTGATAAAGGCACTGTGCTATCTTTGTTGATCTGTGAGGTCCTCTATGCGGGTATATGTGTCTGTGTCTCTGTGTGTCTGTGTGTGCGTACTGGGAACACATGTTCAGTCTCACTGTTTGCTGGACATGGGAACAAGGAACCAATGCAACCATAGGACTGAGACAAGAGAAACACAGAGGTCTGAGAGGGCACCAGAGTCAACCACCTTTAATATTAAGTATCCTTTCTCTTTCAAAACTGCCTTCAAATCATCACTGTTCTCATTAACATTGGAAGAATGTCAAGGTTAGAAGATGAAGAGTAGCCTTACTGTAATTAATTTGGTTTTATATTGCTATTACCAAGAAATTTAGGAAGGAAAGGTAGAAAAGTTACTTTTATGAGTGGATTTAAATGTCTGATACCATAAGTTTTCAACTCCACACTATTCTTCTCTTTGGTATACTTCATTTAAAATGCATTTGTGTTATACAAAAATTTATTCTCAATCACAAAAGCTTTTTACAGAGATGTTTCCTTTTGAAGTAAAGTTTGCATCTCTGCCAAACTGGTATCTGATGTTTTAATTAGCAATAGTTTATCCTGTTCTTTGTTAAAACAACTTTTGATTTGTTTTTCTTTTGGTCATACCCTTCAGAGTTACAACCTTCCCTTTGTATATATTTACAATTTTCTATTTAAAAATATCACATTCTAATGAAAAGAACAAATTGATTTAGCATTTATTTATAGCTTCAAAAATGTTGTGATACAGAATACAGTCTAAAATTCTTACATGCTTGAAGTTTCTGTTTTATTTTTCAGTCACTCTCCACAGTAATACATTCAGATTACTGGTTCAGGAGGTGTTATTTTCCTTGATATTTGAGAACTGCCCATGTTTGACAGAAGTCAAATACTATAAGCTTGAACATTTCACCTAACTAAATAAGCAATTAAAATAAAAGAGAGATCATTTTCTGTAACTATTATATTAAAAATTTAAGCTATTCTTAAAATTCAGTAGGGCAAAAGCAATTATACAGTAAAATAAAGCCTTACAGAGTTACAATTCTCATGAATCTTTTTTTCTGAGGTGCTGGCACTTGTCTCTCCCTTTTTCCAATAGTAAATATTAGTTTGCTAATAAATTGACAAGGATTCTTCATTTCTTAACCAGAAACTCATGATGCAGACATCAGACGTCTTCTTTCAGTGTTAGCTGGAAAAAATTAACACAATTAAAAGGTCAAATGTATTTCTTAGTTGGAATGTCATTTGCTTACTTTGCACTATTTTCCTCAGAAAAATATGTTAATTACATCTTGGATTGAGTCTAGAAGTTGAACTTTATTAATCTTTCCCTCATTCTTTTTACTGGTATTTTAACAAGCTGAGAATAGCATCTGTGTTTGAGATGAGGTGGTGGAAAGTATTGCTATGAATACTAACTACCATTTGTCTAAAACTCTATAGCCAAAGTGTTGGAGAATGAGTGAGATGGACCATAGTGTGACTTGCACAGGACCTCATAATCAGGTAGTGACACACCTGGAAACTGAACCATTGCAGACTTTCTACTTACTTGTTCTCTAAAATTTACCTGCCTTAAGGAGGTGAACAGCAGAGGAAATGGAAATGTTTAAATACAACACTTTTAGAAGTGCAGAATTCCCATGTATATATTAAATTCCTGAAGTACAGTGGAGATAGTCTCTGGAGTTAGTTTGCAGAAATATCAATCAACTGTTGCAAAACACAGAGCTAGACCTGGATTCTGAATCTCTTCAAAATTTCAATATATTCATATCGCACTGATAAGCTGAATTATTCAATGCAAAATAATTATGCTTACTTTATGATTCATTGGTGGCACGCTGGCACCATCCTTTTTTGCTTTTTCAGGAGATAGGAAAGTAACTATTCCCAGAATATGTTATAACTAGGCATGAGTAAATCAACACTTCAGAAACACTATTAGCAATAATTCTTCTCTTAAGTTGAAATCCTTCACTAATAATTTAAAACGTCAGTGAAGGTTGCCCACATCTTATAGAACCATAGAATCACAGAATCACAGAATCATTAAGGTTGGAAAAGACTTTTAAGATCATCAAGTCCAACCATCAACCCAACACCACCATGGCCACTAAACCATGTCCTGAAGCACCACATCCACAAGTTTTTTGAACACCTCCAGTGATGGTGACTCCACCACCTCCCTGAGCAGCCTGGTCCAATGCTTGACCACCCTCTCAGTAAAAAAATTTTTCCTAATATCCAAATTAAACCTCCCCTGGCACAACTTGAGGCTGTTTCCTCTCACCCTATCACTAGTTACTTGGGAGAAGAGATCAACATCAACCTCACCACAACCCTCTTTCAGGTAGTTGTAGAGAGCGATGAGGTCTCCCCTCAGCCTCCTCTTCTCCAGACTGAACAACCCCAGTTCCCTCAGTTACTCCTCAGAAGACTTGTGCTCCAGACCCCTCACCAGCTTCGTTGCCCTTCTCTGGACACGCTCCAGCACCTCAACATCCTTCTTGTAGTGAGGGGCCCAAAACTGAACACAGGATTCAAGGTGCAGCCTCACCAGTGCCGAGTACAGGGGCACAATCACTTCCCTACTCCTGCTGGCCACACTATTTCTGATACAGGCCAGGATGCTGTTGGCCTTCTTGGCCACCTGGGAACACTGCTGGCTCATGTTCAGCCGGCTGTCAACCAGCACCCCCCAGGTTCTTTTCCGCCCGGCAGCTCTCCAGCCACTCCTCCCCAAGCCTGTAGCCTTGCATGGGGTTGTTGTGGCTGAAGTGCAGGACCTGGCACTTGGCCTTATTAAACCTCATACAGTTGACCTCTGCCCATCGATCCAGCCTGTCCTGGCGGAGGAGCTTGCCAAGCCACTCTCCATCATTTATCAGCAGTCCTGGTTAACAGGGGAGGTCCCAGAAGACTGGAGGCTTGCCAATGTGACACCAATCTACAAGAAGGGCCCGAAGGAGGATCTGGGGAACTACAGGCCTGTCAGCCTGACCTCAGCACTGGGGAAGATTATGGAGAGGTTCATCTGGAGGGTGCTCACACGGTATATGCAGGACAACCAAGGGATCAGGCCCAGCCAGCACAGGTTCATGAAAGGCAGGTACTGGTTAACCAACCTGATCTCCTTCTCTGACCAGGTGACTCACCTAGTGGATGAGGGAAAGACTGTGGACGTTGTCTACCTGGACTTTAGTAAAGCCTTTGACAGCGTCTCCCACAGCATTCTCCTGGAGAAACTGGCAGGTCGTGGTTTAGACGGGTGCACTCTTCACTGAGTAAAACACCAGCTGGATGGCCGAGACCAGAAGTTGTGGTGAATGGAGTTAAATCCAGTTGGCGGCCAGTCACAAACAGTGACGAGAGATCAACAACCAGTGTTCCAGACATCCAAACCTATATGTCTGTGAGGCTAAAGAGAATTTCATAGTATAGATCTCAGACCTCAATATTAGTTCATATGTGATTCTGAATGTGAAAATTGAGAGAGATAATGGCAAAAAATAAAGGCAACCGTATAATGCACCATTTTATGTCTGAAGTTGTACAAGTTTCATCTTGTTTCATCATTCAGCAGAAAACACCTGAAGAAGCAGCTCCTATACAGCACTGCTTGCTGGGAAACGACTGTTTGTCACTATTCCTGGTTTCTTAGTTCTTCCTAGACTCTTAATGCCTTTTCATATGGTGACATTTAGGTGATTTTATAAGCATTGTTGGAAAAGTATCTGTACAAACCTATTGCTTTGTTACTCAACAGATCTTCACCCTGTGTGCACTGAGAAACTGCTCTGCTCATTGCCTAACTAAAAAACAAAGAAAACCAAAAAATAATAACAAAGAGAAAAACCCCTTACTTATACTTCTCTTGATGTTACGTTGCCAGTGCCATCACAGAGTGACCTGGAAGTGTACATGGAAGGAAAGAATTGTTAGCTGGGCTTCATCCGCACAATATTTATTCTTGTTCATTATGAAGTTGATGGTGATAAGCTTAGAGATAGTATCATTGGCTTTCAGATTGCTGGCTCAATATTCAATCTGCTACTCAGAAAGACCATCTTCCTCTTTCTGCATTGCTGGTTACCAAACTGCCATTTGTAAATTCCTGAGTGAATAAATATTGAGGTGACTGAGAGGAAGAATTTATTCCATAGCTCCAGCTGTTTAAAACACATCTTTTTCAAGTGTTGATGAAGCTACATTGTCTTCACAGTTACGTCAGGCTATACGACATGGCTAGCAAAAGCTAGACCAAAGCATAGGAAATCTGCCAGCCACAGATGCTTTGCAGGCACTTTGTCCTCAACAGGAACCTCTGACTATGTTCAACTTCTTAAACTATTATGCTTGAGAGGTAAACTGGCTTAGAGCTCAGCCAATTTAGCACTTCAGCACTTCAAATTTTATATGCATAAAAATGTTTAAAGGCTGTAGGAGAGCTGTAAGTCACATTGCCTCTACAACCATGAAACCTTAAGGAGCTCAGGAGGGTGAACGCTATCACTCTTTACTAGTTTAAGCCTCCTAGCACAGAGGACCCAGGAAATAGCTTCACTGGGCTTGAGGCAGCCAGGATGTCCTTGATGCCACTGAATTCTTCAAATACAGAAGAAGAACTGATTGAAACAATCACTCCATTAAATGCTCACCTGCCTTTAACCACTTCATCATTACTATGAGTGCCAAGTGCTATGCTCTAAGCTCCTTGAAAATACCTCCTTCCTGCACATTTCCTAAAGGACAACAAAATGCAATGCTTCTAGAAGCTGGCTGGCAAATGCAGCTTTCCATTTCCATTTCATCATGTTTCCTATGAAAATTAACACAAAATTCACTGCAAACACACTTTTCCTGTGGCTGTGCACGCAGGAGTTTCCTAAACCATATTGTCAGACATTGTTAGTGATAGAAATTCATTTTTATGCATTTCATATGCATTCTATGCATATGAAATGCATAAAAATCTCATTTTTCTGTCCAGAATTATGTCTACCATCTTTTCAAATTACATTCCATCAAAAGTGTTTGATGTCAGCATGGCATAATGTGCTTGTACAACAGTGTAAGGGGAAGAAGCTTACAAGCAAACCACCACACAGAGTATATCCATGCTACTGCCTGGACACTGAGATAAAGCTGTTATCCAAAAGGTGCAGACTTTTACCACGGACAAACAAAAAGTGATTGAAGAGCACTCAGACAAGGTAATCTAAGCATCTCCTAGTACAGTCCTTGCCCCCAACCCTGCCTCTAGCCCTGTCTACAAACCTTTCCTGAAGAGGGAAGATAATCCTTTCCTGTACATTATCTTAACGATATATATATGCACTTTTGAAGGCTGAGGCCACTTTATTGTACCATTGCTTTGATGTGATTTGACTCATAAGCAACTTTATAGCCTTAACTGTAAGGTCTTATCTGGGTAAGACTATTCAAGCTGATTAATAGTTACACTGGTTTAAGCATGGATTTTATACTAGAACATTTGTGTTTATTTAGTGTCTAAATAAACATTTAAGCATCTGTCAAAATTAATGCATAACTGAATGTTATCCAATAAAACTGCAGAAAAATTGTGGCTGGATATGGACTATGTGAAGAAACAATGTGGGCTGCAGATGTACCACAGGTTGTCTGTCTCCTATTCTCTGAATCACAAACAAGGCAGGGAGAGTGAATAAAAACAGGACCCAAAATATCTTCTTCTTTCTACACAAAGTGGTAACATTTCACAATGGTATTAAAAATGTCACCAATGTATTTGTAAATATCCAGCATTACCACTGCTAGGTAAATTTTTCTGAACTTTATTCAACTTTAGTGCTTAACAAGGAAACTTAAGACTATATTTTCAACCATTTTCATGCATGCAACTCTGGTCTTTGTCAGCAAGAGCAAATTCTTCTCAAGCATTTTCATCTTCTATTTTATTATCACATTGAAAAATCTCTCTGTGGAATCATGAGATTCAGCATGAAGTTTTACAGAAGTTATGCAGGCAGGTGAGCACACACACTCTTACGTTAGGGATGTACTTTTACCAGGTGTCAGCTGCTTGTAGTAGATCTTGAACTGTACAGATTTGCACATGTGAAAGTGTGCAATAAGTAGGATACATCTTGACTGCTTTATATATTTATAGCTTTTGACGTCAGAGATGACAAATACATAGTGAATAGCAGTACATATTTTAGGGTAGTTATTTCCATACGAACATCTACTCCAATTCCATATTAAATGTTTAAAAAAGCAGGCATGCAGAAAACCTCCTCTTTCTTCTTTTAAATCACACTAACACAATGCAACATTCCTGCCTTGAATAATGAAAAACAAAGTCAGTAAAAAAGGTGCTACTTGCTACTTGCATTCTATCAATATTTTTGAATGTTTTTCCAGAATAAATTCCCCACTGTGCACTCTGTTTTACATAAAACTAACACAAAGAAAGGTCTAGACAGACTATAATCTCTGTGATTAAAAAAAATGTTACAGATAATCATGTAAGGACAATAGATTAAAGGATAAGGCAATAGGTGTTTATTCTGGTCTTACTGACAGAGCATGGTGGCAGCTCTTTCCAGCTGTGATACAGCTGTGGTACCTCAACAGCAAGTGAACCCTTGTACTGGCAGTATTTATAAAGGCTCCTCTCCCTTCCCACACAAACACCTTTAAAAACTTTAAGTATTATTTAACAGTAGTTTATTTGCTATTAAACATCTATGTAGTAGTAAATTACATTATTTAAAAATCCGATTAATAGCATGAGAAAGGGATGTCCTCAGAAGGAAGCAGCTGGCAGAGTGCCCTGCAGATGAGGCAGCAGCATTGCCTCTGGCACCAAGCGTGGGGACAATCAAGGAGCTCAAGGAGGGTGAACAGAGCCACACAGGCATATCAGGCTGAGGATAGCTTATGTGCTCATCCCTCTTCCAGTTCTGCTGTGCATAGTGCCTTGAAGGCACTCTTCTCAAGCACATTGTAAGGGATGAAGAAAAATACAGTGCTGCAGCCTGTCCTGAAGATTTATTCACGGCTGTGTACGCACAGCTGTGCACATCTGGTGCGCTGCGCATGGCTTTTCCTCCCGGCATACTGCGATAGGAGACATGCTGCTGGATAAGTATAAGTATTGCCTTTATTAGCCTTTGTTCCCTGAGCAAATCGAAATCATTACAGAGCTAGAACACATTCATTGTCTCCAAAAATCTCATCAGTTTCTGTGGTATTCCAAAAATATTTATTTTTCAGTACACACACCATCCAAAGCCTGAACTGTTAAACTGAAAGTTAGAATAGCATGTCTCCAAGGATCTTTTTAACAAGGTCAAACACTCTTCCAGTGTTTTACTAACATTGCCAACTCAAACCAGATCAACCTTCTGTTTTTCTGTACTAAAGCAAATTGTGTACAATTAAAGCGAAAGGCCTGGCAAAGAACTATATTTTAGAGCATAACCCTGGTATCCAAACTGCCATGCAGCCAAATAATGGGAGTGTGACCCAAACCCATGAAGTAGTCGTCCACATAGAAGGAAAGCAAGGAAATGGCTTTCTTCAGATGTTGCACAGAGAAGCTCTGCCAGGTGTCTGGTACCTGCCTGAAGCCTCCAGAGAAATTGTGCATATCATCTTGCGGCATTAGCACATGCTACCATGGTACCAAGCCCTTTGTCTGCAAAAGCTGCTGTCTCAGAGCAGATTGTCAGTGACAATGATCGTTTTTGCTTATTTTAGCAGAGTAACTGCAATTACTGGCATCAGCAGGTATCAGACTATATCCAGCAAAGGTGTTTGGCTTCAGAGCACTAATTTAGTTCATGTCACTGAGACTAGGAAATACATTTTTGTTTCCCACAGCCTCTGGTGTGTATCAGATTCTAGCTTCAGCCAGGTATTTTAGGGATTCTTGGAGCTGTGTAGAATTGCACATTTGACCACAGCCTCCTGCCATGGCTTCGGTGAATGATTTGTCCAAACATTAAAAAGAGGATTATAGCTTATTGAATCAGAAGAGGACGGTCAGAAAAAGAAACTGGCTGGCTGAAATGCTCCAAACAGCAGTACTGGCCAAGTACCATCTGGTTTAGGTTTTTGGATTTTCAACTGGATTTCCAGACACCAGACCTTTGAGGGTTCATTTATAAACCACAAGTGAAACAGGGGGTCAGTAGCCAACGTGCTGTCCTGGGTGAGTGCATGAACAGCAGACTTCCACTGACACCGCCGTCTGCTGCCTCTTCTAGGACAATTGACTTAAGTGTTGACACGGAGACATTTAAAGATCACCCAGGCTAGAAAAGCATGTTTCTTAGCCACGACTTATTTTAGCCAATCTGTTATGCATCCTCTCTTATTACCACTTACTACTCCTTTTCTTCACTCTAGTTATTCCTTAGCTCTTTTATTACCAATACTAATGCCTGAGTTATTAATCTTGTCACGTTTACAAACACTATTCTTCACATGAAAGTAAGGCAAGAAGGAACCTCCTACTCACTTGAGGAAGCTCCAGCCCTTAGTGTTCAGAGGGTCAAGAACCACCATCTGAATAGAACAAAAAACCCAAACGTCCAGGAGCAACACCATATCCAGCTCAAGAGAGTTTTTCTACCTCCTGAATGAATATGTGTTAGTCTAAATCAATGGCCTCAGTCACGCCAACATCCTGCACATGTTTAACTTGACGAACTTTGAGTAACCCCATTGTAGTGCATAACATCAAACATTTATTTAACATTTTTCTGATCACTTACACATATAAATAAATTATTATTGGCTGCATTAATTAGTTCTCCTGAGGATTCTAATCCAGGAAAAACTGCAAACACTAGAAGCAAAACAGCAAGGATTTCGATGCAGCTAAGCATATTTTCATATTTCTATGGGTAGAAATTCATCATGGGGAAAGTGCAGCAGCTCAGTCCATAAGGAGCATAGATGGTGGGTCAGATGCATGCAGGACCTAGAAAAAGGAGGTGAGGACAGGACGTCACAGATAAGAGCTAAGCACGGACTCTTGTATGTGGGGGTTTTTTACTAAGCACCACGTGCAAGTGATGGATGTAATAACAAACCTTAAGGGTATATATACATGTCATTCTTCCCCAATACATATTAGAGTCTTTCAGTTTAAAAAATAAAGCCAAAGGCCACTACCTTTATCTGTATTTTATGGATGAGGAAACAGATGCACAGCAGAGTGCTCGGGAACATTTGAATTGGCACCCAGGGAAAGGGCACTACCCCTATACCACGTGTCTGAAATTGGACTGCTCTCACTTAGATTTAATTAAGTTATTTAGAATTTTATGGTGATAAACTAAGGAAGAGGCCTAGGAGGCCAAGCACTAGCATTCTCCAGTATGAGCAAACCACAGGGAGGGAAAAGAAACATCCTCAGGAATGAATAAAAGAAATCCAACAGACTGCAACAAAGGAAAAACTAGGTTTAACATCCTGGAAAAAAGCAGCTTAGCAAGCCTCTCTGGCACTTTCCATTAAAAGAGATAATAAACAAGACATGACACCTTCTGTGAGGAGTAACATTGGTGGCAAAGCAGTACATAATGCAGACATATTACGTAATGGGTATTTCGTTTGTTTAATGGTTATGAGTCTATCATTTCTAAGAAACTCTCCAGCTCTAACTCCTTTGTAACCTGGAGAAGTCCTCAATCTGTTTTCTTCTTTCTCTGCTTGCATTTACTTTCTATGACCTAGTGAGCCTTGTAAAAAGCATTAAAATGACACAATTAGTTATTTCATCTTTAAGACCTGATCGTCAGGAATGTGGTTTATGATTATAACGACTGTATAACAGCGTACCCTCCAGAGGGATGACTCCTTCATACCTAGTCTGTCACATGCTGCAGCTTCCATCATGGAACTCAGAACCAAAGACCATCTAGGGATCATCATCAAAGTCATCTAGGGACGGAAAGACAGAAGTAAGTCAGGGGTTAATTATGTATTATTCTATTGTTTAAAAAATCTTACAGAATGTAAGATGCCATAAAGGTATTTGTTCTGTTTCCATAAGCTCAGATAATGTCCTTTGGGAGAGTTAATACTGCTTCCTTACTCAGATACTTGAATATTGTATGACAGACCTTAGCTGGGACTCATTCACACAGTACTGAAACCCAGCTCTGGTCCAGCCTTTGGTTTAACCTTCTTCTCATACACTGCCACTTGTGCAAGATAAGATAAGCTATTTACAGTTAAGTGAGCATTATTTTTTCAGTTAATTCCTCACATCTCTCCTCTGTTACTCAGCAGCCAACTGTTCTGCATAGGCTAAATCTTATGCTATACTATACCTCATCCTAAAAAGTTCATGATTGCTTTCTTAAAATAGAAAATAACATGATATATATTTAGTCAAAGCAAAGACCTACAATGTTTAAAAAAAAAATTATAGTTTTAGCTGTGGCTTCTGTTCATATGCTTCCAGCAGGGATAAATGACTGATTATATTTTTGCCACACATAGAGGAACATTAGTCTCTCCTAATTGGAAAATATGAGTTGATGCTTAGGGGTTGCATACTATGGAAACCATGGGGCTTGTGTGGCCCAATCTTGGTAGCACATTTGGCCCCACTACAGGAACACCTTTTATTCTAATTACCATTCAGCACTCCAAGGCAAAAAACAGAGATAATTTTCAAATGAGAATATAAATTTTCCACTAAAGCTTATTTATAATTAGTATATAACAGGAGCAATTTTTTTCTGCTACGTTCTCTCTGATTTGCATTATGAGAGGAAGCATTTTTCCATGTTAATTAACTTAACCTTCCCAGAAATATCCTCCCACTGACACTGTGCCATAGACTTTCCTTCTCAAATTAAGTTTGGAAAATTTTAAATCAGAAATGTTTAAACAGATATAGAACCAACCATCATAGAAATAAGCAAGCAACGGGTATCTAAAATATGGAACTAACTCCCCAAACACCTCTCTTGCTCACACTTCTAACTCATTCTCCAGTTTTCATCCTTTGTAGACCTGTTCCTCAAGCCCTATTATTAAGGTCTCATTTTTAATCCCAAAAGAGGAGAAACAGGAATAAATGTATCTTGGAAAGATCACAGCACCACCTAACGCAGTGCAAACTGTTCCTTCCTAACAATTAAAATATGGGCCAACATTAAAATCTTCTCATTCAGGTAGTGTAACATTTACTCACTAAACATGCCTGAACTGAGTTATTTCTTGAAGCAACTGAAACCTTCTCAAAAGAGCAGAGACTCCAAGCTGACTCCCTTCTGCAGCCTGTTCATTGTCGTATAAATTCCTCTCACAGCTTGAGAGGCTATCTGCATGCCTATTTTGCTCTCCTCTCATAACATAACTACCTTAATAAAGATTTCAAATGTGCATATACTTCAGATATTCATGCACCCCAGCTCTTCAAGGACACTGAAGCTGTGCAATATAGTACAGACTTTTTAGTAGGTGTAGACATGTGCATTTATAGCCTCTTCCAAAAATGAATCATTTCATAATTCAGATATTAGTAATATAGTAAGTATCAAGACTATGTTTCTGTGCGGCTTGATCTGCATGTGATAGCCCGGCAAACTGCTGTCCAAGACCATTAAATGGAAATACCAGAGTTACTCCCTTATCCCCATCAATAACTATTTTCTTGTTTCTTTAGTAATTTAATAAAATATGGGGTATGTGCATGGTGTACAGTTTACAAGAAAGAAATGAAAATGGTATGGTCTACCAAAATTACAGCCTTTCAGGGGCTTACAGTTTTGGTCACTGAATCTGGAAATGGCTTCTGAGAAGGTCAGGCTGTGTCTTCCCTATAGTATAAAACAGTACTATCAGTTAAAAGAATCAGTAGACATTTCATATTCTTATTGTGTACATAGGGTGGAGCTGTTACTGTGGTCTTATAGGGTTGATAAAGATCCTTTAATATGAGACTCATGTATGATTAATTAGCCTCTCCACCATAGTCTTTGTTGCTTGGTTTCCAAAGCACAGCATTTGGTAGGGAACGGATGACTAACTGCAAATATTGTAAATGTGTGCTGGGGGAATATCTGAACATTTGTTCAAATTTGTCTTAAGATTTTATGCTGCTACCCGTCTCCATACTGTCTGAGCACAAAGTTCTCAAAAGAGAATTTTCATTTTTCTGTGTTCACAATTCTTCCCAAGTTCATTTCCCAAAAAGATGGGGTGCTCTAATTTCACTAATGTAAAAACTTGCAAAAAAAACATATTTAGCCTAAGCTAGCTAAAATCAGTGTCAACTGCTAGCTTTTAATTTTATGTTGACTATGAATTTTATAGTCGGCACAGTGCTGGGTATTTGTATGAGTCATGCTGTGGTGTCATGTTTCCCAAACAACATGATATTAGTTTAATTATTATTTTATTTTAATTATTAGTTTATTTATTGTCTATGTTCTTTAAAAATTATGTATTTATAAGTTAGGTTATTAGGAACTAATCAACAGAACCATTTACACAGCTGACGAACGAGGAATTAGATAACAAACTACCAATGACACTTTGTGTAGTTTTTGAGTCCTGGCTGGATAATTCTTACTACTATTAACACACCCCAAAATTGCATGTCACTTCTGGTTTACAGTGAATTTAATAATGTTTAATCTCAAGTTATTAAACAGGAAAAAAATAATATTACTTAAGAGATCAGCTACAAGGCACAAGTAACAGTTTCCAATATGAAGCAATAAACTGAATGCCGATATTAAACAATTCAGGAAAAATCAATAGTTTTTGTAAATGCATAAAAGTAATTTCAAATTAGAATTTTGAAAACACCTAAAATGGGTTTCAACTGCCTCAGCACACAAATCCAGTGCCATTCTGGATGCTCCCAGGTGTCTGAGACATCCATGGGAGTTGGCAGGTACAACCCAGGACCAAGGGGAACTTGCATCCTTCTGGTAGAGGCAAGCCGGAACACCCCTTGAAGATCTAAACTAGCAATAGGTGTCTGTGTTAAGGCAACTGAACACCAGTCTCATCATCTTAGATGACAAACAGTGGCAAAAAAGATGCCAATCTCTCAAACTGTTAGTGAGAAAGAATCAATCCTTACTATGATTAAAATTCTCTTGGCAAATTCTCAACACAAGGGTAGATTTTAACATAGTAAAAAGAAGGCCAGCTCTTCTCTTCTTGCCCCAGTCAAAACTGCACCACTGAGGACAGTGTCTTCTCTATTCTCTTTATCTCTATTAACTGTTCATCTTTTTTTTATTGCTACCTGAAACAGAATCGTACCTGAATTACACAGACTACAAGTTGAGAGGATATAATGTGTCGAGTAGTTATGTTTTTAGAAGCTAGTCTTGAAAACTTGTATGCACATAAAATGGTTAAAGTACACTTTTCTTAAAGCTTCAATGTACGCAAATATCTGAAAATATTCTTCAAAAGATCCTTTCAGGTTGTTACATTAGATCATGTCTTTTCTTTACACAAAATTAGTCATAGATCCATAAAATCTTTGGGTTGGAAGGGACCTTTAAAGGCCATCTAGTCCAACTCCCCTGCAATGAGCAAGGACGTCTTCAACTAGATCAGGTTGCTCAGAGCCCCAACCAACCTGACCAGGAATGTTTCCAGGGATGGGGCAGCTACCGTCTCTCTGGACAACCTCTTCCAGGGCTTCATCACCCTCATTGGGAAATATTTCTTCCTTAGGTCTAGTCTAAATCTGCCCTCTTTTAGTTGAAACCCCTTGTCCTATGGCAACAGGCCCTGCTAAAAAGTCTGTCCCCATCTTTCAGATAAGCCCCCTTTAAGTACTGGGAGGCTGCAATAAGGTGTCCCCGGAGCCTTCTGTTCTCCAGGCTGCAGACAACCCCAACTCTCTCAGTCTTTCTTCATAGGAGAGGTGTTCCATCCCTCTGGCCATTTTTGTGGCCCTCCTCTGGACTCACTCCAACAGGTCCATGTCTTTCCTGTACTGAGGGCTACAGAGCTGGATGCACGACTCCAGGTGGGTTTTCACCAGAGCACAGTAGAGGGGCAGAATCATCTCCCTCAATCTGCTGTCCATGCTTCTTTGGAGTCAGCGCAGGAGATCGTTGGCCTTCTGGGCTACGAGCGCACATTGTCGGGTCATGTCCAGCTTTTCATCCACCAGTACCCGCAAGTCCTTCTCGGCAGGGCTGCTCTCGATCCCTTCATCCCCCAGCCTGTACTGATACTGGGGTGTGCCCCGACCCAGGTGCAGGACCCTGCCCTTGGCCTTGTTGAACCTCATGAAGTTCACATGGGCCCAAACCTCAAACTTGTCCAGGTCCCTCTGGATGGCATCACATCCTTCAGGCATGTCAACTGCACCACTTCCTGAGGGTGTACTCGATCCCGCTGTCTATGTCACTGATGAAGATATTAAACAGTATTTGTCCCAATACAATACCCTTAGGGACACCACTCTTCACTGTTCTCCATCTGGACATTGAGCTGTTGACCACTACCCTCTGGCTGCAACCATCCAAACAATTCCTCATCCACCCAAAAGTCTACCCATCAAGTCCATATCTCTCCAGCTGAGAGAGAAGGCTGTTGTGGGGAACCGTGTCAAAGGCCTTACAGAAATCCAGATAGATAACACTGGTAGCTCTTCCCTTGTCCACTGATGTAGTCACTCCATCATAGAAGGCCACTAGGTTGGTCAGGCAAGACATGCCCTTGGTGAAGCTATGCTGGCTGTCTCGAAGCACCTCCCTGTCCTCCATGTTCTTTAGCATAGCTTCTAGGCGGATCTATTCCATGATCTTCCCAGGCACAGAGGTGAGGCTGGCAGGTAGGTAGTTCCCAGGGTCCTCCTTGCTACCCTTTTTTAAAGATGGGTGCAATGTTTCCCTTTTTCCAGTCTCCAGGGACTTCACCTGACTACCGTGACTTTTCAGATATCACGGAGAGTGGCTTAGCAACTATATCAGCCACTTCCCTCAGAACTCTGGGATAAATCACAATATCATCACATCTAAAGTGCTTTTTTCAATGGTTTGAAAGTTGATGGAATATTATACTGTACGGAGTACAGAGGCCTGACTAAAGGACATGTACAACCATAAGAAACCACTGGACTAAGCAATACTTTATATAAAGATCAATATTCTAAAAATGTCTTTCCATTGGCGTGTGGTGGAAAGCAAAAGGAAACAGAGATGATTTCTTGGGGGATCTTTCAGAAACCCAGGAACTGTTTAAAGCATTAAACAATAGAGCTAAAAAGGGGAATTACTACAGGAAGCCACTGTCTACAAAATGTAATAACAAGCAAGATGGCAAAGACTAGGACCCCAGTGTCTATGTGATTAAATGTTGTAGAGCATTGCATAATGTGAGTAATATGAATGTGAGGTGTACCCAGATATGTGTAGGGGAATATTTTCCAACCAATCCAAAAAACAAGTTAATTATTAATTTATTTAAACTTGTTGGTTTAGTATATCCATTCGACCAAAACAGTGCTCAGACCTGGGTTGGAGCTCACCCCCCCCCAAAAAAGCATATGGAGAGCCTGAGGTTGCTCAAATTCATTCATCCCTAACTGAAGGGAAATATTACAATGTTGATTTATAAATGAAAACGTGCTACTCCTCATTTACACAGAGTTACCAACAGTAAAGAGTTCTATCGCATTGACTAACTGTCACAGTAATGAAATTGCTACAGTACATAAAAATGGCCTTCCTGAAGACAGTGAGTTATACTCCCACTCCCTGGATCCTTCTCCTACTGAGAAAGTATCTCCTCCTCCCCTGCTGTCCAAGACTGAGTTATATATAACTGCAGAAATGATCTCATAAGAAAAGGGGTGCAGGGAAAGCAAGTCTTACAGAGGTCCTAAGCGCAGGTGCCCTTAGGAAAGGATGGATGTTACTCCATTTTGCATCCTTCCGCTGCCCTCTCCCCAAACGATAGAGGACTACAAGCAAGCGACTGGTCAGCAGCCACAGATTTTGACCATTGCTCATGGAGAGGTTTCCTGCCTCTGAAGTAACATACAGTGCATCCTCTTCTACAGCTTCCCTTAGACCTACCCTCCTGTCAAATGATACATCTCTTATTTCAGTTGACTCATGCTATTGACCTCTGTACCATCCTGTGGGAAACGGTAAAGTATTTTTCACAAACTTGCATAACAGCTACAAAAGACAGTCAGGAAACAGAAAACTATGATTTGTTGTTGGAAGGATTTGGAAGCACTTTTATGATCTTGCTGCCCTCATTTAAACTCATTGCTACAAAGCCAGGATCCTGCCAGCTATAAAGGGCTTTGATTTTATTTTTTCATGCACTTATCATGATCTCATTTTGTAAAGTGCCAAGTGGATTTGCTCATTCATAACCCGTCTTGATGCAGTGGATGGCAGCAGGGGGTAGTTTTGGGGTGAAGGGGTTAGTTTTAGTATATTTGATTAGTTTAATGGTACATAATGTTCCTTTCTATCATTTCTTATTTTAAATATTTTAATTCATTCTATGAAAAAAAATCAATGGCAATCCGTCAAGGGATGTAATTATGTTTTACATTGGGATGAAAAAGTGTGTATGTGTTTGTGAGCAAGAGGAATCATTTACGTGATAACCGATGGTAATAATAACTCTCAGACACAGTCTTTATACCCAGTACTCTATCCCTTGGCTGTAATTTTGAGAGGGCTGCTTTTTTCTGTGCAGTACAACTAAAAACGTAGAAATTTTAATTCTGCAGTTTTTAGTCAACTATAAGACAGCAAATGCTGGTACCACTTTGTTCTTAAAAATTAATCACCTGGCAAGGTCTCCCAAAGTGAGAGTGATTGAAAACCTCCAGAGCAAACCCACGCTTATGGTAGTGGTAGTTTTATAGGCTTATGTTGTCTTCATCAATCGGAACCAATGGTCTGCTGTGGATTCTGCTAACAAAAATACACATTAGGAGTACTTACTTGAAACACAAAATGTTGTTTTAAACTAGAATTTATCTTTTCAAATTTGACCTCTGTATAATAGAAAGAGAAATTAAAAAAAATAAAATGTCTCAAGATCTAGGAGTTTTAGAAGTGACTAAAAATGAAAGGTTTTATTTTTCCTATTTTGCCAAAAGGTCCCCCCTAAAAATCTTTTTTTGATCTACCTTAAACACAATTTATCCCACAATATCAAAAATGCATTTTTCCTCCTTTTTATATCTAGTTTGGCAGGTGACAATAAAATAGGCATCATTTGTTCTCTTTGTCTTTCCAAATGCTGAAGACAGGATGCTGCTTGGTAGGCCTTTCAAATGCAGGATAGCATCCACTCAGGAAAGAACATAAGGAAAAGTATAAAGTTAACGATTTATGCAAATGCTTTCCATAATGCTCACCATAATGTTTTCTTCCTCTGCCTCAAACTTTCATTCTATTTCCAGAGATCCTATTCAGAGTCCACCATATCACTCAGCCTTCATGTTCATGTACAGTTGGACTGCATGATCTTAAAGGTCTTTTCGAACCTAAATGATTATATGATTCTGTGATTCAAAGCACTATGTCTGGCTCACTCTGAATGTGCGTGAAGAGAAAGTCTTCCCCAATACAGAGTCTTGGCCTCAGAAGATGTCAAATACTGTTCTTATAAAGCCCATTTGACCTGGAATGATTGTTGTTTTTAAAGAATTTGCAGCTAAAAGGTGTGATGTTAATGGCATGGTAGAAGAGTCTCCTTTTCAGCTAGGCAGACAATTTACCACTATAAGATAAATTGGACTCTAGACTTCAGCCAAGCTTTTTGACTTGTGGGCCATTTGACATTGTGGACCTACCACAGTTCTGCTGAAAAGGCTGCTTAATATTCAGTAGCCAACCGTGCCTTCTTTCAGCTCAAAAATTCACCATTTCAGTTAATGTTAAAATAATTTTTGCAATAGTAATCAGCAGATACTGCAGCAAATTAGTTTTATCATTAAATAATCACACCCTTGAGAGGCTGTGGGCACACAGTTGGCTCTCAGCTGGCTTCAAACAGCTGAAATGTAACTATTGCAGAGAAACCTTACCTCCTGTCTTTGAGTATAAATTAAAACTAAAATAGTAACAAATTTTTTCACATTTATTTTGTAACATTTCGTATATGTGCAAAGCTGCATACCGATACTTACTAAACATGCAATATAGTACTCCATATCACTGTATAAATACATCATGCCAATACATAAAAGCAGACTAACCTATATCATGAAAATGGTTTGGGGTTTGGTTTTCTCTGGTGAGAAGAGAGAAATGCTGATGCCAGTAATATTCTTCCAAACACAATAAAAAAAAAAAACTATGCCTTTTGTATTAGGATTAAATACCCGTGGAGCACAACCTAGCACTCCCCGAGTTTTGCCCAGAAATGTGAGATGTACCTGCTGGCATCTGTCCCTGACATAAATAGGTAGTCCCGTGCCCAGGCAGAAAAGGGGCTTCCCAGTGCAGCTCCCTGAAGCCAGGATGGGGAGCGAGCAACGGCAGTGCCGTAGCAGCTGTGCTGCCTCTGTCAAGCTACGTGATAACTCTGGTGGAAGCAGACACCTCTCTCTTCTAAACCCTCCCCTGTCCTGCAAGAAACTTCCTCCCATCTCTTTCCCCTGCAATAGTTCTCGTTTGCCAGGGTCTCCCCAGCTACAAGGAGAGCAGACAAGGTCAGGCGTCCGACAGAGCGGAGGGCTCTGATGGCGTGACGCTTGTCGGGCTAGAAAAGCCTGTTGCTGCCTCCTCAGGTGCAGCCTAGGTGGGCAGTCTCTTTCCCCTGAAATCTGTACCCTGCACAGCTGCATACTTCACTTTAAGGACCTCCTGGCTGTCCTGAGGAGCCCAATTTACCACTGCATTTGAACCAGAGCCAGTGCAGGCAACGAGGTGTGGGTGAGGATGAGGAGAAGGTGACTGTTGTTAGCCATTCTAACTTCCTAGCCTTAAGTAAAGTTTCAGGAAGATTTACCCACCAGATATGCCCTGAAAGTGAACCTCAGAAATTCACATTCCAGAGGAATATCTAGTTCCCATAAGGAACAGGAGAGTCCTGGTTAATACTCTGAGTGGTAACACTGATCAACAGGATTTATGCTGCTCTGCTGTAGGTTCTGTTCAGCCTGATGAACTCTATTTTTTCCAATGTAGAACTACACAGTGTTGTTAATAATACGCCTGTTCTGAAATTGCAATAAGGCCACTGAAGGGAATTTGATTTATCAAGAGATAATCATCTCCTGGAGGGAAATAAAGGCATCTGGCTGCCTTCTGCAGTCAAAATTTAATATTAGCGTTAATAACAACCCCCTCCCCCCAACTTACATAACACTTACTTAATAATTTAATCATCCAGATAATCTTCAAACACAGTTAATGTTTTTACCTCTAACTGGATGCCTAATAGAGCTCACATTACTGTTTATCATAAACACCCAGAAGCAGCACTCTCTTCACACTGCAAAGTTCCTGCAGAGGCACAGTGCCATGCTGTGGAATTTGCTTAACTGTGGAAACATCTATCTCACACCAAAATGGTTTTTGTGTCAGTTTTGTGTCAAGTGACAAAATAGCACTATCTAGCTACTCATTTAGGTTGCATTCAGCGAGATATTTAGACTCATGTCCAATGTTTAAGCCTTTGAAAAGTCTCACAGAGGCTCCCCTAACTGGTTAATGAGGATTAATTCAGTCCTTCAAAGATACACTCAGAGCTCTTAACTGCTGAATCAGGACTTTGTTTTCTTAAGGTTCTGCCTTTTGGGTGAGTAACAGTACACGTTGTTGTTGGGCGGGGGTGCTGCTCTGGCTGTGCGTGGGTGAAATGAGGACCTGCAGGTGTTCCTTATGCCATAGATATAGATCTTAATGTTTTGCCATTAAAAAACAAAAAAATTCTCAATGACAGCATTAAGATCCTGATCTACCTCTCTGATACTCTCTTTTCTGACTGAGCATCAAAATCTAACCATTCAAGAGAAATAAGTGCCTGAACTGAAAACAATGCAGGACTGATGAACAAAGCAATTGTATTCCAAAATTTCCCAAATCAGCATAAAGATTACTTACAAATTGATCATTTTGCCAGTCAACTTTCTATAACAGCATGTTTTTTTATGGTGCAAATTGCTTATTTGCTTCCTCTGCTACACTAGAACATAAGTTTTTCTTCTCTGACAAAGAATCCTGGCCATTATATCCAACCAAAAGAGTGCATTTGGACAATATCAATTTATATGCTAATAATATTGCTTTCAATTGCTCCTATGCTAACACACAAGGACCAGGTTGCAGCCAATTCCCATTTCTTCTCTTTTAAGACACTTGAAGAGTGAAAGTTCTAAAGATTATGGAATCTCTTCTCATTTCCTCTTCTCAGCATTCTCTTCTCATAAGTTTTTATTACCTTTACCACTTCAGCTCATATTAAAAACTATTCAAAAACCTCAGAGACTCCTTGCACACACTCATGAAACTTGTATCCATCAAAGATTTTGTTTGCTTTAGGCATAACATATGCTTCCTGTTCATTAGTGCAAGCTTTTAGTACTTTTGCTTTGTCTTGAATGACGCTGACATGTTAAGAATGTCAGCATCCTTTCTTTTTTTGCAGTCCTGTCCACCAGCAACTCCACTGGTGGGATAGATTTCTTTGATTCTAGCATGCATAGCCCAGAAAATACCTTGAATACATTCATGGATAAGCCATGGGAAGCTGGCAAACTTTAGTCTGGGTACAAATATCCCAGTGCTGTCCCAGGAACGTACTGCAATGCTGTCTGCTCTCCTACAGTCGGAATAATCCATTTCAGAAGATGAAGAGCTGACATCCAGCTCTGGAGCCCTCAGCACAAGAAAGACACGGACCTGTTGGGGCGGGTCCAGAGGAGGGCCACAAAAATTATGAGAGGGATGGAACACCTCTCCTATGAAGAAAGGCTGGGAGAGTTGGGGTTGTCTCCAGCCTGGAGAACAGAAGGCTCCAGGGAGACCTTATTGCAGCCTCCCAGTACTTAAAGGGGGTTTATAGGAAAGATGGGGACAGACATTTTAGCAGGGCCTGTTGCCATAGGACAAGGGGTAATGGTTTTAAACTGAAAGAGAGTAGATTTAGACTAAATCTAAGGAAGAAATATTTCCCAATGAGGGTGGTGAAGCCCTGGAAGAGGTTGTCCAGAGAGACGGTAGCTGCCCCATCCCTGGAAACATAAGGTCAGGCTGGACGGGGCTCTGAGCAACCTGATCTAGTTGAAGATGTCCCTGCTCACTGCAGGGTGGTTGGAGTAGATGGCCTTTAAAGGTCCCCTTCAATCCAAAGATTCTATGACTCTATGATTCTATGAAGAACTACTGAAAGAATTTCTTTAAATAGGAATTTGAATCATAATTCAGTGTAAACATGAGACGTAAAGCTGGAAACTGTTGTGGAGCTAGAATTAACTTTGGTAGCAAGGTTTCTGCTAGTGTAATAGTAGAAGTCTTACTGCTAGAAAATTCACCTGTGGAAGGTTGGAAAACATCCATACAAAATAAAATCTTCCCAGGAAGGCAAGGCTGCGCTTGTGCGATTGTGTTGACTTTGTACAAACTTTGGACAGCTTTCACAATCACAGCCTATAAATGAATCTAATAAGAACTCAAATTATCCTCTTTCAGTATAATATTCCTCAATTTCTATGGCACCAGTCTTTCAGGTGGAACTCCTTTGACTCCCTCTCACCCACCTGGCTCCAGTCCCATGGCAAAATCACATTTATTATCCATACTAGAGACTTAAAATATAAGTCTACTTTCATCATAAAAAAAGATTATTTTTTTAATATCATTGAAGATTTCTCTCTTTCCAATATTCCCTAAGGTGCTGAACACAAACTGAGTACCAACTTCAGCTGTGTCTGCAGCGGTACAACACAAGAAACAACCAGAGTGGGAGAAACAATGTGAGGACCCAACATCCACACTACACTTATTTTGGGACTTCTACATCAGACCAGCTGTAATCGATTCCCACGGGCTGAATGTGCATTAGGGGCAGGGCCACATGAGGTGCAATCCTGTAGAGTACCCTCTGGTCTGTTTTATCTGAAAGGAACCCATTTCTCTGAACCTGCTCTTAAATGTGTGAACAAAAACACACTAAACAGACTTGATCAGTTTTGTTTTAAAAGCACACTCAAGATCCAAATTAAAATAGTTATATAGATGCAGTCTTTGCAATCCAGAGGTTGTTGGTTTGGGGAGCTGGGCAGAATTTAGGTGCTGCCTCTCTTGGTTTCTAACCAGCAGTCAGTCATACATACTCCAGGTGTGCTCCACTGATCTCATTTATCTGATCTCCACTCAGAACATTCTGCACACTGAAACTAGTGAAAAGATTATTTAATTGCTGAAGGACCTCACCATTTGACTCAGGGACAAAAGCATACTGGTACCAATCTAGTACTTTATCAGGAGGCATGTGATGCATAGAAACCAGTAATGGAAAGCACAAAGGAACATACAGAGAAAATGAAAATGTATAACATTTACATAGACACATTTCCTTGCTGAAAGGCAAATCACAAACTTCACTCCTTCTCTTGATAAAACTGACTAAAAATTTAGGATTCATTTTTTCCAAGCAAAAAAGTCTTACTGAAAATGCATTTCAGCAGGAAGCTTTGCATTTTTATCTAACACAGTCCTGAAAAGCACCAAAATCAAAATTTTAGTGATTGAAACCAAACACAAATTCTTATCTTTAAAATTCCCCCCAAATGTCTCTGTAGTTAGCTGAAAAAATAAAAATTTAAAAAAAAAAAAAATTAAATGATCCTCTGGGGTTTTTACAGCTGTAATCACATAAAAAAAACTGTGATGTGATTAACAAATTACATGTTTGAGGCTGAAAATGCAAAAGATTCATATTTGTCTAAAGCACAACTTCAAATGACATTGCAGTCTTCTTGCTATTTTATGCAGTACTGATGTTACTGAGGCTGTTTTTCCTGTCTCCCTTCTCTATTTTTAACAGCTTTTTATTTCGCTTTCCTGCCTTGTACGGTAATATTTTCATTGCTTTCATCTGAAAGGAGACTGCAAGACGTTCACAGTAATCAAATGTAATGGGGCATGTTCCCTGAACATTTAAAGAAGGAGCTAGCACAAAAGGAAACAGAAAACAATGACAGAAAAGACTGATCAGCTTAAGCCAAACTGCAGATGAGTCATCTGGGACCTGTGAAATACTCCGCAGCACGATGATCATCAGCTGTGCCCAAGTCAGGGTATACCAGGAACCAAAGTAAAGGGAATTCTTGCTTCCTCTGGTGGTCAAATATATTCAGCTGCCCTTTTTCATTTTAAGGAAATTTTAAGTAAAAAGCAATGTGAAGCGGCACAGTCAGAATTTTAACTTTTCTCCTCCACTTTTATTTGCACCACACTAGCATAAATATGTTCCCCAACTTGTCCAGCCACCATGCTCAAAATCTGACCTGTAAGGACACAGTCCATTTTTAAAGTACTGGGTACTTGGCTTAGTAGTCCACGAGCTTCTCAGCGTCTGTTTTCTTTAGAGAAACAGATCCCCGGTCCCAAAAGTGAAGGTTTGTTTAGGGAACCTAATATGCAAACGTAAGGTGACAGAGTGGTATACAAACAAATGCAGCGACTGCTAAATGCAGTCCTGGTCTCTGCTTGACGGAGCTCTTCCTTGGCTCTTTCCATGCTTGCCACTACTGCCCTCCAGGTGAAAGCCATGGAGATAAGGTCCTTGGGGCCCCCAACCATTTTGTTGGCCCCTTGTTTCTGTCTGCCTGGGTCAGAAATCTAACTAGTACTGTCATCCCTCGAGTTTTGGATACAAACACACACTTCTGGGACAAGTCTTTTTAGTGTAAAGTATCTTTTAGGCTCTGAATGTATTGCTATCAAACGTTACACAGAGTAACCTCTGGTGTTTTGTCAACCATACTAGCACAAAACAAGCCCAGCAAAATATTGTCCTACCCAGACATGTTAGAAGATGCTGGTCTTCCCCTCTTCCATTTACCATCATGGGCATCACATAAATGAGCAGTTAAAAGACAGTCCTGAGAAAGACTGTCTTGTGACTTCAGATATGATAAAAATAACTCAGAATTCCTTAAGCATAGCTTTTTTGCTTAGTAAGTATTTTTTTCAATTTCTAGGTAATAAATCTACTATGTATTAAAAAAATAAAGCTGATGATAGGAATTGCTATGATAATATATATTTATTTATACACATACTCAGTACTATGCAAGCATAGTTAACTGTACTTACCATTAAATCAATGGGGCTAAGTTTACATTCTGGATCTGCTTTAAATGGCGTCAGGGAAGTTCTGTGCATGGGAGCACAATGACAGTAAGAAGTTTTTTGGGTTTTTTTTTTTAACTCTTATCCACTTATAGCCCTGATGTCTTTATTTTATTAGTCAGGAACATAACTAGAAATTAAACCATGCTTCCTTGTTGTCATGTCAGGTATGAGAACATAACTGATTTTAGTGTCATAGAGTATGTTTGAAATTACTTATCGTAAATATCTGACCTTTGTGAGAACTGAGTCATTAAAATGTAGTTAATAGTTAAGGTGAAATGCATTTAATTTTGTTTAAAAAATACATCAAAAGATTAATTTTCAAGTTGAAAATTCAGCACAAAGTTTAGAGAAATTGGTATAAACATCTTTCTTAGTATCCGTTTCCAGCAACGCTCCATTGCTCCCCTTAAACCCTTCAGGTCTTCCAACTTCTGCTAAAACAACTCCCAGAGGGGGCTAAATTCCTTCCTGCTACTTAAAACAACAAAACACATCCTCTTGCTCTTGCTATTATTTGCTTTATTTCTCTTTCACCATTGCCTTCTGGGATAATTGTCTTGATTCCAATGATTTTCTGGCACCGATGGCATTCATCGGAGATACCACCTTTTGCAGCTCCCGCTGGTCTGCTTCCAGTCTGCCTGCACTTGGCAGCAGGGCCCAGCACAGGAATGCAGGTCAGGGATCAGGCGGTGCTGGCTGCACTTGCCTGTCAAGGCAAAAGGCAGACCAATGCCTATTTGCACGACATCGTGCTTGAAGCAGAGCTCCTTCCATGGACTCACCCCCCGGTGAACACAGCAAGGTTCACAGGGAAGAGAAGCAGAGCTGGCTAATGTCCTGTCACCTGGGGTGGGTGACTCTTGCACATCCCCGGCTCTCCCGGTCATAGCTGAATTCCTTCAGCCCTTGCCAGCATAGGCATCCCCGTACATGCCATCCGACTGATAACCGGCGTTAGAGAGCGCGTATTACCCATGTGGATGGTGAGGTACGCACGATTAGAAGTGCTGAACACAACTGACTTACGCTGTGTCCTACATCTCCAGCACAAAGAGTGCAGTGAGTGTGAGCTTTTGAAGAGGCTGGGACTAAAATATAACAATTTCTAGAATATCCAGTTTAAAACCAGGTCATTCCTTGATGCTAGCAGCTGGAGGTTCCTTTTCACAGAATCACAGAATCACTAAGATTGGAAAGGACCTTCAAGATCATCAAGTCCAACCATCAACCCAACAACACCATGGCCACTAAACCATGTCCTGAAGTGCCACATCCACACATTTTTTTAACACTTCCAGAGATGGTGACTTCACCACCTCCCTGCGCAGCCTGGTCCAATGTTTGACCACTCGGTAAAGAAATTTTTCCTAATATCCAGCCTAAACCTCCCCTGGCACAACTTGAGGCCATTTCCTCTCGTCCTCTCACTAGTTACTTGGGAGAAGAGACCAACACCCATCTCACCACAACCCCCTTTCAGGTAGTTGTAGAGAGCGATAAGGTCTCCCCTCAGCCTCCTCTTCTCCAGACTGAACAACCCCAGTTCCCTCAGCTGCTCCTCATAAGGCTTGTGCTCCAGACCCCTCACCAGCTTTGTTGCCCTTCTCTGGACACACTCCAGCAACTCAACTACCCCCCTCTTCTTGTAGTGAGGGGCCCAAAACTGAACACAGGATTCAAGTTGCGGCCTCACCAGTGCCGAGTACAGGGGCACAATCACTTCCCTACTCCTGCTGGCCACACTAGTTCTGATACAGGCCAGGACGCTGTTGGTGTTCTTGGCCACCTGGGCACACTGCCGGCTGATGTTCAGCCAGCTGTCATTTTACTGTCTCCCTCTCAAGTTCTCTCTTCTAGCGTTAAGCTCCTTGGTGTAATACTGAAGGTTCTTGATTACAGGCTCTGACACAGCCTTAGCCTCTAATCACCACTCAAAATGCTACATGGTTCAAGAGGTGCAGGGTCAGTAAACATAGTCCTTGCTGAAAGGATAAGATGATATGGAACAGATTGCTTTTAGCATACCTTTTATTAACTTGACTCAACCACCTCCAGCTACTTTTCCAAGTCAAAATGTCCTATAGTTACAGGTTTCTCAAGTGATGTCAAACTGATGGCAAATTGTGTAAATACATGCTGGTGATTGAATCCTGTGTCCTTAATATGAAGTTTTCATATTGTAGGAAACAAGAAAAAATTCCATAGTATTCATATAATCAGAATTTTCAGTTTCCATCACTGAGTTTGCAGCTGATGAAGTGAATGTCAGGCATACACTGGGTCTTTGGGTCTGAGTGTTGAAGAAATATGCAATGTAGGCTTTCTCTCTGTTCAATAATTTTAATCACTTTAATATTTAACACTGTATTTTTGAGGGTCACTATGCAGTCAGCCTCAATGATAAGGAATGAAGGTGAAGAAAGTAACTTTCTTGCTAAACGTCAAAAAGAACTATACTGAAAGATGAAAATGTGAAAAAAGGAGCTCATAACTCTGAACAGAGGAGGAATGAACAGGGTTAAAAGAGTAACAAATTTTTCTTTAAGAAGTTTTGTGTGTGTGCGCACATGCACACCTACAAAGAGACTCGTGAAGGAGGCACTGCCATTTTTGAGACCATGGGATGGCTTCGTGACAGAGGAGACAGAAAGAGAGACACTGTGAAAAAAGTTACATTAAAACTGTCATACTCCGCCTACCCAAGAGGACTGGGACAGATGCCAGAAGCAGACATAAATGACCTGTAGAAGGGTGAATAAATATTGAAGAAAAATAGGATAATGTCAAAAAAAGCTAGCATCAAATTAATTTGACAAAGTTTCAGTAGCAGGAGGGAGTTATTCCAGGCTTCTCAAGTCAGCAGAAACGTGACGGAGAAGAGAAGAGGATTTAGGAATCATTCAATGTGACGAGGTTTTCTCAGGTGTCTCTCCTTACTGTTTTGTTTTGTTGGTCTTGTGGGGTTCTTTTTTTTTCAGAAGGGCTCTGTCCTCTTTTCTTTTCTGTTCAAAACTCAGACAAAGTTGTCTGAGCACGAGGTCTTCCCAGTGGATAAGGCGCACAAGGGCTATGTGTACATGGGGATGCAAGTCTTGTACAGGACCGTGCTGTACGCTGTCCTTCCGCTGAGGAGTGCCTCTTGCACACAGATGTACAGGACACATCACCATGTTGCACAGGGTGGCCACACTCTCCCAGGTGTCTCATGGCCAGGGAGTGAGTACGGAGGCAACTCACTAGCCAAAGAATAAACAAGTCGGGCTAAGAAGGAGAAAGAGCAAATGCTAACCTTCTTTTAAGAATCCCTGCATGCTTGTTGTCACCTACAGTTTCATTAACGAGCATAACTAGCTGTGTTCAAACACAATGCTGCAAAATTTAACTGGGCAAACATAGTGAGTGTTAGCTGGAGCTGTTACCAGTCATGTATAATTACATGAAGCTCATAGTTAGCAAGGCAAAATGAAATCATTTTACAATTAGAGAAGCTCTCATTTCACCTTTCCTGTCACAGATCCTCATCTAATTTGGACTTTCATTTGCTGACAGTCCCACTCCATTAAATATAGAAGACATTACCTTACACACCAGGATATTTTAAATAGGCAATATATCCAAGAAGACCTAAGAAAGTGTCTATGTACCAAAACATGTCTGGTTGTCCTGGGAACTTTGGCTCCAGTTTTTCCAATCAGTAGAAGAACCAAGTGGTAGAAGCACCCCCGCTGATGGAAAGTAAAATCCTTCTTAGGGCAGCAACCCCTCTTAGGGCAGAGCTCCCCGGTATTCATTAAGCTGCCATCAGAGCCTCTTGCCTCCTTCTCAGAGCACAGGGTAGTAATTAACACTTCTTCAGATACCAGGAACAGGTATCTGCTATTCCATATTAAAAAGCATAGAAAATTCGTTCTTCTTTGCAGCTACGCTGAGATTCACCCATACTTTGGTCACTGGCTACCTCTGGCTGAGAGGAGGGCACACTGACTGTGACAGATAGGTTAACCTAGTTAACATCACTCTTTCCTCCTCATCCCAGTTCTAGTGAACATCTACATCCCTAGCACCCCTTCTACTCCCAACAGGCCACACAGCTCAGTGATATATGCTCTGCCCTCCTGGAAGTGCCACTGCTCCTCTTCCAGCCTTAGCACTTCCCCAACTCCCTCTGACCTGTCCAACCAGTGCCTGTTTCCCTAACCTATCTCCACGAAGTAACACAAGACAAATAACTGTTGCATTTCATGAGCACTAACATTTGCCGTTCTTCTTTCTTCCTCCAAAACATTAAGTGTAGAATTAGCAAGTCCAAATAGCATTTTAAAAATGTCCCAAACAGGAGAGGAATTAAAACATTGAAAGTAGGATAGGACTATGCTCAAAATTTCTGAGAAAATAAAGATACTTGAAATCACAGAAACACTAAATGTTTTACAGCTCCATGGCTTAAACCATTCTGGAAGCACAGAAGAACAGTTGGTTATTTTTTATTTTATCCCTTCATGGATAAAGCCTTCAGAGGACAAACTTCTTTCTTTTTCCCTCTTCCTCCTAGTATACACCATGCCCTCAATTCTTATTTCATTTTGTAAGAGTCATTTAGTGTATCTTCAATTATTCTAAGAAAGCGTCACTGTAAAGTTCTATGTCTTAACATTATCTTAATGCAGCCTAGACGAAATCACCTTCTTGTAAGTAAAATCTCTTCTCCAAATTTGCACCACTCAAACTGTGGAAGTCAATAACAGAGAATGCAACACTCCTTCATTTTCTAGCTTGTCCCTAGAACTGAATTAACAACACTTTTAGTAGTGGGTGAGCTGAATTAAAGACATTTAATATCCTAGTACTCCTCTGAATCTTTATTGCTAAGATAAAGCATGTGGAGGTTTGGGGATGGATTTTAGTTACTAAGACAGTTAATATCATAATTACATACATAAGCCCCCTAGATCAGACAGACACTAATTTGTTGTTTCATCCCTTCATTTTGAACTGGTGATCTTTGAGAATATGAATTGTTTGAAATGAGAAGGGATTACTCTTTGCATTGGGGATGCCTGCAACAGGAGATTTAGGGAAACAGCACTGCCAGCTTTGGCAAAGGCATTTTGCTGAAAGAGAGCATCATGCACCAACAGCTATCTCATCACTCCTGATGCCTTTATATTGGACATATTCTTAATTGGTTATATACAATTAATGGGTATTATTCCCTTATTTCAGACACGAATATAATGTTTCATGGATAGTGACTGCACATGAGTAAATGCACATAAACCATGATTATAGACAGTCTATCGACCCAATAGGCACTAGCAACTGATAAACCACTAATTAAAAGGTCTATTTATTATTCATTTGTGCAACACTTACAAATGAAACCTTAGAATAAAGTATGACTATCTTCCGTCACAGGATGTTAATAACCATCAGAGTTAAGAACCAACAGACATCTTCATGGCTGATAGTGTTTTGGTATTTTTATCTGCAGAAAGCCTTGAGTTTCATTTTAGTCCTGTCATAGAAAAGATACTACCATCCACTGTTCCATGTTCATGGTGAATAAATCATATTACGCCTGACAGAAATTCTCTAATTTCTTTGTCACGGAGTTTAATACTGACTATAAAACAGTCTGTTGAGCTATCAAGTATGACTTAATAAAACGTTACTGCCTTTATTGAAAATTATTTCTTCTGTTAATTGCTTTTCATTAAATTTTTGTTATTGGTAAGGAGACATCACATTTTTCTAATAAAGAAAAAGAAATCTTGTTTTCCTGGCTTGCTTTCTACTACCATTTGGATCAATTCAGACAAGTCCCATTTTCCTCCAAGAAAGATGAAGTTACATCTCCAAAACAAGTTGTGTAAGGAACCAATGAGTAAACTGATGCAAGTCATGATTTGATCAATGTGATTCTGAGTTATGATAAACGCCAAAGTAAAATCAGGAGGATAATTTTTAAGAGAAGAAGAAAGCTTCCTCATGAAAGCATGAGTTTGTTGTGGCACTTCTGAAGCCAGCAAGCAATTGATGGTCAGCAGGCCAAGAATAACATTTAACAATTGCCATGCTCCAGAAACAATACTTGATTTCCTCCTACTATTGGTCAGGTCTGTGTTGCTGATAACACAGGACAGATTTCTTTTATTTCAGTGCTTCCTACAATAAAGCATTTGGTGCATGGCTAAACCAAAGGGTAGTGATTAGATAACTAACTGGCTTTGTTAGACAGTAGGACTAGCAGGAACAGTTAGACTTAAATTACATTTGTGTCATGCCCAGTGTCCCCTTGAATCTTTAGGACTGCATACATTGTTGTGAGAAAGTGACAGGCTACCAAAACTAGTATCCAAACAGCAAGCTTTAAGACATTTGCCATTACCAACCAAAAGTAGCTTGCAAAAGTAAGCAGAGAAATAGGGCAACTCAGAGCAGAAATCTTACTTAGGTGCTTGATATAATCCTCAGGAAAACTCTGTCCTTCCCCATTGGCTCCTTTTGGGCTCCACATTACCTAACTACGTACATCAGTTAAATGTGTAAGATTATCAGTCAATATCCCCATTCTCCCTTCAACATTTTGTGGTACAGCGGACACCAGAGAAGTGAACATGGCTGAAGTTTGTAGCCTCATACATTTCAGACACTTTGTCCCCTAAAGGGAACATCTACATTCCCTATAAAGTCAGTGATAGAGACAGACACCTCTGAAGACCTCTGGAAAGAGATCTGGAACCAAGTCCACCAAGAGATTCCCCAGGCTATGGTTCCTTCCTGATGTCTACGAGGGGATTAACATATAACACTGAACACGAGCCTCAGCCTCTGGGAATCCAACTGCTTCATCGTGTTCTGAAAATAGACACCCAGTGCAACAGGGCTAGGCCTTTGTTTTGTTTGTTTTTTTGTTTTTTAAAAAGGCAACAGAGGCAGTAATATGCTGCCTGCATTCTTTTCATCGTTTGGTGATAAGAATACTTACATGGGAAGTAAGGGTCATGGGTTTTAGTCTTCCTCAGCTGCAGAGGTAGAAGCAAAGGTAATGTTGTAATACCTCTACAGAAAACATGCCATTACCAAGGAGCTAAGTCACAGCTGGAGGGAAGTTCTGGCTGGAGGTAAGCGAGAGTGATTCTCACTTTTATCAAGAAGTGAGCAGAACTGGGATTTTTGATCTTGCTGCCTGTAGTGTGTAAGCTTTTTACATAACACCAGTCATGGGAAATACGCAGGGTCAGCCTGTTCTCTGGTACCAGACCAGGTATCCTTCCTTCCTGAGGCAATAGACAGCCACCTTTAATAACTTTTTCTCTAATTTTCAATTTATGCAAAGAAAGCTCATTTTCAACTGTTAGATCTAGAAATGACTGACTTTGACTACTCTTCAGCTGGGTCTATAAGGTATTTGTATGTATTCTGGCAGCACTGAATTCCAGTTCACTTGTCCACAGAAGACAGAAGTGTCCACTTGCTTACACCATTTCTGCCCATTGAGCTTCAGTTGTAAAAGATGTCCACACGTCAGGTATGCTCTGCGCCCAGCACGGCCATTTTGAGCATGCATAGGCGACCCACGATCGCCAACCCCACAGTTTTCAAGAAGAGAAGCTTTCTGTGACTCTAGACAGGCCAGATTTCCCTGCGAACTTCTGTGTGTTTTAAACGTCTAAATCCAATCTAGCAGGCTGAAATCTTTCAGCGAGTGTGCAGGTGATCATATTATTGCCTGTGCTTTTTCTCTGAACCCAAGCGTGCAGTTTGTGACTCACACCAAAGCTGAAGTATTTGCATTCCTTGGATGTAGCTCCAAGCCAGCCTCCATTAATTAAGCAGCTGATACGGCTGTGCTACATGCCAACAGTAGACAAGAGAAGTGTATTGTAACAATTACACCTGCCCACTCTTCAAACAGAATTATCTCTGAAGGGGATTTACCACTGAGTTTGATTGCTTTCCGTGTAAAATCAATAACCACAGTCCAGTCCCTAATAGCCTTTCTGAAGTCTCTATTTTTCCCCTTTTTGAGGGTACAAGGGTACTTTTTCCTTTATAATTGTATTTCATTAGCTTGTTAGCTTTATAATCCAGTTATTTTCTGTGATTTCTAATTCGGCTCAAGTTGGAGAAGTGACTGAAGATGGAGGTGTCATTAGGGTTGAGTGAAGATTTCTTAAGAACTAGACAAATAATTGCAGTCTGCAGAATCATTTCTGAGAAAAGCAAAGAAATTTAGTTCTGAGAAAAAGACTGTTTGTTTAATTTCTATTCACATTAACAATCAAGAGTTTGCAAGTGATTAATGTTCCAGGAGACTAGTCAAAGCTCAGCAGTGTTCAGCACCTTAAGGGTAAGTGCATTTTGATTTCTTCCTATGGTGGAAAATGCGTTTGTGAGAAGATTAAGCAGTCCCTCATCCATTTTTACACTCACTACAATTCTCATCAATTGTGCTCATAACTCTTGTTTTCTTCATCATTTGGTTTTATGGTTCCTTTTTTAACTTTTCCTCTTTTATGATCTTTTAGATGTGGTTGCTCAGGTGCATAAACATCTTAAAAGTAAATAGTAAAAATATGGCCTAACATGTAATATGTAACAACTGCATTGGACCGTCACTACAATTACGTTTTAATGTGCTTTACACCTGTGGGTTTTTAACAAAAAACTTGAACGCATTATCAATGAAAAGTCTGCTAGCATGTTTTAAACTGTTCTCTTTTCTGATTTCTATTATAGCTCAGTGTACTCTCACTAGTCTCACCATTCAGGTGGATTTTGCAAGTCTGAACATGAATTTTCCTAATATGTGACAACTACAGAAGCACCCAATAATGTTTTGATCGGCCACAGTGAAAGGAATAGGCAGTATTAATGTTGTTTTGTTTCTTACACATTAATTCACAACATATAATTACCTTGAACAAAATAGAGGCACATCCATTTTTGTTTATTATATCTTAACTGAAAACTTCTGAGAGGACTGTTTGAACACTGCATGCAATGGCATACCTGCAGTAACATAACTTTTTCTAATGGCACTGGTAGTAAGATGGTATTAAACTGTAAGCAGTGTTAAGAGCTGGGGAAAGACAGTTGGATCAAATGTTCTTGCACATTTTTTACATTATTTTATGGGTATCCCCATTTCCAAGATTTTCACTTGCTCAGTACCCTGCTTCAGAACCTTTATCTTCAGTGAGCGTCCCCTGAACAAAACCAAATTATTTATGAAAGCCACTTTTCCCAACAATATGTCCCACAAGGTTAATATTGCTAACAGGTAGTGATTCTAGCTAAGTTTCCTACAGGGTTCCATTTCAGAAGACCATTTATGCATGTGATTAATTTTAAGCAAAATGTGCCCTGTTGAGGCCTCGTTCCTAAGGTTTGAATTATTCTCCAAGGTGAACGAGTGTAATATTCCTTATCACAAAAGGCCTGATACAATCCCTGTTGTAACTTCTGAAAACTTCTCTAGAGCAGGTTTGAATTGATACATTTTTTTTAAATACTGTAACCCCAGGCCTCCTGAATTTCACACCCAGCTGTCTCAAGTTGATCAATTTATCTGTTTGATTTTAGCTCTTTTCCCACATAGACATGACAGACCATACATAGATCTATAAATGAATATAAAACAGTGTCTTTTTACAAGTAAATGATAAATTTTACTTGAGTTAATATCACTTTCATTGACATATCCTTCCTTATTCTCACTTGACAATGTAAAGAAAATATTTCTATTCAAGTTTTCAGTATCCTAAATTTGAATGTAACTAATTCACCTTTTCTCAAAACTTTTTAAATGGAGGAAATAACCTTGTTTGATCACTGACTCATTTGCTCTGTACTTCATACAGACTTTGTTCGTTACAAAGGATTACAAAGTCCCGTGCTGCACAAGACAGACAATAAAGCGGAATTTTTATGTTTCTTTTCTTCCATTTTCTTTTCTTATCTAACCAACCCTTACTCCTCATGGAAAATGTCCTGGTTGAAAAAATATCCACTAACAAACTTGCAGTTTCTGGAATTCTTTTTCTTTTCAGATAGAGGTATGGGTATATGTCTTGGAACAAAGTATCTCACATATATATACACACACATGAATGGAGGGAATTTAAGTGCACATATATATACACACATATTAATTTCTATGTGTGTAAATATATGTGCACTTAAATTCCTTCCATTCAGTCATTTTCTAAACTTTTCCTGCTGTGAGATACTTTGTTCCAGGACTATTCAGAAAAATAATCATGTATATGTTTGGGATAGAAAGCTTAGTTTTAAAAATGAAATCCCTTCACAGTGTTGACAAGAGAATCTGGAGAAGACTATGACCAAAGAGAAAGGCAGACTGTCTGCACATATGGTGAATGGTAATGCTGTGTGATGAATCTGCATATTATCCCATTTAGCTGAAATCCTGCTGGGCTGAGGAACTAACAGCCTTTTGGCACAGACACAAGCTCTCTGTAGAGATTGAAAAGTCTCAAGTGCTTCAATTGAGAATGATGTAAAGATGATTCAACTGAACTATCCGGAGTCAAGTTTTAAAGGCATCTGAGCAGCCAGAGATACAAGTCCACAGTTTTGAAAATCTTTTTTGAAGCTACTGAATATATAATTTTAAAGGTATATATACCTTTATATATAAATATGTATATGTCTTTTACTGACAAATACCATTTCTGAAGCAAAAAGGTTTTCTTGGAAATTTAGTTCATGAAGACACAAAGTCACCCTTTCAAGAACTGGGTTTGCTTCACCTACACTTGTCATAGGAGAGATTTGACTACCAGACTGTAACATGGAAAAATAGGCAGATACATGCTCAGAGCTGATTTAAAATACATACAATGAAATAAAAATCAACTAGGCTCAAAGAGACATAGAGGTGGGTAGAACCTGACCCTGAAAATTGAGCAAAAATAGCTAAGAAGACAGCATTGGTGCTCAAAAGAAGCAAAGTCAGCAGGTAAAGTACGTGGAATTAAACCTTTGCTCTAACTGTTTTGAAGCAGAAAGGGATAAATTTTTTTCTTTTTTTTTGTGCACAGAAAGAGCTCTCCTCTTTGTTTTCCTCTAGCTGACTTTCTAAGAGTTGGATCTGCAAGTATTAAAACTGAATCAAAGAAAAAATATATGGATATAGATATAGGTATATAAGATGATATAGATGATGATATAGATGATTAGATATAGACATAGATATAGATATATAGATAGGTATACATATAGGTTTAGCATAGGTACAGGTAAAACCCTAATAAAAAAGACAATGAAGGACCATCTGAAAAAAAAACCAAAACCACAACTGAAAATAAAATCAGCTGAATATTTTACGTGGTTAATTTTCTTAAGTGAAACCAAACCAATGGACAATTCTTGACTCACAGACACAAACTAAACCATAGATATCCCTTCTTTTCTCTGATGAAAAAAAAGTGAAAGACAGAAATCCTAAGAAATAATTAAGTAACCAAGTCTCAATACAAGTAGTTTAGTCACTTCCACAGTGCTGGATGGCAAGAACTCACAGATTTCTAAGTGGGATAACACCTCTTTTTGGTAGATCCTGCTTTAATACTCTAACTCATGTTCTGAAAAGAAAGCAAATGGAGCTTCTTACCTCTCGTATGGGTTTTATATTAACTGAATTAGTTTTTCCCTTAACTATGTAGTACAGCAGAGTCTAGGCTGCGACAGAATTTAGCCCCCAGCTGTGATCATGGGAGGGAGTAAAGTATTATATTTGCACTGATTAATGTGCACCTACCATTAGATAAGGTATATTTCAGCACAGAATTTAGCTCACCTTTTTTTTTTTTAATCATCCTTAAAATCTTTCTGAGACACACATTCACAAGCATTACCTAAATTCCCATGCCCAATTGTCTGTCAAGAGGCAGACAATAAGAGAGTTGGATTCATTTTAGGCTCGTGCTTGTTTAGTAGGTGATTGCAGAGGGGTACACACTTACAGTTCAGGCCAAAGATAGTAGGCAGAGGCAGGTGATTGATTTCTGTTACTGGGTAATAACTATCTTATTTCTCCTCTGGCCTTTCAGTGGTCCCTGAAACCAATGCCTTCATCCATTCACTTTTTTCATTTCTAAGCACTGCCTTTTAGCTGTCAAGTCTATCATTTTTGACCCTCCTTTATTTCATAAAAACATTCTGGTCATAAATCCCCAGAGGTTCAGAAACTTAGTAGTGGGACAGCAATTTCTAATTTAGCTTGAGAAAATTGTGGAAAAAACAGATAATATTTGAAAGGAGCAGCTGTCTGTGGTCTCATCCAAGACCTACTGTGAGTCATGAGGAGATCCACAGAGTGGAAAAAGTCAAAAGAGGTAAAGCAAGGAGATTTGAGGGTGAGATAATTAAAATGAGAGAGAGCCTGGCACAGATATTTTATGGACTATGAAAAGAGTAAGTTAATATTTTTAATAGATAGATATATCTGTATGTATACTCTTCATCTCTTCCACTCACTCAAAACTCATAAATTAGTACATAGCCATAGAGACCCCAAGGTATGTAATGGTAGAAGAAATGTTCTTTAAAACAGAGACTGTCTTGGACAACTTCCTGATGTGTGATTGATTTGGTGGGGTTAATTTACTTCGTGTTAATTAGTAGCTATATTAACCAATGAGAAAGAACAGGGTTAGGTTTTTAATATTAATTAATAGGTCTCTTTTTAATACATTAGGTGCCTGTTAAGTGCTTTTACACATATATAAGTCGCCACAGCACCTCACTAGATGTTGTTTTATGGTATACACTCATATGCACAGTGGGTTTTATATATATATGAATTTATATGCACATGTCTGTGTATAGGAAGCACATGATGCTGTGATGTATAACAATTGTGTTGGTGCAAGAGAGCTTATTCACAGATTGCCAACTATATAGACCATCCCAAGTGAGTCTCCACAAACCCCTTTCTCGTATCTCTCCAGTTACTTCAGTCCACATTCAGAGAAAGGGGACTAAACTAAGAGACAATATTAATAAAAAATAAAATCCACAAGCAGACCACTGTATTTTAAATTGTCACTGATAGTTGAATAGAAGCTTTCTCATCTTCTTACACTGGTGGTTGTGCTCAGTCATTCATAACTCCACTTTCACACACTGCTTCTCTGTAAAAGGTAGGAGAATGTACTTGGTTCTCCATGCACTACTGCACACCAGAGACAAACTGAACCACAAAAGCAAGGGATAGGGGGGTGCCTGTTACATGACGGCATTCTTCCTTTCCTGCCATAGACAAAATATGTGGACACCAAGTGCATGGACCACATCAGTAAAGATGACAGAAGGATGAAGGATGAAATGCAGAGATAAGCAACAGCTGTTTTCCACTGCTATCTCCTCACATGCTGGTGCTGCTGCACAGACACAAGACAAGTTACCTAATGACTACATTTTCCCCAAGGAGCATTAAGATCAAGAGAAGAAGTCCAACATGGTGCCACACAGAAGCATAAGACTGGATGATTTTATCTGTCCACCATGGGAAAGGCCAAATGCTACTTCCCTAATGAAACTGTTCATAGCTTAACACTAAAGGTCGAACCACAAAGCCTTCTCCTGTCTTTTACTTGTAGGGAAAAATTGAAAAGAGAAAGTACTTCATTATGTACTGAATTGCAGTGAATGGTTTTCTTTTTCCGTACTTTGTGAATGATTCTCATTAGAGATAAACCAAGGGGACTGTGAACTGTAAATAAAAGGTGGCACCATCTTTTGTGCAATTGATGACTGAATGTCAGGAAAAAAGAAAAAAAAAAGCAGAAAGAATTGGAAGTCAGGCATAGACTGCCCTCTTTTGGACAGAAGAGGGCAAGGATGTGAAAGAATCCAAAGACATGTTTCTTAAATATTACAGTCACAATTTACCTTGGAGACAAATTCATGCTTTATTTGTATAAAAGCCAAAATGCTGACTAGAACACTCCAGTTAGAGATCAGACACTCACCAAATATCGTCTTGTAGATTCAAACACAGTCATACTGCAGTACAGGAGGAGAATTATAAAACCAAAGACCTGAGTAAGGACTGTAAAAATGAGAGAAAAGAAGGTCAGCAAAGGCAGCAATAATGCAACTGCCCTCAGCAGAGATCAGAGTAGCACTTACAGTGTCATAGAAGCATAGAATCTTTGGGTTTGAAGGACCTTTAAAGGCCATCTAGTCCAACCCCCCTGCAGTGAGCAGGGACATCTTCAACTATATCAGGTTGCTCAGAGCCCTGTCCAGCCTGACCTTAAATGATGCCAGGGATGGGGCATCTACCACCTCTCTGGGCAATCTGTGTCAGGGTTTCACCACCCTCATTGTGAAAAATTTCTTCCTTAGAGGTGTTAAAGAATTTTGTCATTAAACATATGTCATTATGCCATGTAAACATTTTTACAAAGGTTTTAGACTTCAAGATTACCAATGAATTTGAGCTTTCCACGATCTTGTCAAGCCTGAAGATAGGAGTCATATTTCACTGGTTGTGAAGACTACAGAAGAAAAATTAAGCACTATGTTCAAGATATTTGTCAAGGCAGCTGTCACATATCCAATCTTTCTGCTGTGAGGATTAATTGAGAAAAAGCAGTTGTTCCTCCCAATGGAGAGCTGAACATGAGTTGTGGAGACTCATAGCTGTCACAAGCCTATTTCCACGCTTTCTGTTCGTGGTCAATGAAGTAAGATAAGAAAAGATTTAATTTTTTTGGTACCCACATGGGTCTGTCCCAGCATCCATGTGCTCCAGCAGATCTCTTCAGTACACAGCAGGATGGGCTTTAGATAGTTGCTTCTAATGGCATGGGTTCAGAAAGGTCTGTATGTTCCTAAAAAGCAGGTCTAGCACTACCAAAACCTGTAGTCATCAGACATTTGCTGCACTTGAAAGCTGTTCTTGGCATTGGGCTCTTAACATGAATGGTGCGTAAGGGAAGAAAACAGTAGGCTGAATAAACATAATACATAATGAATATGTTAGAGGAAATTATATCATGTTGGACCCAGCACCCTGACAGAGGCCAGGCTGCTGCCGCTCTATGTCCCTTGGTCCAGCTGGTAGGGAGGCTGAAGAGGTCTTGCCAGCAGGGACATGCACACAGAGCACACACATACAGTACATATATACATACACAAGAATATGCATATTTGCATATATACACACATAGCCGGCCACATGGATCACAGACAGACACACAGAGTACCTGTATGAACGTAGACAGCACCAAAGGCCTCATCCTGCTCCCCTCTCTGGCTGAGCAGGATAGAAGCCCAGTAATGAGAATGTGTGTGTGTGTGTGTGTGTGTGTGTGTGTGCCTGCGTGCCAGCAGCTGGGCTTAGACAGTCTGCCAAGCAGCTGCCCCTTGATCCCAACTTTCCCAGCTGATGGTACCTGGATATACAAAATCTCAACGCTGCAAGCCCGCTTGAGTTGCTGGTACAGATCATCATGCACGCACGCACACACACACACACACACAAAGATGGCTGGCACTTCCCACGTCTCAGCAACCAGCCCCCTGTGCTCTAAGCCCCCGCCCTTAGAGATACACGGGCACTCTTACACACAGAGTTGGCCCTTAGGGACCCACTCACCCCCTTGCTCCCAGGCCACTTCACCTGCTCACCAGCTTGGTCTTCACTAGCGATCGCATACCCACACTCACTGTAGGCACCAGCACCATAGACGCGCGGGCACTCCACACGGGCGCTCCGACCACAAACTCCAGTTAGTGCAGTCATACCTCCATGCACAACAAGTACACACGGAATAAAGACTCACTGACCCAGGAAAGACCTAGAAAGGAATTGAATAAGAAGACAGGACACACTGTGCTGATCAGGCACAGGGCATGGCCAGACAGGCACGCTGACCAGCCCACGATTTACACACAACCAGCCCTTTTGACCTGCTTACCCCTCTATTTTCCAACTATTTTTCCTCCCCAATTACCTGAACAGCTCCCTTTTCCCACCTTTGGCTCCTCCCCTAAGTCCTGTGAGATGCTGAACTGCCTTTCCCCTGCATCCTATAACATGTCCCACCTCTAGGCAGCAGCCCTCTTAGTCCACAAGGTGATCCAGAGAGCTGCTCTCAACAGCTCATGGTGATGTGTTTCACACCTGGACACTGGGGCTGAGGGTCTGCTGGGGCAGCCCTGGGAGAAGCCCAGACAAGGTGGTGGTTCCTCAGGAGTCCTTGATTTGGCTTCACTCCTACTTGTCATTGTGCCCCTGTACTCCCCTGGGCTTCTGCAGAAGGGTTGTAGATGGGCTGATGGCTCCTGGGATGGGCCTGGCAGTAGCTGGGTAGGGTATTTGGGTTCCCCTCCTTCGTTGTCTCTCTAAGCTTCTGTCACACCCCTAACAGCATACAGATACACTACTCTTCAGAAACTGCAGTTGCTGTTTTAGACAGCGCTAGCACTGAAGTCAGTGATGTCTAAGTATTTGACTGTGGCCTGTTCCTTATCTGAGGCATGGTAAGGACCCAAAATATCCTCTTACTTCTCCAAAACACAGAACGGGTCTAGTCACAGTGTGCTAAAAAGAAGGCAGAGACTCCTCTAAGTCCTTCCTCTACGTCTTTTCCTCAATGGTTCTGTGTCCTTCCCCCACCCTCTCCATAGACCTGTCACCCAGTATTGACATGGTCTACAATGTCACCAGTTTGCCAGGATGTTGGAGCATGCTGGTTCACCAGCACCCGGTACAGAGCACCAACACCTCTCCACCGGGTTTCAGAGCACCATGCTGAAACAGCTGCAGTTTTGTCCCGCTGCAACAGATGAACACGAACGGCTGCGTAGCTTGACTTAGCTTTCACTTAGCAGGATTCGCGTCTTGATGTACACACATAATATGTATAGGATCAAATGAGAAAATGCATCTGGCAAAAAGGAGTTGTTTCTCTTGCTCCTCTCTGATTGACAGCCTGAGCACTCCACATTCAAAAAGGTGGAATTGAAACATTAAAATGCCACCTGCAATATAACAAACGTATTTATACGATCTCCTTCTCTCAGACAAGCAGGCTTGCGCAGACTTTCACGCACACCTAGCCAGCTCCTTCGGCCTCTAAATTGATTAGGAGTCGCTTGGCCTTAGAAGCACATTCCCAATAACGGCTGTTTTGCATACTAATCTACTGGAGGAAAAAATCACTTAAGGGGCTGTTTGTAGCTTTCTAATGTTATTTACTAACAAAACAGTCATATTTTGGTAACAACTGCCACTTCATTGGGTGCATATGTTCTTGACTCAAAACTATGAAGCAGATTTAACTCAACACCATATGCTGCAATGTGAACTTATGTGCTTTTTCACTGTTTTAAAACAGAAATTATATTGCAGCAAGTGGGTTTTATTCTCTGATGTATGTTAGTTTTAGAGTGTATTTCACCCAACACTTTTGAACCCCCTTCCTTCTCTTACATTTATTTCCAAATACCAACTTACTCCTTTGCTCTGTCAGGCAAATCCTGTCAGGGAAATACTATTTGGAGGAGGAAAGGAGAGTACGGTTACCAAAACAGCTGGTATGTATAGAACTATAGCAGTTGGTTTTGCAGTCATTCCTTTCCTGGTTTGTGCCTGCAGCAAAATGACAGCTGTACAAATGTACTAAGCAGTCCCTATTTTCAGGATGTGCTGAACTCATAATTCAGTCCTAATGAATATGTCACTGGAATACAGCAGCCTGTTCAGATTACTGCTTCCGCTATTAGAGAGGGACTGAATGCAGAAGTGATAGTGCTTTAATTTGCAATGAATAAACATCATGTTAAGGGCATGGAAATGGCAGTGGGTTGGGGGCCAGAGAGTCAATGTATGGATTTCCTGTGCTCTCTGAGCGCTCTGAAAACACAGATATGAATAGCCCTGCTTCATGTGTCATAGAGTTTATACTTAGTGTTGGCAAAAACATTAAAACATATTTTTAACAGTTTCAATTAATGGTACGCTGAATACTAGATTATTCTTGAGTATTGTGCAGTATGCCTGAAAAATTGCTGCTTTTGAAAGGATGAGGATTAAGCCAAACAAACTGGAATGTCCAGAATGAACATTAATTGTGACTGGGAATCGGTACCTGCACTCTTCATTCACACTGTCTGCACTAATGACTGAACGCATCACTCTAATCAGGAAATGAGGAATGGGCCATTGTTTAACCTCTTCATTTTTTGTAGACAGTCATGCACCCTTCATACTTGAAATTCTAAATGTTATTGAAAACACAGTTTAATAATCCCAGGAAACAATTTCCATAGCTTTACAGTCCACTAGTCATCCTCAGACCACACTTTGGAAAAATCTTATTTAAACCAGTTATGATTAACTAAATAGTAAGGCAAAGAATAAGACAAATCTCTGGAGCTCTGTGATTTAGGCACAAGAGTACAGCTCCTAAGCGTCAATTTAAATACATATAGATATGGGGCAAAATATGGGGCAAAACTACTTCTAAAAAGGTTCCTTTTTGACCAGTGGAAGGGCAGAAGTCTCTGGCTTAGACTACCCCAGAGCCCCGAGAATAACTGATAATGACTCAGGAATATTTATTCCATGGACATCTTTTTCTTGGTCATTTCTTCAGTTACAGTCCAAGCATATATTGGTCATAATTAAAATGTTATAACACAGTCTATGTTACTTTTAATATGAGTTTGGAAGGCTGAGGTATACAAGAAAAGCAAGGTCTAATGGTAAAAAAGAAATTAACTTCTTGACTCCAGATGGGAATAAATTACATGTTGAAGCGTCCCAAAATTATAGCACTGAACTCACTCATAAACAGAATACAAAGATGTCATCTGTCAGCTCAAGAGCACGAGGCATTTAAGGTGTTTTATTTTTACTCCACTGCCCAAGCATCAAATCTAGGATTTGTTCAATCAATTTTAATAGGAATTCTACAGGATCTTATACCTTTAAACAAGCATTGCCAATAAACAGACTTTTTATGCAAAACTCATTTTGTCAATGTTTTTAATTTTGAAACGGTCTTCTAGCAAATTATGTTCTAACTTAATTTTCTGTAAAGTCATATATGAAAGATTAGTTTCATGGGCATTTGTGCTGGAGAAGCAAAATATCAGTACAATACAGGCATCTGTCATTCAGACAGGGGTTACGTTCAGCCTGCCTCTGATCTAACCTCACATTGTTTTTAACATTCAACTGTCACATCATAAAGGACCTGTATATAAGAGAGGGATTAGACAGAAAGGGCAAGTAGGACACAGGTAATTGACCAGATCTGAGAAGCTTGTCTGCTGAATTTAAAGAACAGAGTATAAACCATCACCACTCTTCAGTGGAAGTCTGGAAGAAGAAAGCAATAGACAGTGATCTGAACAAAAACATCAGTTTTCCAATGAAAGTCACAGGGCTACTTTTTATTGGTAGTCATCAGGGAGATTTTCTGAGACAATAGGCTGCAGCACCGTGCCTTTCTGTATTTAAAAAGCCAAAAATACAGGTACTCAAAATCAAGTGAGTTAAACCAGGTATAAACCTAGTTAGCTATGTAGTTGAAGTAGTAGTAGTAGTGCTAGTGGTAGCAGTGGTGGTGGTAGTAGTAGTAGTAGTGATATGACAAACACTGGCTGAAATTAAAGAATGATTTGGCTCATTAGGGAACAAATAAAGAGCTTTCTCAGGTATTCTGAATTCCTTTGAAACAGTTAGTTACCTAACATTTTTCTCTTTACTTTGAGTTTTTTTACTGATTGTTCATTTTTGAGTTTTGGTTGCAATATTTGGCTGTATCAGTTTCCATTCTGCTTCTCACATACAGCTCCAGCTGAGTTGGATGGAAGCTCTGTAGGCAGAACATTGTTATAGGCAAGAAAGAAAGCTTCCCTTGAGGGCCAGTAAGCCTTATTCCTTGCTGCTTTTAGCTCCATCATGTCTCCACACTGACTCCTAACTCAGGCAGAAAATAGGTCTTGAAGGCATTGACTGAATTTTATCTGATTTTTGCAGATTCCAACATCTTTCAGGTATTGAGAGACAAGGTCCTACCTGACATATAGGACCGTAGCTCAGAGGTACAGCTTTAATTATCTTGGAGACAGAAAGATGCTTCAGTAACAAGGGACAGATCTGCAGAGATGTTATGCTTTTGTTTCTGAAATGTCATTCTGTGGGTGGTTGACTGAGTGGGGGAGCCTTGATTTAGAAGCAAATTTAAACATGTCAGTCAAATAGGTACTGGGTCTTTCTGAAATGCCATGCCCCAGCTATTGAGATCAAGACCAAGTTCTACTTGCCATGCTGTGTGAGTAGAAAAGGAATAAACAAGCAGGAGGGAGGTCTCCACTTCTAGAGACAAATGCATTCATAGTCCTGTACCGTGGAGCTTGTTCTGGTATGGGAATACCTGTATTGGTGCCAACATCTATGCCAACGGTCTATCTATAAAAGCAGGTCCCTGTTGGGATCACCCTGCATGGCTCGACCTTAAGGAGAAGGAGCTGTGGCACTGAGAAGCTGGTAAACAGCTGGATATCTGCACGGCTCGGCCTTGAGGAGAAGGAGCTGTGGTAAACAGCTAAGAAGAAGTGAAGAAAACAGGAACACCTGCAAGCAGCGAATCCTGACTGTGTGAGAGGCGCGTGGACAGCGCGTGGTATTTTGTATATAGCCAATTGCAATAATGTGTGTAACAAGCTGTAACCAATCATGAGTGTGTGCGCAGTGACTAAGCGAAAATTATGATATATATTGGAGTCAGACAAGACAATAAACGGCTTCGGAATATAGCTTTCATAGAGTTGTGAAGTCCATCCTTCTCCCGCAGGTCCCTGCCTATAGAGATCTTTAAAGCTACATGTAAATACAAGACAAGATATCAATAAGCCAAACAGGAAATTGCAACTACTGTCACAAAAAATGGAACATGTCCCATATCCACTAAGACTCTGTTACAGCAAGAGTAAATAGAGAAGCTGATTCCGATTTCTTTTGCCCCAGTACCATACCTGGACAGTCGAAGGAAACCACAGAAGAAATGAGGGCATGATTCACTTCCTAAGCATAGACTGCTAATGCCATTTGAGATGTTCTAGGGTATACTGGCTGGCCTTCAGCTGCTACACCAGCAATACAACTATCTCCCTTCTTTCTTGTGTAATATCTGTCAGCGACATTCAGATATCAGGGTTGCCCTGGGGCATCTCAAATGGAACTAAATGCCAATGTTTAGGCAAATCAGATGAGCCCTTCAGATTAAAATTCGGCAGTCATGATGTGTTTCAGAAGATCACATATTTCTTTAAAGAAGAGAAACAAGAAGAAGCCAACATAAATGCTTAACCCCCAAGAGGAAAAGCTGGTGCTAAAAATAGTTCATCCATATGATGAATATCCAATAGCATTCAGTGCTAATCCAGTTCTCTCATAATGTAATGAAACAAATTTTTAATGGTCCTACCTACTTCTGCAAATCCCATGTTATATATTCATAACACCTCCTGCAGGAAGCTTTACATCTGTAAGCTGAAAAGCCATACCAACACCAAATAAGTTTGATCCAATCAGCCATGAGCAGAAATCCTGTGATCATGCCACTTGCTCACTATGAAATCTCCAGTGCTGCTCAGAACAGCAGATATCTTGGAGTCAGATTAATTTCGCTGTCCAATAATGCCTATTTTTCACCATAGTCTGTAAAGAGATTCAAGACGCTTATCTCAGTTCTGCACATCTACACCACAGACATGTGAAGCTAGGTGAAATGAATGCAGCATTTGACATGCAAGTTACACCGCTACAAAACCAACCACGAGGCTTCACGTTGCAGAAACAATTACAGAAATACCTATAGTCTGGCCTTTCCATTTTTCAAAGTACCTTAACTTTCAGTCCATTAAGTACATACTGCCATGCATACTCACCTTTCTGTGAAAAACTTTTAAAGAGCCATGCAAAATGACAGCAGCATAGCCACTGACAGTTGCAACAAATCCAGAGGATATCCACTTCCTTAGGCTTTCAGGCCCTAAATGCACATATGTAAGCATTCCAGATCCTGAATTCAAACAGGAAGACTGAGACTCAGGGCCAAAATTTCCATTTTCAGCTGGTGTCAAATGATACATATAAGTCTGAATGCGATCTTCAGAGCTGCAGAAGCTCCTAACTCTGCCTTTAACAGAAGACCCCATTACGACATTTAGGCAGTACCATCATCCAAAGAATAAATGCATTTAAGGTGAAGAACCTGGAAAAGAAAGGTCCTTCTCAGCCAGTTTTAACTACCAGTGTCTGGAATCATTTGATTCTCTGAACTGAAGTAATTCCGAGTCTGGCATTTATAAAAAGAAGTCCAAATAACTTCTTAAGAGTAATGTGGCAATGAATGCATTTGCCCTCCTCTTGTTAAGTGGAAAAAGAAAATATCAAATTGCAGTTCACTCCTACAGAGCTGAAATTATAGAAGTAATTTCTAAGATCAGTTTGATCAAACTGTTGTAACACTGCCTGTCTTTGATGCTTCAATACCTATAAAACAGAGCAAACCATCAGTGAGTTTTAACATTGGTCACTACTAGCAGTTTGGCTTTATGCCAATGCAACTATTGACTCATGTCATAACTTACGAATATTGGTAGAATGAAGTATAATTTGACCCTGATCTAAGGTATGTACTTTGCATATATGAATCAATGATTTTAAGCTTTATTTGAAGAAACAAAATGGCTGCTCCTTTGCTAAGAATATTCATATTAGTTTGTTCAGTACGATCTTACCTGAAACCACTCAAAAACAGAAATGCAAAGAAAAATATCATCAGCTGAGTTAAAGCCATACTGCATTTAATAATAATTTTCAGAGATGGATTTTAACGGTAATAAAAATGGAAACAAGGGATTGGTACCACAAAACCTGTCAAATAAATGTAAGAAGGACATAAACCCCCAAAATAGCTTTCACGTAAAATCTCACTACAAGATAAAACGCAGCTTTTGGGCAAAAAGAGAGTCATATCTCCAGCAACTTCCATAAATAATTCACTGCTAGCTTGTAAACAATAGAGAAGCACAGTATGAATGCCAAAGAGGGTCTTTATATGTCATAAAGCCACTCAAAAGTGCACTTGCTGCAGCAAGTCTGACTGTGAGCTTTGATGTGCTGGAAAAGAAACTGCTATGCTGAGGTCATCAGTTAGTAGAAAACAATTTCCCTCATACAGAGAAGCAGACTTACCGCTGGGCTTCTGACACAGACAGATTGGATTTAAAAACACAAGACTGCATAATGTAGGCTTGCAGAGGGAAAGAAATCCTCTATACACCTTCTAAATGACTAAAGCTGAAAGAAAATATATCATCTTCCTTTAATGGCTATCAAGAGTTGACATGATAGTGTGGCAGGGTTCACACGCTGGCGCAGTCACACTTTAAGTATGCAACTGGCCTGATTTGCATCCTCTTTCTTAACTAAACCGCTGCCATGGAGAACTTAAGCTGCTTTATTTGCTAAGTGTCAGGGTAAATAATTCAAGTGACATAGATCTGGAGTTCATTTCTTATCAGGTGTATGATTTAAAAGGTAACTCCACCTGTCATTTGAAAAATCCCAATGCAAGAGAAAAGCCAAAGCTGTTGCAATAATGTCCCTTTCATTTCTAGATTGATACAGCAAGTGAATGAAAAAAGCCAATAACCTGATAAAAAGCTATATAAATATTGAATGTGTGTACCAACACTTTTCAGACTTCAGCTCTCTGAAGTGATCAGCACAGTTGACGCCATAACCATTACAGTAAAAATAACAGAGGAGAGGGGATGGGCACTAGGTGGAAGGGAGACATGTAAGCTTTGAAATTCCAGGGAAGAAGACAGCAATGTGAGGCTATATAGTGCTGGGCATGTGCAAGGAGCGCAATCAATGTGACAGAGAAGGAATAGGTAGAGGATTATTTCTATGTTACAACTCTCGACTTATGAAAGAAGTCCTCTACAATGCTTTGAATTTCATCTGTAATTGCTCTGACCTACTCCACCTCTCAAAAACTTGTGATTCATCCTTTCTTGATATCAAACGCCTTTCCAAAGTATTTTTTTTTCCATGTGCAACCTTTAAATGCATTCAGAGGGCCAGTTCAGATTTTCACTTGTCCACAGTTGAGAAACATTCACTGGCAAAGGAATTGCCTTTTCAGAGGGAAAGAAGAAACATCCTCATTTTGAGCAGCGAAGGCCAAAGTGTAGGCATCACAGGAAGAGACACAGAAACAATCATTTGCATAGTGCCATTTGGATTAATCACCTGGTTGATGATTTAAAAGGATGTGTTACATTAGTGTAGTTTAATAACTAGCATCTTTCTGATGGGCCTCTAGAGTTTAAGTCATACACTGTAAACCAGGAGAAATATGAAAGCAAGTTTGTGATGCTGTCACAGGACTGACTGTGACTAAGGTCTCCGTCGAGGGCAGCATCATTTTCTCAGAAGAATCATCATTTTGAACTCAAATCAAACTACACTTGAATCTTTCTAGGACTTTGGAAAAGTTATCTCAAACTTTTCTGTTGTCAGCTTGCAGATCTTCTTTCTGACAGGAGGGGTAATTGAGACAGAAAGAAAATGAGAAAAAGAACAACAACAAAACAAGTTTTATGTTTCTTACCTGAGTTAAACAAAATTTGAATTTCCATGGTCACAACATATAGCCACTACTAACCTGCCCACATGTAACCACCCTACCTTGTGTTTATAGCTTGTAGTACCCTCACGAAGCTGAATATATAACCTTGATCACATCCATCCTCTCAAACTGTGATAATACCTTCCCTCATAAAAATTTTCTTCATGTCCATTTGCAATGGAAAGGTTCTTTGTTGCAGTCAAGAAATACACGGAGCAGCTCAGAAAACTGGCTGTCTGCTGTCTCAGTTCCCCTCAGGTCCCTGAGCTAGAGATGGATCTTGTCCTCCCAGCTCAGACCTTGCCATAATCTCTGCTGCTGCGAGGAAAAAGGAAAGCGTATACCTATTGACAGGAGAGTGTTTGCTCAGCTGTGATGTCAGCAGGAGCCCATATCACAAAAAATAAATAAGCAAAAATATAAAATTTGAAAGATTAAGAGAAGCCACTTTCAGCCAGCTGCTGGGAAGTCTCACCCCCTCTGCATTCTTCTGTGGTTGTACATCTGAGATCAAGCAATGATGCTTGAAGTGCTGAGCACTGGAAAGGAGCCTTGAGTCGATTTCCTTCCAGATTCTGTTGCTCACCAGTTGCTATGTGTTCAGTCTCACTTTTGCCCTTCCCTAAAGAGAATAAGAAAGACAAAAAGGTCAGACCTTTCATGGACACAAGGAAGAGCCTATGCCTTTTGTTCTGGAGTCTACTCCAAGCTGTCATATGTCATCTACAAGGAACTAGTCACATGTGATTTCCTGAACATCTCCAATGTCACTGCCTCTCACAATCCCCCCAAAAAAATCACATGCCTAAAAGATGGTAAATGTATTTAAAAAAACACTGTTTATTGTATTCATTGCTTGTTGCCTCTGAAGCAGTCCGCACTATGAGAAATTTGATGGCAAGAATTCCATCCCGAGTGCCTTCAAATGTGAAAAGTGTGATTTAGCTACCCTTGTCAGTGGGATATCCATGCTCCACCTCTCCTTTACAGATATCCTCCAGGCTATCTGTGTCTACAGATACTCATCCCTTTCTATAGGGCAGACCCCAAACCCATCCCTGTGAGATTAGTGCCTGTGAGGTGCTGCAGTCTTCTCTGGGATAAAATGTAGTCACTTGGACTTTTCTGTGCCAGTGTGAACAAACCTTCAGCCCAACAGAGCTTTAAAATCAATCCAGCTGGAAAAATAGTTTATCAGTCATTCACATAGTCTAGTTAAGCTTCGCTCCTGGCATTTATTCACTGGGATGTTTCCTTCCTCCCAGAGTTCAACTAGGAGAAGGTATGGGCTCATTAAAGGTTGAAGACGACTCCTAGACTATCCCCTTGCTTGGTGAAATGCAGGAGAAAAATAGGTCACAAGCCACAGTTTTAACATCATTACCTCTAATTTATTCAGATCAGTCCCAATTTAAAGAGAGTCCTGCCTCACTGCATTATCCACCCATTATCTACTCGTACCTACCATATCTCATTGTCACATTCCCATGTGCAGAGCCCAAAAACAGCTGGTTCAGCAGAAGCTAACAACCTTCCGGAACAGACCTAGCTCCACCCCTCAGTGCAAGGGTGGAAGCCAAAACACAACTAGTAACAAACTGGAAATAAATTATTTCAAGTCTGAAGGGTCAATTAAGGAATGTGGTTGAGTTTGCATTTCTCAGAGAGAATGTCTCTTCTTCAGTATGCAGCGTACATAAAGCCATGAATTCCCTCTTTCATACCTTCTTTCTCTATCTTCCACTCTATTATTTTCTCTGTGCCTTACAGCAAGGCACTATTCAGTCAGCCCAAAGGGCAAAGTTCTGGATTTTGGACTCCTCACAGAGATCAGCCAGTCAGCTATAAACAGTGTAAGCTTTTCTACCAAGCATTGTCTGCACCTAGCACCGTCTGTACTCAGCACCAAAAACAAAAAAATATCAGAATGGCCAAATTAACCCTTTATCAAAACAAGACACTTGAAAATCAATTACTTCCTCGATGGTGTTATTTTTCTAGCATTTGCATTTGCTGATTTAATCAGTCATAAAATGACTAAACGCAGGCAAGAAAAAAGGCATACATGAACTTCTGACGAGGTTCAGGTGAAATACTGCAGTAACAGGGAAGCTTTAGGGCTCCGTATAAGGCACTGCCTTGGCTTCATTTGCAATACTTTGAACATCATTGTTCCAAGATGAACACAGGCTACATAGGACTAATGTAAGGGCTGCAGTTATTTGGGGGAATCAAAAGTCTGTTTTATTAGATGAGAATTAAAAAAAATGGGGTTTAGTCAAGTTTATAAAGTTTGGGAGTAGATTTGGTATGTGCTTTGTAAGTACAACATGATTTGTGATAAACTACAGGAAGAAGTGGAGCTCTTAAATTTAAAGGTCTCTGTAGATGCATGAATTAATGAGTATAAACTGAGCATTAACATTTATCCAACAGCTCCACAAAGAGGGGAAAGCTCTATTCTTCAGCAAAGTGAGACTGTGGATTACTTTCTTGAAGAATAATGAATTCCAGCAAAACTAGAGAGTTTTAACATAGGGAGTGATGAGATGAAAAAAAGATGTTGCATAGCATGACTATCTGCTGTAGCAGAGTCCTGAACTCGGTGACACAGGAGGCCATTTCCCACCATAACTCTATATTTCTCAACATGATCAACCACCACCAAGGCAGTAACAGGCATCAGGGGTAAACTTACAGGGGTGCCTACAGGGTGAACAGTAATATCAGAGAAGCTGTGTTTTACTGATGGCTTCATATAAACAGTGAGTAATTATCACTTTAACTCAGAGAAAAACAATATGCCATTTTTTCACTTGACACATATCTCTTTAATACAGCTATATATTCTCATTCAGAGCCAAAGATGCCAGTATAAGCATATCCTCATCCTAAAATGAATGCTTTATGTGACCTACTTCTAGGAAATATAAATCAAAGGCTTTTACCAATAAATGTTGAATGCTGTATGCCTTACTTTATATAAATTCAAATGTGTAGTACGAAATGCCACCTTGTGAAAATTTCTGTTTGCATTGGGGAATAATGTAGTTTAGAGGCAAGATATAATGGTTTAATATCTGAAACAGACCTATATAACCAAGCTTCATAATAAGGATTTATTTTTGCCTTTATTCATCAGACAGATAGTAAGTGCATCCTTTTTTCCCCTGTCAAGTGTACTCAGTGCAGAAAAGGACAAGGCGTTTTAGCAGATTACTTTACATTCATTTTAATAATGTAGTTTGAATAAAGACATAAAACTCTTTATACAACACTAGAAGCATGCAGCCATCCTCAAAGGTTACCCCATGTACTGCGATAGTTTCAAGGACATGCTCCTCAAACATCTTGAGTACTTCCATTGTATCATTTCTGAAGAAGTTTTCTCCTTGTTGCATGTTGCTCTGTGCCTTGTCATGAAAGTTGTTTTCTTTGGCAGAGGTGGGGGGAGACAACAACACAAGGTGCTGCCATCCCTAACAGGGAGGGAAAGGGAATGGGGAAGAGGGAGGAAGAAGGGCAGGGGAAAGCAGGAAAGAGAAGGAGGAACGCAGGCATCCTGCGCATTCTGCGGTTAGTGAGATTGTCACCCGAGAAGGATCCATCATTTCATGGTCATTTCAAACCCTGTTTCCTTCATCACTGAAGCTCATCTTCAATAACACCATCAGAAGCAAATGTTCCAGGATAAGGACCTGTCGTGGACAAAACAATTTCAGCTTGGGGAATTGCACTTCACATAATTTATTGCCAATTAACATCAATTTTCAATTACTGATTCAGGTATTAAGTAAAACAGGAAAACAAACAATTAAACAAACACTTAAGGAAAGACCTCACCCTTCCCCACATTTGGTTTCAGACCAGTGCCTCTCCTCCCACCTTCCCTTGCTCTCACAGCACATCAAAATGGATAGCCCTGCCGGAGGGGATGTCATGCTGCACCTGTTGGTCACCAACACACGTGAACTAATTGGTGATGTGAACACTGGAGGCAGCCTGGGCTGCAGTCATCATGCACTGGTGAGCTCACAGTTCTGAGGGATATGGGGCAGGTGACGAGTAAAGTCAGGACACTGAATTTTAGGAAAGCAAACTTCCAGCTCTTCAGGGGACAATAGTCAATAGGAACCCCTGGGAAACTGCCCTCAGGGACAGCAGAGCAGAACAGAGCTGGCAGATCTTTAAGGACACCTTCCATAGAGCACAAGAGCTGTCGATGCCCAGGTGTAAGAAATCAGGAAAGGAAGGCAAGAGGCCAGCATGGCTGAGTGGAGACCTGCTGGTCAAACTAAAGGGCTAGAGGGAAATGAACAGGCAGTGGAAGCAGAGACAGGTATCCTGGGAAGACTACAGGGACGCTGCCTGGTTGTGTAGGGATGGGGTCAGGAAGGCCAAGGTGCAGCTGTAGCTGAACATGGCAAGGGTTGCAAAGAATAGTAAGAAGGGCTTCTACAGGTATGTCAGCCAGAAAAGGAATGTCAAAGAAAGCAGATGCCCCTTGATGAGCAAGATGGGCAAACTGGTAACAACGGACAAGGAGAAGGCTGAGGTACTCAAATACTTCTTTGCCTCAGTCTTCAATGGCAACTTCTCTTCCCACACCTCTCGAGTCAATGGGCTGCCGGACGGGGACCGGAGGAGCAAAGTTTCTCCCATTGTAAGAGAAGACCAGATTTGTGATCACCTGAAGAACCTGAACATACACAAGTCTATGGGACCTGATGAGATGCATCCCAGAGTCCTGAGGGAAGTGGCTGATGTAGTTGCCAAGCCACTCTCCATGATATCTGAAAAGTCATGGCAGTCAGGTGAAGTCCCTGGAGACTGGAAAAAGGGAAACATTGCACCCATCTTTAAAAAGGGTAGCAAGGAGGACCCTGGGAACTACCTACCTGCCAGCCTCACCTCTGTGCCTGGGAAGATCATGGAACAGATCCTCCTAGAAGCTATGCTAAAGAACATGGAGGACAGGGAGGTGCTTCGAGACAGCCAGCATGGCTTCACCAAGGGAAAGTCTTGCCTGACCAACCTAGTGGCCTTCTAGGATGGAGTGACTACGTCAGTGGATAAGGGAAGAGCTACCAGTGTTATCTATCTGGATTTCTGTAAGGCCTTTGACACGGTCCCCCACAACATCCTTCTCTCTCAGTTGGAGAGATATGGATTAGATGGGTGGACTGTTGGGTGGATGAGGAATTGTTTGGATGGTAGCAGCCAGAGGGTAGTGGTCAAGGGCTCAATGTCCAGATGGAGATCGGTGATGAGTGGTGTACCTAAGGGGTCCGTATTGGGACAAGTACTCTTTAATATCTTCATCAATGACATAGCAGGATCGAGTGCACCATCAGCAAGTTTGCAGACAACACCAAGCTGAGTTTTGCAGTTGACATGCCTGAGGGGTAGGATACCATCCTGAGGGACCTGGACAAGTCTGAGATTTGGGCCCATGTGAACCTCATGAAGTTCAACAAGGCCAAGTGCAGGGTCCTGAGCCTGGGTTGGGGCAACCCTCAGTATCAATGCAGGCTGGGGGATAAAAGGATTGAGAGTAGCCCTGCTGAGAATGACTTGAGGGTACTGGTGGATGAAAAGCTGGACAGGAGCTGGCGATGTGCGCTTGCAGCCAAAAATGTCAACTGTCTCTGGGGCTGCATCCAAAGCGGCGTGGCCAGCAGGTCAAGGGAGGTGATTCTGCCCCTCTACTCTGCCCTGGTGAGACCCCACCTGGAGTCGTGCATCCAGCTGTGTAGCGCTTTGCACAGGAAAGACATGGACCTGTTGGAGTGGGTCCAGAAAAGGGCCACAAAAATGATCAAGGGGATGGAACACCTCTCCTATGAAGAAAGGCTGAGATTTCAGTCTGGAGGCACCAAGAAGACCTTACTGCAGCCTTTCAGGACTTAAAGGGGGCTTATCTGAAAGATGGGGACAGACTTTTTATCAGGGCCTGTAGTGATAGGACAAAGGGTAACATTTTTAAACCAAAAGAGGGTAGATTTAGAGTAGATCTAAGGAAGAAATGTTTCACAATGAGTGTGGTGAAACACTGTCACAGGTTGCCCAGAGAGGTGGTAGATGCCCCATCCCTGGCAACATTCAAGGTCAGGTTGAACGGGGCTCTGAGCAACCTGCTCTACTTGAAGATGTCCCTACTCGTTGCAGGTGGCTTGGACTAGATGGTCTTTAAAGGTCCCTTCCAACCCAAACTATTCTGTGATTCTATGAGTCTATGATCATGCCCTGCTCCCTTTGGAGGGCCAACAGCTGCCCAGGTAGGTGCTGTCCCTGCACAGTGGTTTTCTGCTGCTCCTCTTTGCTACCTCTCCTCCTCTGTCCTGTTTTCTTACTGCTCTTCTGCTCCATGATGGAGTGTCCGATGGTGTGTCCCTGCACCAGTGTGGGTTGCCCACAGCCCCAGTCCCTTCAGGTGACCCAACCCCAGTGTGTGTTCCTCAAGGAAGCCTCCTCATTCCAGCTGTGGGCCTCCAGATGTGTTCCCAGCACCATCCCCTCCATCCATCTGCCACATTTCTCCTCATCCAGCAGCTGCCGCTCACTCCCAGAAGCACCTGCCCAGCCCCCTGCACTCCCTGGTGGGTGCCAGCCACCCGCATGGGTCCCAGAGATGGCTGGAACCAGCTGTGATCGGCACAGAGCAGCTCAGGCCTCCTCCCACCCGGGCACCCGCAGTGCGCTACCCTGCTGCCACAGGCAAGACCCAAAAAAGGGACATCAGGAAAGAAGGACATCAGCAATTCCCCCACCAAAAGTCGAGATCATCTTGATCGCCATTTCAGAAAAAAGAAAGATGCAGGGTGGACCTCTGAGAGGCACTGCTCCTTCCCAGTGCCCAACAACAGGCTGACACCCTCGGTAGCTCTCATGGTTTCTACCACAGTCCATGAAAAAGAACAGGTGAAGTGTCTTCCCTTCCTCATTTTCTGGGAGTTTCCTTTGAACCCAAAAAATAATGAGCTAAGTCATTCAGCTATAAAAGAAGTTGCTGCTCTGATTTTGTTGAAGAGTAATAACACAAGAACCAAAAAATCAGGGTATGAAAACAGTCCAGGTCAATTAATATTTTTGTTTAACTTTCACACTTCTTTTAAAATTAGTTTATTATTCTTGATAAATACTTCTTTTGGGCTCAAGCAGCAGAATTTTCGGTTTAGCAAGTGCAAAAAAAAATAAAAACAACATTAAAAACATCTAAACGGTTGACACGTAGAAACCATGTGGGAGCTCTATCAGCCGTGCCAAGTTTTGGAGTCAGCTGTCACTAGCAGATCCTGGCAAACACCACCTTGTCTCCACTGTTTCTGCCCATCTCCACTGTTTCTTGAGTCAGTGCTGTTTTCCAGCAGGCATTGAACCCCCAAATCAGAAGAAGACCTCAGCATTTCCTACCAGACACTTAAACTGCCGTGTGCTCCTGAGTACCAGCACTGGTGTCAGCCTCCAGGCTTAGGGGTACCCTCTCTTTCAGACAACTGGCTCTGAGAATAAAGTTCCAATGGTGCTTTGGTCAAATTTTCAGTTTTCCACTTAACAGGTTAGGCATACATTTGAAATAGTTTTGCACAGCCTGGGATCTGCAGGCAAGAAAACGTCATGTTTTGAAGACCCTGCTTTTCTTTTCATCATTCCTTTTGCTATTTTTGCATCTGGCCTTGAGCAAAGTGTAATATGTTTCCTAGCTATTCCTCAGGACTGCTTTTCAGCATTTCAGTTCATAAAATTTGGTAGGTTGGGATCATCTTGTTTTGTCTTGCATTTGGTATAGGTAGTCTAGACATAATTTTCCAAACAGGTGTTTCAGTGACATTGCAAAGTCTCTATGAAAGGACCAAGAATGCAATAAAAGAAATGACGTTGCATTGCAGTGTGTTACAATGGGCTGAATATTATCACATCAGTTTTGACTAAGTCTTTCAAATGATGAATTCTTAATTCAGCATTGTGTATACATATTGTTTATTTCCTTGTATTTTTTGTCTAATTTATATAGTGGACTCAGAATATGTAAAACCTCATATTGATGTATATATGAAGATAGGACGTTTGTGTGTGCTTTGGGGATGGGGGAGTTGTGGCACCACCTGTTATTTCTCCATACACCAAGGAGCAAAGCCAGCACAATCAGATTCAGAATTAGTGTACTGTCTGCAAACAACTTACAGCATGAAAGTTATTTTGTGAATGCTGGTAAATATATAACTTACATTCACAGAAACAGAGATCAATTCCCTAACGTTTTCAACTCTGATATTAATTTTTTCACAACAAGCAATTTAACAGTTTATCTATTGATATTAACTATAGTATATATTCACAGAGTATAGTGGATGTGATTTTCAGAAATGTTTAATAATTTTATTATTGGAGCAACTTGAAGAAGAGATGCTAACATTTTTAAATCTAGATCTCATTCATAGAGTCTACCTTCAAGGATGACATGCTTACCTTTCCTCCATTGTCACCAACAACTAAAACATGGTATGTGCTTAAAGTTTAATGCTTTAAGTTTAATGTTTAAAATAAATCATGACTGCAGCAAAGGCAATGGAAAAGCTCTCATTATCTAGAAGCAGAGCAGCATTTCACCCATCATATCCATTCAGTGTCATAAGCCCAAATGGCTATTTAGCTGCAGAAGGCACTGACTGAGCAAGACTGTCATATGGGAGTACTCCCCCTTTCCTGTGCAGTTGTGCCCTTCAGTACATTCTCAAACAAGAAAAGAGTTGTTTTGCTGAATTGGAGTTGGTGAAAAGTAGAGTACCCCTATTTACAGTTTGATTGACTTGCAGCAAAGGGAATCTCTGATTCTTTTCTGCAATTTCATTTTATTAAAAGACAAAAGTCTGATCAGCTAAAACTTCAGTAGATGTGCTTAGAGCTCTGAAAATTAACTCTCACTGGGCAGTTTGCACACAGTCTGAGAAACAGATCTGGAATTAATTACAGATCAGTTCCCAAAGCTTTCTTTGCCTTACCTCCCTCAAACCTGCCCCTCAAGCCTGAGCAAGGAGATTGTCTTTGGAGCTCAGTGAAACCCTTTGATTGTGCTGGTGGGCTGCCAGCAGAGCTACTCCAAGTCATGGCAGAGCCCTTAAGAAACAATGTGAGCTAGGAAAGTTCTGCAGGAGGCAAGGCAAAGCTCAAAAGTGACATTTGCAAAAAGAAATGTGGCCATGACAACTGTTTCAGAGAGCACAATTCACCACCTCTGGAGCTTGGGAATTGTCACAACCTCTTATTGTCTGTTGGCTGAATATAGGTTGGGTTACAACCAGTATTCTAGCTCTTTTGTCACCATTTTTGATTCAGTCGTTGGCTGCTCACCTATATTCCTCAGCACATTCTAATACACACTTCTCTGATTTCTGTAACCAGTCATGGGTGGGTAAAATGTCATCCTCCAACTACTATTTTATACCATTATCATCATATTAGTAGCTGGCTGCTGACTTTTCAACTTGATTACTCTAACTCATCATAGTTACAAATCAAAACTCAACTCTAAGTTATATCTGATTCAAAATATGGTAGTGCTTTTCTGAACATGAGAATAGACCACCTTGGTATTCCTGTTGAATCCTGAAGCAGGACCAAGGATCGAGTCCATTCTTTATGAGGATTAGTCAGTGCAACAAAAGCGTCTCTCACAGTATGAGCATGAACATGCCACAGGCAAAGGAATTCACCTCCTGAGATCCAGACCTGGTGTGCAGCCCACAGTCATGAAGTTTTTCCTCACTGAGGCCAGAATGATCCTGTATCTGGGTAGCTTCACAGAAAACATTATAGCATTACACCCTCAAAGAACTTTCTAAAGACATTAAACCTTCATGCACACCTCCATAACCTCACCAAGGGGATATGGAAAGATAAAGAACCTCCTGTGTTTACTTTAAGAAAAAAACATGCATGTTGATCAAGTACCGGTAGCCCAGGAAAAACTCTTTTCTCACCATAAACATGATGAATACAGACACTGAGCCAGGACCCAGAAGATATAGCTTCTATTTCCAGCTCTGCTGTTAATTCACTACCTAATTTAGGGAGTAAGTAACTTTTCTTATTCTTGGTTTTTCTGACCTGGAAGATCGGTGCAATAATACATATCTAAAAGAGTTTTGTTAACAGCATCATCAAAGAGCTAGACCATCTTAAGACAGTAAAGCAATCAGAGCAACTGCACTCAGACAAGACATTCTGAATATTTTTCCCTTCAAGCTTGTAGCTCTTCAATTTACTTTATTATTCTACTCCATTAGAGTAGTAGATGATCCTTCTATAGAGAATGGATAAAAGACAACATGAACACTACTGTGTCCCATAAAATCACTTTTCTTCTTTACTCCTCAGAAGGTGTTTGCATGCAGTGTTATGGTTTCCTTTCTTCAGATTATAAGATATCTTGGAATATTTAGTTAGGGTTTTATATTCAGAGAAAAGGGAGTTTGGAGTGCCTATCTTGTCACAGTAAAATAGCTCTACAAAGAAGAAAGTCTCACAGGCTTTTCTAATGGTGGTCCAAATTGAGATTTCCTAAGTCTCAGAAAGTTTGTAGGACTTAGCATGATTTAGCACCAAATTTCAGTACTCTCTCACTTTTTAAAGGCTGTGTTGATCTTCCTTTAGCTGCTTAATTTACTCTACCCTGCATCATGCAAGTCTGTTGGCTGCATGCAAAATGATATCTCTCACACATGTTACTATTCCGTTTGGTTTTCTATCCAAATACAAGTCATGAAGTTTGAGTTGTGAGCAGGCATTTTCATAACATATATTCTGTATTTTTGCTGCTGACAGTGGGTTAGATTTTAAGAGAAAAATTTCAGTAAGCAAGGGAAGGAAAATATGATTTGGGACTGGAATGACTATAATTGTTTTTAGCATGCAGCTCCTCCCCCATAATTTTTTTGGAAAGGGAACCATTTGACTTCAATATCTGCCTCAGGAGTTTTTCAACATGTTGTTGATCTGCAACTTTAATTGCACTGTGCAGTCACAGAATCACAGAATCACTAGGTTGGAAAGGACCTTCAAGATCATCAAGTCCAACCATTAATCCAGCCTCACCATGTCCCCTAAACCATGTCCTGAAGCACCACATCCACACGTTTTTTGAACACTTCCAGAGATGGAGACTCCACCGCCTCCCTGTGCAGCCTGTTCCAATGCCTGACCACCCTCTCAGTGAAGAAATTTTTCCTAATATCCAATCTAAACCTCCCTTGGCGCAACTTGAGGCCATTTCCTCTCGTCCTATCGCTTGTTACTTGGGAGAAGAGATCAACACCCACCTCACCATAATCCCCTGTCAGGTAGTTGTAGAGAGCAATGAGGTGTCCCCTTAGCGTCCTCTTCTCCAGACTGAACAACCCCAGTTCTCTCAGCTGCTCCTCAGAAGACTTGTGCTCCAGACCCCTCACCAGCTTCGTTGCCCTTCTCTGGACACACTCCAGCATCTCAGCATCCTTCTTGTAGTGAGGGGCCCAAAACTGAACACAGGGTTCAAGCTGCAGCCTCACCAGTGCCGAGTACAGGGGCACGATCACTTCCCTACTCCTGCTGGCCACACTAGTTCTGATACAGTCATATCACAGACATTGATTATTTCATGAAATAGTATATATTGCTATCAGCTCCCTTCAACAAAGGTCTCCTGACCTGTTTTGGGTCTCTGAGGTTCATGGGGTAAAGGTACTATGCAGCAGTTCCTGCACTGCTCAAAGGCAATAAAGATGAGAGGAGAGAAAAAAGACACTGGCAGCATGGAGGATCTGAACACTCTGCTCCCATAGCACCAGGACAAAGGTAAAAACGATAGGAGACAGCTGGGATGAGAAAGAACCTCACAGTGGGTGTGCTACAGAAAAAGGAAAAAGGCAGTAAAGGAAGGAAAAAAAATGTAAGTTAGATTAGTTGTTACAATGGCATATTCAAGGAAAGGAGCTAGAAAGGAGAAAAAAGAAAAAAAAAGTTTTATGTGGTTCCTATTAAATGAAACATCTTCAGAAATTTAAAGAATATAACAGTAGCCCAGAAAAACCTTAGGAACAGTAGAAAATAAAAGTAGAGGTGAAAATTCAAACATTTTGTTTGTTTAGGAAACTGTGGGATACTAGAGGATCCCAACAACACTGTGTTAACTTGAGTAAAAAAAAAAAGGAACATAAAAGAGACTGAAGATACATTTTTAACAGTACAACCTGCCTAATGATTTAAAAAACTGGTATTCATGAAATCATTTCTCTAGGAGTTGAAATGCCATCAACAAATTGCACAGATGAAACGCCTGGGAAATGGCTAATCCTGCTTTTCAGTTTGGCACTAGATTGTGCAGAACAGAACCTGGAAAGAGTTGCCATCCCATGCCTGCTATGTCCATTTTAGACACTGACATGTGCCTGTCCCAACAGCATCAGGACTCTATTCCCACTAGTAGACACCTGTGAGTTTTGCAATATCCCCACCTTCAGACAATTTATGGAAAGCCTTAGTTCATTCCTCTCTGCTTTTTCCTCTGTTAAGGTGGCAGTGCTTTCCATTTCATTTAATTAATAATCAATGTTTAATTTGATTAAACATTAAGGAAAAGAATTCAATTATATGTATTAAATAATCCTTTATTTTGATCAGTTTTGTTGTCTTTAATGAGGTAATATTCTAAAATTAAATCATTGGATACACAAAGTTGCTGTATAATTAATAACAACATGTTCCTAAATGATTTAGAATAATGAACCCAAGCAAGGCCCAGATAATTAAAAAAAGCTCATGACTAAAATCTGTGACACATTTCCTAACCACATTTGAAGTGCAAGGGTGATCTTACCAACAACACATTGCAACAAGCTGGCTGCGTGACCTTGGACAAGGTATGACATCTTGCTGAGGCAAACTTCCTTATCTCTAAAACAGTAAACCTTTGTTTTAACAAGGTCTTCAAGTACACACTTCACGGCAAGGAGAGGCACTCACTCTCTGCATGCATAGTGCTTAGTAAGAAGGGCATTTCTTGGCATTATCAGAAGATAAATAATAAGAGTTAGGGAATAAAACATAGCTGTAGCAGGTAAGGAGGAAGGTACACCTTCTCAATATACCCTCAAGGACAGCTGCAACTGGCAGGTGGTTAAGGAAACATTAAAAGGCCAGGCAAGGACTGTGTGGTATCTCCACCTCTGCCTCACCCCAACAATGCGCAGTTGATGGAATTCATTAGATGCATCATGGTGCTTAATAGCTCACAGTCTCAGCAGATTTTGAACCCAGCTCTACATCTGTTCACCACAACATCCCCCAGTAAGGAATGATGCAACTCAATTACACGTGGTGTAAAAACATACTTCCTTGTGTTTATTTTCTGTCTCTAGCTGCTATTTTGACTTCATGCTCTTTATATAACGTGCTAAGAAGACAAAGGAATAAACTGTCTCCATACATCTTCTCCATGACATTTCTCATTTTATATTTTTATATATATCAATCTCATATCATCCTGAGTCATCTTTTTGCCAACCTGTTTAAGTTTTTCAGGGAAAGAAGCTGTTCCACCTCTGTGATTACATTCCCTTGACGTTTTTTATATCACTTTCCGCTGTTCAAGAAACGTAAACAAGAACTATATAGACTGTTCAAGATGTGGTACATCACACTTTCATAAAGTGGCACAATGTTATTTTATATTTTGTTCTCATTTCATTTCCTAACCATTCTTATCATACTTTTTGCTCCTCTGACCACTGTTGAGCATTTAACTGATGTTTTAATAGCACCAACTACAATCATTTCAAGATCTCTCTCCTGAGAGGCAATACCTAATTTAAAACCCATCATTCTGTATGTACAATTAAGGATGTGTTTCTCCATGTGCATCTCTTTGCATATATTGACCTTGAATTTCATCTGCCATTTTACTGTCCAGTCATTCTGCATCATGAAATCCTCCTTTGCAGTCAATTTGAGAGTTGAATACCTTGAATAATACCTCAGCAGCAGCAAATTTTGTTACCCTGTATCTACTTTCTTTTCTAGGTCATTTATGAATATATTGAATAGCTAGACTTCCTGAACAGCAACATCCATTGTAATGCCTCTCCTTATCTGTACCTTTTGTTTCCTTTCACGTAATCACGTAATCACATTTTCCCATCTTCGCATTTCCTATCATATTTGCTTTTATTAAGCCACAAGAGGAGGAATTTCTCTTTTATCTCAAGACAGCTTAGTTTTCTTAAACCTTTTTGATGAGGGATTGTGTCAAAAGCTGTTTGGAAATCCAAGTAGATCAACTTGGTAATTATATTCATATATCACTGACTCCTTCAAAGAAAACTATGTTATTTGTGAGGCATGACTTCCCTATATGAAAGCCCTGCTAATTCTTTGCAATGTGCCACATTCTTCTATCTATAAAAAAAAAGACTGCGTTTTTTAAATCTATTTACTTGAGTCAGCTGTTTATTATATTTTTATATACCTAATACAAAAATCAAAGTCTAGTCTGTAGTCTTCTACAACTCTTTTGTCACCTGCTGCTTTATAGTCCCCTAATGTTGGAAATTATTTAGGCAACTACACTCCTATTGTCTACTGTTGTGATTGATTCACAATTTCATTTTAAAGTTCTGTTCAAATGCTTGAAAGAATATCACCTGGTTCTTTTATTTATTACTATTCATTTTACCTATTTGTCTAAAACCTTTTCAGTTCGAAACATTTAACCTGACACTTCATTTTGAGATGGTTCCTCCTGATCTTTCTTTGTAAAGACTTCCCCACATCCTTCTCAAGAAAACATCGAGGCAAATAACTCATTTGGCTTTTCTGCTATACATTGACCACCTCTGACCATTCTCTTTACATCCTGAGAATCTGTATGTCCAGCAAGCTCTCTGATAAGCTTCTTCATTTTGATCAATTTGAAGAAAAGAACTGATTTTTTTACCCTTGGCAGCTTACTCAAAATCTTCATCTTTATTCTACTTTTCCTTTAATTTGGCCTAATTCCTGCTCTTTTCTAGTCACCATTACTCTGCTGTTCAACTGTGTTTGCTTTTGTTTGGCCTTTTCAAAGTCTTTGTGATAGACAGAATGCAGTTGGTATCTCTGACAGTGTCTTTTAGCAGTCACAAAGGGGATGGGGAGGAGTATCCCAGTCACATAGTTAGGCCTGTTCTAAACCAAAGAAGTTACTGGCTGGTTTATAACGCAAGATCTCTGGGACGAAATGGCAGGTATGACCCAGTACTTGCAGAAGGCCAGTGCTTTTCTAAACAAGCAGCTGGAAGCCAGGCAAGATATATCAGAGCATCTAAAATGGCACCTCTGTTTAAGTACCTACATCACACAACCTGGAATTCATCTCTTTATCGTAACAAAATGGAAATTACTTGGCAATTTGAAAGATAAAAGTGCCTAAGAGAAATTTGACAATAGCTGGTTCTTCCGTCTATCCGGCAGTGATACAAGATGCAATAGCAGGAAATTAAAACTATCAATATGTTATGACAAAATTTCTGAGCTGTACTCAGAAATATATAGGCAACCGGTCAGTGTTTTAAGTCTACTGTTGCAGTGAACATGTTGACGTTGGACAATTTTAAATCTAGGTGGGATGTATTCTTATACGATGTTGTCTTCAGGCTTGCAGCCCTGCTTTTGTCCCCATTTCAAACAGGGACCTGCCACGAGTGTGCGCTGCCTGCCCGAGGGGCACTAGTGCCCCAACCATCCTGGACTTTCAGTGAGCTGCTACTTACGCCACAAAGCCTCTCCCTGAGCACTGGGGCAAGTCAGAAAAGTTCCTGGCTTTCTGGAATAGTCCATACAGCTTACAGCCCCTTCCAAATTGCCCACAAAATGAGAGCATTGAGCTGGGCATATCACCAGGCTGAGCACATCCACACTAGGTGCAAGGGAGATTCCTCCATTCAGAGGAGTCCTAGGGCAGCGTGATGTGCTGCAGATGATCACAGATCATCTCTTAAGACTTGATGGTTGCCGAGTCTATGAATATTATATATCATAGCTATTACAGTGGACAATTCTTTTCAAATTATCTCTTTAATAGTCTGCAAAACCATCTTCCTAATATTTTGTTGCATAGGTCACTAAGGAAATAACTACTATCCAGCTGATTACAATTAAAGCAATAAAACTATTGATGGAACAAAGAAATGGTGGTAGTTATTTTTATACAGTATATAAAAATATCAGCTGCTACAGAATTTTCTGCAGTGCTGGCAAACTGATTCTTACCTTCTGCAGTCTGTGAGCATCAGCACATTTTATTTCTATTGTTGAGGTCATTCTTCCTTCCAAAGGAGCTACTATTTATTGGCAGCAGTTATTCACAACCTTTTTCTCGCTCCATTAATGTTGAAATTTTATTTTTGTGTGGCTTTCTAGATGCCTAGGATCTGTTATGTAATGCACATGGAGTGCTATATTCGGGCTAGTCACAGGCTAGAAGCTTCTTTAAAATTTCTTGTTACTCTAGTTAAATGAGTGGCTAGTTTTCTAGAATACTTTCTGACACTTGGACAGAACTCACTGAAACTTTTCTGTCCATTCCAATAGATGCAGCTTGAGAGAAGGGGTTTTTGAGGCAAAGAGAAATCCAAGGGAAGGAGTTGGAGAGTTTTTGGAAAATGAGACTTGAGGCCACTGATAGAAAAAAATTGATGCACAAGCACCTGGTTAAGCCAAACATACTTCAGTTGAGACTTAGAAGGTGGAACTTCAGATTACAAAAATCCATTTTTATAGACTCTCAGTGACAGCCTGAGAGTTTAATGTTTACGTGCCATGCTAGATTAAAGTGTTTTAAAAGGGAAACTACATGAAATTGAAATATCAATTATTCTGTCACTACAGCCTAGGTGAATCAACTTGTTTCTTGAAAAAATTTGGAGTCAAGCCAATACAATGACTTAACTGGTGGAGCAGTGAGAGGTCCACTAAAAGATATTCAACCCTTTTATCCACAAAGATGGAGACAGCCTTTTTGTCATTTATTAGCAGAAACAGGGTTGAGTGACTGGTTCTCATGCACACATGGTGCATCCTGAATGTATTCCCTCTTTATCTTTTTGCAAAGGAATGCCATGGAGCACAAGTCTTATGAGGAGCGGCTGAGAGAACTGGGGTTGTTTAGTCTGGAGAAGAGGAGGCTGAGAGGAGACCTTATCACTCTCTACAACTACCTGAAAGGGGGTTGTGGCGACGAGGTTGTTGGTCTCTTCTCCCAAGTAACTAGTGATAGGACAAGAGGAAATGGCCTCAAGTTGCGCCAGGGGAGGTTTAGATTGTATATTAGGAAAAATTTCTTCACCGAGAGGGTGGTCAGGCATTGGAACAGGCTGCCCAGGGAGGTGGTGGAGTCGCCATCTCTGGAAGTGTTCAAAAAACGTGTGGATGTGGTGCTTCAGGACATGGTTTAGGGGACATGGTGGCGCTGGATTAATGGTTGGACTTGATGATCTTGAAGGTCCTTTCCAACCTAGTGATTCTGTGATTCTGTGATTCTGTGATTTGAGAAATCTCTGATCAAGCCATTTTCTGTTCTTCTACCTTTGATCACCAATGTCAACAACATAGAGATTTGTGTATTTTACCTTATGATGCAGTAATGTGGGCAGGTTGAAGCCCACGTGTACAGTGTTTCCTAAGGTGTAATTCCTTTGCGCAAACACTCCTACATGTTTCTTGGACTATGACTGCAAACTGTGACATGGAATGAGTCTGCCTGGGATATATGAGCATTTCAATCTCATCTCTATCAAACGGATCTGCATGAAAACATCTAGAGATAAAAGATAAATGAACAAACTACTGCATGAACCTTCAATTCCAGTCAGCATTTTGGAGCTCACTTGCAGTGTAGGACTGAGGGCATGAAAGACGGTGGGTTTATTCTGTGTATTACAGAGACTCCTAGTACTTTGAGGAGGGGAATATTATTTTGTCTGTTAACAAAAACAAATTTAAAACACACCTCTGAAGACTGTTGCCCTTATAAAGAAGGTATGTGCTTTGAAATGTCATACTTTTGCATAGTCTTGATAATCAGTAATGAAAAGAGAGTGCAGAAGATTACAAAACAACATAATCAAGTGATAATAATGAATATTTCAAGAGGCAGACATTTCAAAGTTTTAATTAAAATTAGTGGTGCTATTGATACTGTAATGTCTTCAGGTAACATACAGGCAAGTAATCACAGGCCTCCCAAATGGACTGCATTACAGACGCAATTAATTATGGAAGATATTGATGCTCAAATCACCCTGGAATCTCTGAGATTTAAAGCAAGAGCTCAAGCATTTCTACTACAGAAGGCAGCTCCACTAACACAGCCAGCAGATTATTATACTTAACCCAGATGCTGCATTGCTGCAATGCAGCTCAAATCTGTTCTGCTAGCAACAATCTTTACTCGTCTTCTTTAATAACACAATTGTTTCTCCTTTTGCCTAAAGTAAAAGCTGATATTTTTAAACACAGACTTTGGGGCCCCAAAAAAATCCCACCTACAGAGACATTCTTTTCACAAGATGCCCTCCACACTGCAGGGGAATCAAAGTACAATGTTCGTTCTTACTTTTCTTTCTCTTTGACACTGCCTCCACCCAGTACTCCTGTTCTGATGTTCTTTCAGGATTCTCAGGCTTTTCTGAAGTTGATTTTGTCACTAGAGAGTGGGTCTGAAGGCTCCTTACCGTAAGACGAGGGATCGTAATAGTACCTCTTATTCACAAAGTAATGGCTTCATTTAGACCATGGAGGAGCTGTTTAGAAACTGCCCTGAATGTACTTTGACCTATTGCTTGTGGGCCTGAACACATATTTTAAAAGATCTTCCCTGCCTCTCAGTGAAACCAAGTCATTATTTTGAGAGCTGAATCTCATACTGAGCTACTCTGATTAAACCTCTCTGTCAGTTCAATCCACCTAAGTCCCAAAGCTTACTGTCAGGAAAAGTAAGAGTCTAAGAGCATTCTTGTTTATGGATTTGAGGCCTCATGCACAGCAGGATCAAATATATTTAAAATAAATGGGGGGGAGGGTGTGACAGAGATTGTAGCTTTTTTGTGACCTTTACAAATTCTTTCCCAGCAAGGTAAATGCTCCACTCTTTGCTTGAGAGGTGCCTTTCTCCAAATGGGCCCCTAATAACTTTCCAAACTGCTTGCTGCATCAAAAGCTACTAGGCAATTCCTGAGGCCACTAATAATGATAGTTCTTCTACAGAAGGGAAGGAGGTGATTAGACCGGATGCCTTTCCCCTTCTTCCACACTCAAAATATTACTACTGATTTAGGCTAACAGACCTGATAGTGCTGGAGAGTTGTCATTTCCTCAGCACCATAAGGAAGGTAATGGATATAGGTGTCACTTTGTAAAATAGAGCAATATCCCTTAAGCCTATCCAGGGTAATTTTCTGCTACTGGATTGTGTTTGGCAACCTCTGATCTCAGCAGTTGTTCTGCAGGACAAGGCAACTTGGCTAAGAGTGTCATGAACGAAGCAAGAAACTAGTGGTTTGGAACATTTATCAAGGCTGTTAATGTAAGTAAACTACACCTATTGCATTGAAAAATAACATCATTCACCATGGCTTGGTAACTTTTAAGCTTTGTACATAGCTTAATTCAGAGGCTGTTGCAGACTGTACCCCAGCCTCCAGGGCTTTCTTCATCCCTTTTGAGGGAACTGAAAACCTCATTTGTGTCAAGCCTTTGAAATGATAGTGTGAGGGGGTATGAAGAATGATTGCCCAAAAAAGGAGAAAAATACTTGGTTACAGCCACCTTCTTTCCATCCTCTGGGGAAAAGGTTGCTTACAGTCTGTCCCATCACAGTGACACAGAAGTCTCACCCAGACCAACCATCTTCATCCTGCAGAAAGGTATTAAATATCCATATGGTGTGGGAGCTGTCTCTGTTCAAAAATAAAACTGGTGGCAGGATTCAGTTCTCATTAACAGGCTCTTTAGGCAAACTAAAACACTCAGACTCGGCCTGAGTTTTAGCACAAAGTGATGAAACTCCAGCCATATTTTCTGAGGAGAGGAACCACAAATAAATAGATTTGCTTTGAAAGAAGATAATGGTGATATTTTTTTAACAAGTCTGTAAGTGTGTTATTTGCTATTCATGGCCTTATAAAAATGAAATGCCTGAGTTATTGCTACGAGAATACATAGACTGTCCTTGCTCCCCATTGTATTGCTGTTTAATATTAAACCAGAGTTAAGGGTAGTACTCAAAAGTTGCATTAATCTGCATAAGCTGCTGAAAACTACTTTTCATTCTTCTTTGTATCTTTTTTAAGAAGCATGAATTTCCTCCTATGTACCTCTTTTGAATGATTATTGGAACAAAATCTACTGATTTCAGCAAAGGGATTAGTTCTTTTATCATCAGTTCTCTCCGCTGAAGCATGTTAATACCTGACACAGATGCGTCAGTGATCCCCAGGTCCATTAAGCCAATCTGCACTCTGACAGAACACCTCCGGGTAGTTCTGAAGGCACCATGAAAGAGTTTTTGTGAATGATTTCCAAGATATCCACAGTACTCCAATTCTATACACATCGTATTTTCACACTCACATGGAGCAATTCCTACATGAATCAATTGCATACATGATGCATTTTTTGTGTATTTAAAAAGGGAGTTACTGAAATCACCTTTGTAGTAAATATCTTAAAACGGAATTGCAAGACATTTTGGTCTGGTATTCAGTGAGAAGTCTGAGTTCTTAAGCATATCCCAAGACAAATAGGAGAAAAATCCAGAGACAATATAGTAAATATGTGACCCACAAAAATCTATTGTATATAATATAATATATCCACCTCTTTGCCAGCTTGAGAAATACACAGAACTGGAAGTGAAACAGTGTAAGACAGAAAGCATACCAGCACTTTTTAATCTCTGTACTCATTTTTAGCCTCTGTAGCAGGGATAAGATGCTGCAGATGCTTTGTGGCAAATCTGGGTGTTCAGCTCAAGTCAGGCAACACTGCCTTTCAAAAATGCAAGATACCTCTGAGCAAGTGAGAGGCAAAGTCTCCAGGGTTTTGAACCCTGAATCATTTGCCCACTGTTTTTTCCCCTCTAAGCCCTGAGAATACATGAGTTAGCATTACCCACAAGAATATATGTCTAACTCATGCTATTGATACTCAGCGTGCTTGTGAACTATGGGTTGCTTAAGGAAACATCGCAGAGGGAAAGGGCAGAGCATTACTGCAACTGAACTCCTCTGTCCACGCTTCTAACTGCATGTTGAAGGCCATAGTTGCTCATACAGAGCTGCACGGACCATGTGGCACACTTTTCAAAAATAGATACCTAAGCTTCAGCTCCTAAGTGCACATTTATTTTCCTAAATAAGCAAATTTATTTTTTCAGAAAGGCTTTTTATTTGTCAGGAACTTCTATCATTGTCAATGACCCCGATGTGTGAAAATCAGTCTGTGTTTCGCACTCACCCTTTACTCTCAAGCTTTAATCCTACAATTTACTTCAGACAGGTACAGAAACCTCAGTATTAGAAGCCATTTGCAGTTTCAGAGCCCATAGTTCTTATACATACTGATATTCACTCTTTTGCAGCTATTCTAATATCTCCTTACTATCCCAGTTTCAAAAGACAAAGATATGATTCCCACAAGGTTATAAAGACCATACAGGAAAATGGATTTTCAGCTTATAGGTCAAAATCACAACTGTAATACTGTTTATTTATGTTTCTATAGTTAATACTACTACACCATGTATTAATGACCAAACACATACAGTGCAGAATTACCTGTCAACTCATTGAAGAACTTGACATTTAAATGGAAAACGGGCTTTCTATGAATGGCAAACAAAGACACCCAGGCTTACCTGCTCCCTCTCACACACATTGGACTAGCAGTTCCATGAAGATGAAGCTGACACTAACATAAAGGTCAAATTCCATGCAGGAACTTGTTACTGAACAAATTTTGTGATAACTAAGTACAAAGACAAGAGAACAGTCAGGGACGATAAGAAGTTTAAGCAGACAAACTGTTTAATTTAATTCTCCTGTGAGCTCAGTTATTCAACAAGAACAAATAATTTTACAGGTTTCAGCATGGAGGAAACATCCTTGGAGAATTTACAGGGAATAATTCAGAAGGAGCATTGTTAACATCTCCTTTGCATTGTCTTCCTTAAAGGGCAACACAGATGTAGCAATATTCTTTCAATGATATTAACTTCTGAACACCTAGGAGCCATTTTAGTGGAAACTTGAGATAGATTAGGCTGAGATAGTTAGTTACAAGACATAATTTAAGGGGGATTGTCTGTGCCATACAAGCTGTTTCAGCTTCAGTCAGAGAGTTCAGTGGAAAGTATTCAGATGAAAGCATGGAAAAGTAAAGGGGAAAATAAGCTGAGCTGCTACAGAGTGCTTACCATAAGCACTTTTCCATAGCCAACGGTCCTTAATGATATTTGCTTTACAATATTTCTGCTCAAGTGAGAGTTTGCCATATTCATTTAACACAGGGTATCTCAAAGCTGAGTGCACTATTATTAGAATGAGCACAAGGTAAGCTGGAGGATTCACTTAAATAAAATATACCATTATTAAAGGTCAAGCTTTTCCATAGAAGTGGAAAATTATAATTTTTTGTATAGATTTGTTAGAAGGACAGATACCTGACATATATTGTTAAAGAAACTAGGTAGCAGTACGTCAGGGAATAAGCATGACCTGTGTCATTCTACATCTTCTCTTTTTCTTATCTCTTTAATGCTGTAAGAAAAATCTGTTGGGAGTAGGACACCAAAGGAGGGTGATTCACAATGAAAACAAGAAATCTAACCAGCATGCTTGTTCATCATTAAAAAAAAGCTTGGGATTATTTCTCCAACATGTAGATCATCAAAAACTCAAGACAGGTTTTGTGTGCATGTATTTCAGCTGGCAGGCTGCACCAGTGAAACCAACAGCAAAAGAGTGGAAGAAATCCACACAGACTTCCCTTTAAGGAGGTGCAGGTATAGTCTTGAAATGCCTCAGGGTAGAAAGGGTGACTGGCTATGAGCATCTCCTGGTCTGCCTGAGCATCCTACCTCCTAGCATCCTATCTTATTGGGTAGAGGGAAATGTCACTACTGTTTTCTGAAATGGTGCTTAAGTTATGATGCTCCAAAGAGAATTGAAGCATTTTACATTTCTAAGATAACAGAAAGTCTGCTAGCCAAGGTATTTCATAGCCAAAGATTGACAATTCAACTGGCAGTTCATAGCAACATAGCATTCAATGATGCCACTCTAAAAACAACCTTGGGAAGGAGCTGCAGCTTTCAGGGGCAAACATAGCATGGAATGCCACTGAAACATCGTTTTTCCACTGCTGCTGAATCATTCAGGTGTCAGAAATGTTGAATGTCACTCATTTTTATGATGACATGACCCTTACAAAGTAATAAAGTTTGTATGAACATCTTGTCCATGTGTTTATGGCTATTGTCTCCAAGAAAAACCCTTCTATAAGAACAACATGAAGAAATAATCCTTGTAGTCTGTCATCATCAGTGTTGGTAGCATAGAGCTCAGAAAAAGTGGCTGGCAGAATAAGCAAAAACGCTGTTATACATCAGCTATTTCCATATTTTTAAAAGCCTACAGGCAACCTTAACACATGGATTTTTTTTTACTGTTTTGAATACCTAATTTCACAGCTCCATCACATTCCTTATTAATTTTACTGAATTCCGGTAACATTCCTTTTTCAGCACTGGAAGAAAGCAATTCCCTCCACCTCCCTTTGTCCTTGTCCTATGGCAGTCATTACTGATGATGTGTGTGTAGGTCAAGACACATCAGAAATCAGACACCTTAGTAACTTTCTGGAACACACTCAGAAAGTGAAAGCAAAAAAAAATTGGTATTATGAATAGATGACATGGCTCTGAAGTTTTCTGTGGATGACAGAGAGAATGAAGTGTTTGACAGCACCCAGCATGTGAAATGACTACAGTCCTGAATTCTCAATTTAAGTGGAGAACATAGGGATATTAACGCCAGGGAACTTTTCCACTAAACAGAAGGAATATGCCCATTATCTTTTCAGAAGGGGAAAAATCCTCATATACTCACTTAATTATGCGTATAAAAGCTTAGGTTAGGACAGATTTTAGAAGTTTAACTAAATAAGGCTAGTATCAAGTTACAGGAGGTTCACAACTTCAGCTGCTTCAGCATCTCCTTATTGCATGTGCTTGCCCTTTCTATTAGTATAGCAGGTACATGCATTTGTTTGCAGTCCTCAGTGCATTTAATGTCTATAATGTTGAAGACACATTAACATCCCTGTGAGGCCAGATTTTATGTGATTTTTTGTTCTGCAAAATGTTTACTTGTTCCCCCCCACCCCATTTCTGTTTTAATGATGGACAATGGCAAAAAACAGGCACCCTAGGGTCATGTTTTCAAAACCACCCAACATTTACAAGTGCCTTCTGTCAAGATCACTGCTTCAGGGCTTAGCTGAAACTGCTAGGAGAGCACTCGGAGGTCGTTCATCCTTGAGAAAATATTACACTGTAATTACACTTTCTTTATCCAGGTATGCCATCTTTTTCTTTTTCTACTAACAAACTACTATACCAAAGAATTCTCCATGTCCATCTGCTTTTGCATTAAACCGCTCCCACAAAAATCACAGAGCATTACAGAAACATCAATTTCCTAAAGACAAAAGGTACAGATCAGAGAATCAGAGAATCAGAGAAGAGTTTGGGTTGAAAAGATTACTTTTTAAGGTCATCTAGTCCAACCCCCCTGCAATGAGCAAGGACATCTTCAACTAGAACAGGTTGCTCAGAGCCCCATCCAACCTGACCTTCCACGGATGGGGCACCTGCCACCTCTCTGAGCAACCTGTGACAGCGTTTCACCACATTCATTGTGAAAAACTTCTTCCTTAGATCTACTCTAAATCTACCCTCTTTTGGTTTAAAACCATCACCCCTTGTCCTATGGCAACAGGCCCTGCTAAAAAGACTGTCCCCATCTTTCAGATAAGCCCCCTTTAAGTCCTGAAAGGCTGCAGTAAGGTCTTCTCGGCACCTTCTTTTCTCCAGACTAAAATCTCAGCCTTTCTTCATAGGAGAGGTGTTCCATCCCCTTGATCATTTTTGTGGCCCTCTTCTGGACCCACTCCAACAGGTCCATGTCTTTCCTGTGCAAAGCGCTACACAGCTGGATGCACGACTCCAGGTGGGGTCTCACCAGGGCAGAGTAGAGGGGCAGAATCACCTCCCTTGACCTGCTGGCCACGCTGCTTTGGATGCAGCCCAGGATACAGTTGGCCTTCTGGGCTGCAAGCGCACATTGCTGGCTCATGTCCAGCTTTTCATCCACCAGTACCGTCAAGTCATTCTCGGCAGGGCTGTTCTCAATCCCTTCATACCACAGCCTGTATTGATACTGGGTGGTGCCCCGACCCAGGTTCAGGACCCTGCACTTGGCCTTGTTGAACTTCATGAGGTTCACATGGGCCCAAATCTCAGACTTGTCCAGGTCCCTCAGGATGGTATCCTATCCCTCAGGCGTGTCAACTGCAAAACTCAGCTTGGTGTTGTCTGCAAACTTGCTGATGGTGCACTCGATCCTGCTATGTCATTGATGAAGATATTAAAGAGTACTTGTCCCAATACGGACCCCTTAGGTACACCACTCATCACCGATCTCCATCTGGACATTGAGCCCTTGACCACTATCCTCTGGCTGCTACCATCCAAACAATTCCTCATCCACCCAACAGTCCACCCATCTAATCCATATCTCTCCAACTGAGAGAGAAGGATGTTGTGGGGGACCGTGTCAAAGGCCTTACAGAAACAGAGATAGATAACACTGGTAGCTCTTCCCTTATCCACTGACGTAGTCACTCCATCCTAGAAGGCCACTAGGTTGGTCAGGCAGGACTTGCCCTTGGTGAAGTTATGCTGGCTGTCTCGAAGCACCTCCCTGTCCTCCATGTTCTTTAGCATAGCTTCTAGGCGGATCTATTCCATGATCTTCCCAGGCACAGAGGTGAGGCTGGCAGGTAGGTAGTTCCCAGGGTCCTCCTTGCTACCCTTTTTAAAGATGGGTGCAATGTTTCCCTTTTTCCAGTCTCCAGGGACTTCACCTGACTGCCATGACTTTTCAGATATCATGGAGAGTGGCTTGGCAACTACATCAGCCACTTCCCTCAGGACTCTGGGATGCATCTCATCAGGTCCCATAGACTTGTGTATGTTCAGGTTCTTCAGGTGATCACAAATCTGGTCTTCTCTTACAATGGGAGAAACTTTGCTCCTCCGGTCCCCGTCCGGCAGCCCATTGACTCGAGAGGTGAGGGAAGAGAAGTTGCCATTGAAGACTGAGGCAAAGAAGTATTTGAGTACCTCAGCCTTCTCCTTGTCCGTTGTTACCAGTTTGCCCATCTTGCTCATCAAGGGGCATCTGCTTTCTTTGACATTCCTTTTCTGGCTGACATACCTGTAGAAGCCCTTCTTACTATTCTTTGCAACCCTTGCCATGTTCAGCTACAGCTGCACCTTGGCCTTCCTGACCCCATCCCTACACAACCAGGCAGCGTCCCTGTACTCTTCCCAGGATACCTGTCTCTGCTTCCACTGCCTGTTCATTTCCCTCTTGCCCTTTAGTTTGACCAGCAGGTCTCCACTCAGCCATGCTGGCCTCTTGCCTTCCTTTCCTGATTTCTTACACCTGGGCATCGACAGCTCTTGTGCTCTATGGAAGGTGTCCTTAAAGATCTGCCAGCTCTGTTCTGCTCTGCTGTCCCTGAGGGCAGTTTCCCAGGGGGTCCTATTGACTATTGTCCCCTGAAGAGCTGGAAGTTTGCTTTCCTAAAATTCAGTGTCCTGACTTTACTCGTCACCTGCCCCATATCCCTCAGAACTGTGAACTCACCAGTGCATGATGACTGCAGCCCAGGCTGCCTCCAGTGTTCACATCACCAATTAGTTCACGTGTGTTGGTGACCAACAGGTGCAGTATGGCATCCCATCTGGTAGGGCTGTCTATTACCTGACATAGGAAGTTATCCTCCATGCACTGCAGGAGTCTTCTGGATTGTCTATGGCTCACTTTTCCCCTACGAGGATGAGTGAGCCTGAGAGGGTGATGCCTCCTGTAGCCGGAGTAAGAAGGCTTCATCAATAGATTTCACATGATCAAGCAGCCTGTAGTAGATACCAACCACAAGGTTTCCTTTGTTGCCATGGTCCCTGATTCTTGCCCATACACTTTCAACCTGCTCATGGCTATTCTTCAGAGACAGTTCTTTGCACACTATCCATTTTTTTGATCTAGAGGGCAACTCCTCCCCCCCTCCTTCCTCGCCTGTTGCTTCTGAACAACCTGTAGCCATTGATACAAGATACAAGGCACTAACTTAACCCATTAAAGCAAAGATTAGCTGCAAGCCTAATTCCTTTACTTTCAAGAGAGCTGGATTTGTGAAAAGTATTCAATAACAAAAACAAACAAAGAGAAAAAGCAAGCCTAGAAACTACAGAGAACCTTTCTTTTTCTTATCTAGTAGAGACTATTCTAAATGCTGGTAAAGTTGAACCATCACATTCACAAGCTTGAGACATTGTGAAACCCAGGCAATGAAGGGTCTAGAAATGGCAAGGTGAATGCACAGTAGAAACAGGACATAACAGTCTGTCTCTTCACACTTCACCAGTTTGAATCCAGTGTGATTGTTCCTGCTAAGGTACATTGATTTACTCCTGATTTATGGCAGAGTAAATGGAAGTTGAATCAACCTCAAACGGGGGCTCATCACAGAAAAAATTACTAAACTTGGACTCTGCACCATTCACACCAACAAAAGATGTAGACCTTATACTGAAGAAAGATGCTGACAGGTAAAATATATGGGAGGACCACAAAAGTGGGAAGAGGCAGAACTTGTTCTTCATTTAATCAAAATTACGTTAATGTCCAGATGTCCCAAATTAATTTCCAAGGCATCTGTAATTTCTGCTTTATGAAAGCTAGCACTTTTGGGAAGGAGAGGAGGAAGAGCAACAAGCTTTTCTGTGAATGCTGAAACTTCCAACTCTAGATTTGGAGACACCTGACTTGCTTCTGGATCAGCTCACCTTCACAATGTCTCAATTTAATGCCTCGTATAACGTTTATGTACTGTAATCAAGCCTCAAACTAAAAACTGAATCCGTCATAGTCAAAAACATACAGATACTCTTTTTGCCTGCAACCTTTTAGACCGTTTTCCCTTCCTGCTGTGACCTAAGGTGAAGATCTAACAAGCCAAGTCTTTCTGGAAGGAAACACAAGTTGTAGCTCAAAGTCTGTAAGTCTGTCAGAGTTGTCAACAGCTGCATTTGCTAGCAGAAACATCAATGGCTTTAAGGTCCATCTACTGTTGTTCTATCCGTGGTCTCCATGGACACCTAAGATGGCTTCCTAAGATGAAACTTATGAAGTGGTTCATTTTCAGGGGCATTCAATATTTGCTTGTTACCTTATGTTCCCTGCTGTTTCTACCATCTCAGAGAGAATGGTTTGACCCTGCTAAGTGTATCCGTCAAGGATGGATCTCTCCAAAAAGTACTGTGGTCTAATGGAAATATGGCTCTGCAATGATGCTGATGCATATGCTGATCATCTGTGCCACTGGTACTGAGAAATACGATTCAAAAAATGAATACTTCATAGCATGAAATAACCCAGGGACCTTTTTAAATCTCAGCCTTCTTTACAGCTACTATATGGCTTGACTCACTCTCACTAAGCACACACAGAGAATAGCAATGTGGCTACTGTGCTAGAAGCAAGGCTAACAGTATCCATGGGGATTTTTTAACAGCTGCATTCAAGGGAAGAGTATATGAATTCACATCTGAGATTTTCCCTGTGTTTTATGTAACTCCTACCCATTTAAACTTGAATTGAAAATAACATGACAATCCTAATCAGCACGAATCTGTCACAGCTGAAGAGATGTTTTCTTCTCCAGCAGGTCAGAAGATATTGAGGAGGTTTAAAAGTTTGCCTTGCAAAATAAAACCAACCCATGACTTAGTTTATTTCTTTGAAAAAACATTAACCTGTAGAACTGTTGTTTAGTGGAGATATTCTTCTAACAGGAAGACTTTATTATTACATGAGTAGTTGAATCAGTGGCAGTGCAAGAGCATTGAAGATTTGGCTGTAGGAGAGGAGCTGTGGTTAACAGGAAGAAGCATTTACAACTCACTGGAGAACATGACTATTTTCCATATTTGAATCTGGTTTTTTTAACAGCAAGCCTGATTAATGGGGAAAAAAATTTAGTGCAGAAAAAATCAAGGGAGGGAGCAAACCTTAAGGAATTACCTGTATCTACAGTGGTATCTCACATTTTATAGGAGTAGCTTAGTGGTTTGCTTTTTTCCCCTGTTTACACTGAATTTAAATGGCCCCTCTGAGTTGGGTGCCTCATTGCATTTACAACCTTGTATGATAAATTAGAGTCTACCTACCCAGGAATTTATAGTCGAGAAGTCTTATTCAGCTTCAAGAGAAAGGCATGAATTTTAAACTAAAAGAGGGTAGATTCAGACTAGACATAAGGAAGAAATTTTTTACAATGAGGGTGGTGAAACACTGGCACAGGTTGCCCAGAGAGGTGGTAGATGCCCCATCCCTGGACCCAACCCAAGGTCAGCTTGGACAAAGTTTGTTATTTGATATCTAAACACCTAAATATACAGTATCTACACAACTGACACAGAAATGTCAAAAATAGCTCATAAAACATGATTAAAAATGGAAATTAAAAAAAAAAAGCACCAGAAGAATGAAAGTGAAAAAAATGGGGAGAAATAACAGACTATTTTTTTAAATCTTTTAAGTGACTAAGACATCAAAGTATCATTGTGCAGACTAAAAGGAATTTTAAATAATTTAGTCTGAAGACTAAATAAATTCTGCAGAATAAATACCTAACTTATTTAGAAGCCTACATCAAAATGTGGGAGCTTCTTAGACATTTTGACCTTTGCATCTAATAATAGCATCTATACATACTCAAGTAAGTCAAAGGCACAACTATTCCTCAATAAATCCAATTGCAAGAAGAGTGAAACCAAGAGATGAGAGCAAACATTAGCTCTGGTACACTAGATGCTTTGTCTCCGTGGGCAGACAACTCCTCACTCCAGAATTTCCAGTAAGTTATAGCTGGGGATACCCGTGTAAATAACTGCCCACAATTAGGAATGCTTAAGTCAGGCCAGCACAGTTGCACTAGGTGATTACACCATTATTTATAGGTGCCTCTGAACAGTTTATTCAACATTTTACAAGAGAGACTGTACAAGGGGGGATTTTGTTATCATCTCAAGCAGCTGGGAGTATAAATCAATGGATTTTACACACCGTCGACAGAGATTCAGAAGCAACTTCATTCTTCCTCGGTTATCTCCTCTGCATGTTTGATTCCCACCTCCACTTCTAGCTCTCAATAGGCAATCGTTGAAGGCAAGACATGGAACCAAATATTTTTAGAAAAAGAAATCAGAATGGCTTTCAATGTGACTGACATTTTCCAAGATTTTCCCTCTTAATGAAAGATACTGCTTTATTTAGGTAGTTCTTTCCATAGGATATATAGTGAGACAGTTTATCTGGGTAGAAGACCTATGTTTTGTGGAAGATTACTGAATATTAAGGGAAGTTGGATGTCCAACACCCTCTCATATCTAAAGGAAAGGTTGCACTCCAGTTCTCTTACAAATCCGTAAGAAACACTTGTTTTGTGTTCTTGGCTGCTAGTGCCAGACAATTTGCCTAGGGTCTTGCAAGTACTAAAACATATAAACCCAGAAGGCTTTGTTCTTTATGTACAGGAATAAAAAAATGTATCAGATTTAAAAATGGAAGTACAGCTGCAAAAATTGCTTCTGTTACCTCTGAAAAACAGTGATGGGTGCTGTGCACTGTAAACTATAGCTGCAGAAAGATACCAGCAGGACCTGCATTCACTGCGTTCAGGGCACTCAGCAAGGAGTACAAGTCCTGGGTTCTTACTTGAAAACTTTGTCACTAGACAGACACGGAATCAGAAAAGAGGAAGAATGGCTTGAGCAGACTGGTTGCCAGCATCCTGCCCCCTCTGTGATTCAGATCTCATCTGGCTTGACTGGATGATGCACTGACGCCACTGGACTATACACTAAAAAATTAAAAAGGAATTCATTGGTGTCAGTAGTCCTACGTAACATTGAATAATATCTTTATTAAGGTTTAATATATTGGAAATTCAAGGGAAAAGATGGCATGCACTGCTCCCATGTATTGAAATATGAAACATAACCAGGGCATTGTTGTGCTCATTTCAGTGTAATTGCTGAAGAATTGTACCATTAGTCTCTGGCAATTTGTGAATGGTGAAAAAGAGCCATGTGAAGTGAACTGAAAATAACATCAACAAATAACCTTCAAAGGAAAATAGAAGTAGAAAAATGGTGTGAATACAAGGTCAGCACTGCACAATAAACATCTAATGTGTGTGGCAGCAATAATATTGCTCACATTTAAATATTTATTCATTTTAGGGATAATTCAGTCCAATAAAATTATAACTCTTTTGCAGTCATTCTTATTCGAGACATCCTTTATTCCTATGTCTATGTAAATCCAAGAGGATGAATAAAGTTGATAAATAGCTTCTAGATCAGCTGAAATTCTCTGTAGACACAGACTTTCCTTGGGGCTTCATGGATTTCATGGATCATAAAGCTGACTTCTGTAACACTTTGGGAAGGAACTGCTCATGCTGGTGTGAGGCCAGTCCCCTGTACTCCCCCTGTTCAGAGGGCAGGGTAAGGGGGCTGTGAAAAATATGGTAAAGGTTATTCCTTTTGCAATGTATTAAAAAACACAAACTTAAACACTTCTTTAGAAGCTAGTTCCTGGTCTACTCTTGTCACAGCCCCTGAAACCTCTGATGGTTGTAAGAGGAGATCACACATAGGGTTGCATTTTGCCACCCTTTTAGGGCACTTTATGAAGTGTCATATCTCTTGCCGCCCCAGTTCAAGTAAAGGCTGCATGGTAGTGTTTTACTCCAGTAACAGCAGTGTTTATGTCAAGTTTGTAAGATGGGAGAAGGGGAAGAGATATGATGGAGAGGATTTGGGACAGGAAGAGAGTGTTACGTACACCTGTGGGTTTGTGACCATTTAAACTGTTCACTGAGGCCTGAAACAGTAGGATGATATCCATGGCTATTGCATCTCTAGTAATTACTTCCAGGCTGAAAGAGCTCATTGTTCCTGAAATGCTGTCCTTGATCAACTGTTAATTTCAGGCCTGTTTTGCAAGGGTCGCAGTAACATTCAGCATCATTTTCAACCCAACGGCTTTCTGGAAGTCCTGCACAGCATCGCTTGTAATGAGAGTCAGGCACTGCTTGTCTTTACTTTGCTGTGCAGAACTTCTGTGGTTCTATTTGTCTTGATGGGCATGTCATAGCTGAGCAGTGTGAGACCCTCAAGTGTCTGGGAGCAAAATGGCCTTTTTTTTTCAGTTTTGTTGTGAACCTTAAACTTTTTGCAGAAGAAGATGCTGATGCTGACAGAAATTGTGTTTCTGTGAAGAGCACTCAGTCCAAGTGCTGTAGTTTTGGCACCTCTGGCTTAAGGAGTTCCAAATCTCAGTGTCATAGAGCATCCTAGGTGCTTTCATTCTCCCCATGCACTCAGTGCACATTTCCATCTATTACAAAGTGTTTTGTTCTAGCTCTTGTACTGGGGAGAGCTCATTGTTAACTCCCAGCGAAGTGCAGTAATCATTTGCACTGATTGTATTTCTTATTTGGCTTTTGTCATGTTGTGAATGTACAATTTTGCTGTGTTTGTCAATTGCCAAAAAAAAACCTGAAAGCAACCAAACCCTGGGCCCTTTCTTTCACCCCAGTGTGACATTAGTTATCTAAACAATGACAACAACAACATCCCCCATTAAAAAGTCATCATACTCTTTCTGCAAGCACTACATTTACAGAGAAAAAGAAAGGGAAAAGAACAAACTAAAATAAATTAAAATCACGTAAGTGTCCTGGTTTCAGTTGGGATAGAATTATTTTTCTTCACAGAAGCTGGTGTGAGGCTATGTTTTGGATTTGTGCTGAAAACAGTGTTGATAATTCAGGGATGATTTCAGTCGTTGCTGAGCAGTCAAGGACAGCCCAGCTCCTCGTGCTGGGCTGCCAGCGAGCAGGTTGTGGGTGCACGGGGAGCTGGGAGGGGACACGGCCAGGACAGCTGACCCAGGCTGGCCAAAGGGATATTGCATACCATACAACATCATGCTCGGTATATAAAGCTGGGAGGAAGAAGAAGGAAGGGGAGGGGGGACATTCGGAGTGATGACATCTGTCTTCCCAAGTAACCATTAAGCGTGATGCAGCCCTGCTTCCCTGGAGATGGCTGAACTCCTGCCTGCCCACGGGGAGTGGTGAATGGATTCCTTGTTTTGCTTTGCTTGCGTGTGCGGCTTTTGCTTTCCCTACTAAACTATCTTTATCTCAAACCACGAGGTTTCTCACTTTTACTCTCCTGATTCTCTCCCCTGTCCCACTGTGGAGGAGTGAGCGAGCGGCTGCGTGGGGCTTAGTTGCTGGCTTGTTGTCATGGGGTTACACCATAACAAAAGGGAACAAAAAAGGAATTGGGAAGAGAACTCAACCTACTTTAGGGAAATAGGAGTTCAAGGCAGCGATGAATAGCTAATAAGGATGGCCATGCAGCAAGTAAGGGCATCACCTCAGTATTTTGTATCCAAAACTTCTGACACCTGAGTGAAATCTGAAAGGCATTTGTTAGACTTGGACGATGTCTTAGAAGCCTAGAAGAATGGGATTTTGCATTTTCCTAAGAGTTTGTAACCTAAGTTCCCTAAGATTAGTCATGCTGAATTCAGCAGGAGCTGCAGGTGCTCTAAAGCAGGTCACTCATACTGAAGTGTCTGCATACATGTTCAGTTAACATTCTGCTGGCACTCTGATTTGCTTAGCTTTTAAAAGCTCTTAGAGCCTAGTGTCCTTTGAACTGGTGCCAAAGCGTGGTAGACACATGGTAGCAAAGTTAAGGAGGTGGCTGTCAGTGCCATGTGTACACCTACGTGTAGAGGCTGGAAGATACAACGCCTATTAGGTAACCGAGTACTGCCTAGGAAGAGTCCTCCCCAATTTGTACTGTCCGTATTAGATGTCGAAGCTTCAGAATACATTGGGTATCAACAGCTGGAAATCACAGCATTTTTTTCAAAATAAAGCTATAGCAATCCAGGCATTCAGGAACTTCTTGGCCCTCCTTACTGTGATCTGAGCAGATCCTTAACGAATAAGGAGTTGAACTTAATTCTTCTGAAGAGTTAATTAATTTATCCCAGTTTTAAACCACTCAAGTCATCAAGTTTATGCCCAGTTTTTACAAGCTACCTGTTCCAATGCCCATTGATTTTGATATATATTAAGCTGTGTGAACCAGCATATAGAACCAACGTGTGTGTGTTAGACTTATAAACACCTTCCCCAAGACAGTAAATGAAGATGCACTTGAAGCATCATTCAGATGTGCTGTTAAGGGTCACAGTTCAATGGCAGGTTCGAAACCGCTTTTTATTGCTCTTGCCCAGTGTTAAGATATCTCAGAGAGAACTCCACACAGTACTGGATCCAGGATCCACCTCTCTCCTTTTCTTAGCTGGCTGAAATGGTGTGTTGCCTTTAAAATGCACACTCAGCTTTTAGAAGTGATAATTATATAAACTTTCAAGGAAGTCAGATTGCAATTTTGGCAATCTGAAACATTCAAAAAGCATGTGTCAAGATCAAAAATTGATAAAATAAAATATTCTTTTTGCTTATCATCATGCAAGTGGAAAAGCAATAGGCAGATTTTTAAAAAAATTTTCCCCCTTTCATTCTATTTGTTCATTTAGTGTCTGAGGTTTTGTGCTCAGTCACAGAGACTTCAAATTTTCTTTTCTCCTTTCTTTTAAATTATTGTTACTATTGCTGTTGATTTTGTTTTGGTAAAAGCTAGGTTTCTCACAAAATCAAGTTTATCCTCTGACTAGAGCTTTAAGAAACTTGCAGGATGATGAGGTTTGCTGAGGGAGCTGGCAACAATGGGAAGCTCATACAGAGAGGTGAAAATGACATTAAAACAATTCTATTCGAAAGTTTTAATAAATGTGTGACATGGAGATCTCCTTTCTTTCTTTCTTTTGTAAACTCAGAAATAGAAGGAACGCAGAGCTTGTAGTAAAAATGGTTAGAGACACAGAGGCACCCGGTGTCACTACTCACCCGAGTGACTGGTTTAGAGAGGGACGGCTGTACTAGAAAGCAAATCCGTTGTTTCTATTTAGTACATCCTGTAGTAGAAAAGCAAGAAGCAATGAGTCAAAAATGGACAAAAAGATACATTTCTTATGTAACACATTGTTGCTCTGTAGATGACAAGAACTATAGAGGATTTCCATGGAATGTAGGCAATATATGTATTGGTAATATAGAATTATATTTCTTATTAATGGTAAAGGCATATCATTGTTGGACAACTCAACAGGGTTAAAGAGGGGGAGATGACAGAAAAAGGACCAGATGACACAGAGCATCATGTCAGGATAATAATTCAGAAGTATTCCTGTTACTCAGAATAAACACTTGCTGGAATAAGAAATATTATTTACTACAGACATATTGCCCTTTAGACTCAAAGTGTTTTCTGAACTGAGATCACTACCTCATACATAAGGAGACACATCACATTTCCAAGTAAATATCAAATAACGGTGGGTGACCTGTATTTACAAAATGTATGTTGGCATAATCTAATGTACAGAGAAAACAGCTTAATGTTTTGCCCAAATCTGTGTCCTGGAAGAATAGGCATTCATCCCAGTCTTTCTAGCATAGCCACTGTTTGTTTAAACATTGCCTCCTCCTTTTCTGTTTTTATTTATCAACCCCATAGCACATTAATGGTGTAATACAGGAGACACGGAAGCTGTTTCAGTGAGCAAGAAGCACGTTTCAAGCCACCAGTTAATATTCATCATATGCACAATGGAAAAATCAGTGTTGATAAAACAGAGCAAAGGCATTAGTTAAATCCTAGCTGAAAACGAGAGGCGGAAGGGCACAACTGCATACTGATGACCTCCAGGTGGACCTGGCGAATATTTGGGATGTCACACCAGCATGAAACACTGTTTTCTTTATTGGACAGACAAGAGGATTTACTGAGCCCTTTACCCACCGCAGGTGTAGCCAACCCACAAAACACAAATATTTATCTAGTCCACTTACAGAACACCTCTGTGACACCGGGGAAAGAAGCTGCTGTGAAGGCATTAATCCTTTCTTTTTTCCTTCCCTCACCTCCCCACCCCGCTCCCCAGCTCCGGGAGAGGGGCAGTGGCCCAGCACACCCGCAGCCAGCCGGGCTCCCGAGCGGCGCTGCTGACGCCCGGCTCCGGGCGGGCACCACCGGCCGTGCGCAAAACCAAAGACCCCCATCATATTCCATTCACCCAAAACCACGTAATTTCACCCAGATTTATCCCCCTCCCCTGAGTTGCTGCATTTTGATTACATCAAAGGGAAGCAGGGAAGGGTCTGTTTGATTGTGGAGAACACGATTTATTCCCTCTGTTCTAATGGAGGAGAGTGTAGGCAGGCTTTCTCTAGCACTGTTCAACATCTCTCACAATACTCTTAACTTTTCCAAGCAAATGGCTATTTTTCCTAAGGACTGCTACATGCTACTTACGTTACCCATGCTGGGTCAGGCTTGGGGCTTGGGGTGGGAAGGGCACTTCTTGTAAACCGGCTTTCACATGAAACAGGACTAAAGTAAAAATAAATTTAAGTCAGTTTGCTCGTGTGTAGGTAGGGAAATAGGTAGATGACAGTCTAGTACCATGTGCAGTGCATATTCTACAGTCTTTAACAAACCTTTTTAGTAAAAGTCTTGCTGTGAGACAGGACACTTAAAGAGGAGCCTCCACAACTTGAATCCCCCTTTTTTCACCTATGGTACCTGAGGCACATATTTTCAAAAAAGGCACCTGTGCCCTCATTCCCTCTGAAACACACCAAATAAATGTGGAGTCAATGGGATCATAGCTCTGAAAGGCCAGGCCGAGCACCAAGCTGTGCCTGCACACACATTTGCAGGGGCAAATTGAAAAAATTCTTCAGAAAGACTGGGTTTGCACAAGACAAAACCGTGGCCTAGATCATAGTTCTCATTACTGTGTAAATTAAGTCCATGCATTAAATAAAAAGTTCTATTATAAGCTTATTGTGCATAGGAAGACATGTCCTTGTACCCATACCTTGAAATAAAAATATATTTTCATAATTTAAAAATCTCTGCTCAACCAAGTAATTCTCCTGCATGGGACTTCTGGGTTCTTCCAGCCTCCCTCTCTAAGTGCTGAGTTTACAGAGCTGAGGACCAGCAGACACTGAACATGAAGAAAATAAACAAAAAAATACAAAATATCTTTTGTATATATATTTAAGAATTAACTAATCTACAATATATTTAAGCTACCCGCATGCAAACTGAAAAAGCTGAGAATGGTAAACAGTTTTATAACATGTATTTATCATGGAACCCCATAAATAAGTTTATTTCTTGCTTCCTACATAAGCAGGTGCTGTAATTTTACTACAGCCATGTACTACCTAGAATAGTAATTTACAGTCAGACTACTCGGGCGTCTGCAGCGCTTTCTGGTTCCGTAATCCGAATGCCGCCTCCATGGTAAACGTTCAATACTGAAGGTAGGTAATCAAGAAAACTGTTTTCTTAAAGCGGGCAGGGATCCAGCCCGCCGGAGCCCGACGCGTCCGGCTTAGGCAGACACGATCGCCCTCTGGAGGCCGCCCGCGGCCCCGCGGCCCCGCCTCTGATCACCGCCCGCGGCCCCGCCTCTGATCATCGCCCGCGGCCCCGCCTCTGATCATCGCCCGCGGCCCCGCCCGCGGCCCCGCCCGCGGCCCCGCCCGCGGCCCCGCCCGCGGCCCCGCCCGCGGCCCCGCCCGCGGAGGAGGGGCGTGCCCGTGCTGCTTGCTCGCTTCCTACTTAGGTCGTTTGTGTGTGTTACGTGGTGCTTTAACGTAAAAAGCACCTCCGGAGGAAACACGATGCAGAGGCAGAACACTGAGAATGATGATCTTTGATGGCTGCTTAGTGTATGGACATACAGTGCGGAACTTCATGGGTTTGTGTGTGCTTTCCGTAAGAGGAATGTGTGATTAGTAGTGAAGGATGAATATCAATTTAATAATAAAAAAAGTTTCTCCTTCCACAGAGATTTTGCAGCATATTCTGTTTTAAGCTTACCAATGCACGGCATATAAATGCCGCTATACTGAGGGGATGTTGCTCTAGTTATCAAGCACTATTTCCACATGCACATATTCTAAGTAGTTGCACGTGTCTTTTTAAATCAATTTCTCAAAGAGCTGAAATGTGGGTACAATTATTCAAAGCCTATACACTGGAAAAAGGAGACCATGAAGAAGTAAGCCAAAAACTAGTTACAATATTTAACTAATAGTTAAATGTTTTGCCTTCCTTCTAGAAAAAAATACGTATTTATTTTGGACAAAAGTTATCAGTAACTGGAACTGCAGTGGTCTGAAGGTTTGGGGAAAATAGTTCTTATCTCTAAAGCATAGACGTGTAACAGATGAGTTAGGTCCTCTCCAAAGGGTCATAGTGAGCCCAGAAAGATGTAAACCTATACATGCTGGATATAGGCATATATACATAGGTATATAGGCATGTATCCTTCTTATATGTCTTCTACTTATTTCCTACATTTTGAGTAGGTAGATTTAGATAAGGATATTCAAAACACTTTTCAGGGAGAGGAAATAAAAACAGTTCTCTATTTTGTTTGCTCATCGAAAGATAAACAATCTGATTTTTGTTCTCCTTTGCAATAAACTAGATGCCACAGACTACATACCCTGACAGAGACCCTCTGACATTGTATTTCTTTGGTTCTTCCTCACTCAGACTCACATTAACTTCCAGCTCTGCATACACATATGTGCACACACATATATATGGATTTCTTTTACCTTAAACTTCTCAGACGCCTCTTAGTTCCCATGAAAAAATGTTCCACTAACTACGAATAAACATGATAAATAGGTGTGGGATGCCTGATATATTTTGCAATCAAAGCTGATTTTTTTTGCCTGTGCCGTAAGAAACCAAGTAGAAGAAAGCTTTGAAAAACATTAACCTTGTGCTTGGGCACCTATTTCTTTTGTTTATTACACAACATACCTGAGTAATGTGCAGTGAATTCTCTGCCTATTACATTATCTGTGACAGATAATGCTTTCTCTAGCCAAGCTTTTGGCAAAAAAATAGCAGTTTGTTGATAGCCAAGTATTTCAAATTTCAAGCATTCTGGGTTTAAAGCAAATGTTACTAAGCCTGAGTGAACCCTGAGACAACTCTGGTTTGATTGCCTCAGAGTAAGGAGTCTAACGCTTCCTGGCTCCAGATTTTGGGGCCAGCGCAGCAAGAGCCCCCCCGCCCCGATAGCTCCAGGTAATTAGAGCTAACACAGTCTCTGAGGCTGCACCACGGAGGAAAGCCCCCATACCCAGGGAGCCCAGCTGCCTGCTCCAGCCTGGGGTCTGCGTAGGAGACCACAAGCAGGCAGCGTGGGAAGTAGGACACTTCATGCCTGCCCAAAACTTGGTTCATGGTTTCATAGCAGGAAGCTTGGGAACGCTCAGAACCTGCCTCCAGGGGAGCTGCTTAAATCCTTCCAGCTGCAAGGAGAATCACAAGCCAGAGCAAGACTTCTCAGCTCAGCAGTGGGGCCCTCACCTGGACTCAAGCCACCAGGCTAGCAAGTCTTTGCCAGGATCTGTTTGCATATTTCATCCGGTGTTACAGTACCCGTCGTAATGCCACGTGCCACCCCACGCAAGAATCAGCAGGACACAGCCCAGCTTGTTCCCTCTCTTCCTGGCCCAGTCAGTTCTTCCCTCTTTCCTTCCAGTGTCACAGCTTCAGCCACGGTGATGAGATGGCACTTCTGGATCCTGCAGAAACTTGAGTGACATGAGAAATAAGACCCAGGTGCCCATAGACATGGGCATGTATAAGGGGGAGAGGGTCCTCCTAAAAAAAAGCAAGAACAGTTTATTCCTGTGTCTCAGAACACCATCAGACTTAAAATTACTGCACCTTCCAATGCCATAGCTGACACTGGTTACGTCACTGCATAGGAGACCTGGATCCACCTCATGCCTCAAGCTGAGCACAGTCAAACACCAGGTGTGTCCTGGTTTCAGCTCGGATAGAGTTAATTCTCTTCATGATAGCTGATATAGTGCTGTGAGTTGATTTGGGATGAAAATAACGTTGATAACACACTGATGTTTTCAGTCGTTGCTGAGCAGCCAAGGACTGTCCGGCTTCTGGTGCTGGGCTGCCAGTGAGCAGGCTGGGGGTGCCCGGGGAGCTGGGAGGGGACACAGCCAGGACAGCTGACCCAGGCTGGCCAGAGGGGTGTTCCATACCATACAACATCATGTTCAGTATATAAACTGGGGGAAGACAAAGGAAGGAGGAGACGTTCGGAGTGATGGTGTCTGTCTTCCCAAATAACCGTTACACATGATGGAGCCCTGCTGTCCTGGAGATGGCTGACCCCTGCCTGCCCATGGGGAGTGGTGAATGGATTCCTTGTTTTGCTTTGCTTGTGTGCACGGCTTTTGCTTTCCCTATTAAACTGTCTTTATCTCAACCCATGAGTTTCCTCACTTTTACTCTTCCCATTCTCTCCCCCGTCCTGCTTGGGGGGAGCGAGCAAGTGGCTGCGTGGGGCTTAGTCGCCGGCTGGGGCTAAACCACGACAGCACTTTCTGGCGCCCAATGCGGGGCTCGAAGGGTTTGAGATAATGACAGATTTGATTGGAATGTGCTAGATAGAATTTATAGCTGTTATTGCTGTGTAGCTATTAACTGACAGGCCCCTGTGCTTGCCACAGGGGTAGCTTGCCTTGCTGTATGCTTGAGCCTAGTGCTCGTTAGCGGCTGCTTTTTGCTTTCGCTGCTGCCGTGCTGCTGCACCGCTGATGGTCTGACTCTGCTGTGCCTGGGAACATGTTGATAACAGCAACGGCGACGTGCCTGGGCTGGCAGGTGGCCGGGGCATCGCTGCTGTTTCTGTGCTGCTGTACTGGACAGGCTGGAAGTCCAGTGTGAACTCGAGTCGAAGGGACTGTGACCTGTGGATGAGTCCACACAGAAGCAGGACACCCCGAAGCGTCTGTAGCCATGGTTATGTCTGTGCCGCAGCAGGTACGCCTCTGAAAGGACTGTGGCTCAAAGGTAAGTCCACACCAGAGAAGGCACACCTCGAAGCGTCTGTGGCTGTGGATGGTAAGTCCCCATTGCAGGAGGTACACCTTGAAGCATCAGTGGCTGTGCATGAGGTCATGTTGGAGCACAGCAAAGCGTATGGCCATGGGTAAGCCCACGACAGAGTGGGTATATCCCTGGAGGGACTTCAGCTGTGGGTAAGGCCATGTTGGAGTAGGTTTACTTCTGAAGGAACTGTGGCTCTGGGTAAGGATTATACACCTGCTGCAGCAGGTATATCTCTGAAGGCATTGTGGCCCATGGAGAAGGCCACTTTGGAACAGGTGCACCTTGAAACGACTGCAACTGTGGATAAGTCTTTGCTGCAGCAGGTATATCCCTGGAGAGACCGTAGCTCATAGAAGGGACTGCAGTCTGTGGATAAGTCCAAGCTGGAGCAGGGGCAAGGGGAGGAGTTCATTGCAATGTTGACTCCTATGGTCTGATCCAAAGGGGCCAGGATGGAGACTGTAATGGAAATACCTTTAAACTGTTGTAACCCATGATTTGAGTTGCATGTTATAGGAACCACTATAGCAGGAACCCCTTGCTGCTAGCCAGGCTAGGAGCAAGGGGAGGAGTCCATTGCAATGTTAAACTGTATAACCTGGCCCAAAGAGCCCAGAGGTGGGAATTGTAATGGAAATACCTTGAAACTGTTGTAAACCATGATTTGAGTTGCATGTTATAGGAATCACTATAGCTGGAACCACCTGAACCAGCCTTACAAGAACCAGTGCAAGTGCAGCAGTGATCCGACCTGAGCTGGCTGTGGTACCCAGTAACACCACGGAACACACCATCTCTCCTGTCCTGAGTGACCACCACAACAGACAGAGCCCAAAGTCTAAATGAACTCCATGGACATTTCATGGACATTTTACAGGGGTGGTCCATAGACTAAGGGGATGATATCTGTGTATTATATGAAAGGATGGGAAGGGGGGTGGTGGTTAATGAGGTTGTATTGGATACTGTGGTACCTGAGTGTGACATCATATAGGACTTCATACAGCAGCCTTCCACCTTCGATGTTTGTCTACAATATAACAGGACCCGTCAGTGAATAGAGCATATTGCTTTTTGTTTTCTGGTAGTTTATTATACAGTGGGGCCTCTTCAGCATGCATCACCTCCTCTTCTGGTGGTATTCTGAAATCTTTGCCTTCTGGAACCAGGACAAGGTACCAGAAAGTACCCTAGTCACCATTACTTTAGAGGATTTCCAGAAGAAGAATTCTTAATCCTTTCTGTAAAGAACCCTTCCACTTTTTACATAGTAATTAAATATTGATTCCTCCAGAGAAAGAGGCCAGGTGGCCCTCTAGTCCTGTCATCCTGGCTCTTGCTGAGGAAGGAAGAGAGCTGCATCCTTCTAACACCAGAAATCACTCACTCCAAAATTTTCTTTGGAGCAGGTAAGTATCCATCACAATTCCCATGACAGTGCTGGATAGTCGTGTTCTTTTTCATACCCAAGGTCTGACTCGGTGACTATACTACACAAAAAAGGGAAATATTCAACAGGATGGATGGACCTACCACCCCACCACTGGGAAGAGCCATCATGCTGCTGCAGAATCAGTGCCCAACGGATGGGCAATGTAAGCACAAACACTGAGAGAGGGAAAGCTGTCCATGCCCTCCGTGGCTGCTCCCTGATCTCAGCTACCGCGTGATGCCTTGGGAAAGGCAGGAGCATGGAGCAGAATGGAAAACCCTCGTGCCTTCCCTGTATTTCATGGATAACTGATGAGGTATGTGCTGCAAACGCATTAAGCCAACAGCCAAGGTGGGTGGAATAACACCTATTCTGTCCTCCACAAGAGAAAAAGAGAGCTGCTGAAAGCAGAGGTGCATATGGGCACAATTAGGAGCAAGAGAACGTAAGCATAAGGAAAGTAGGTGCTTTCAGGCTGTGGCAGCAATGGAGTATCTTTGATGCTCTGAGTTCTGCGTACAGACAATTAAAATGGCAGCTGAGCTCTCAGGTTCGATATAAATTCCTTTGTTTGTCTAGCTATAAAGCACAAACAGTGTAACTTGTCACCAAAAAGAGGATAAAAGTCATAGGTTTAAAAACGCAATATTGTTTTTAAAAATTCATTTTCAAGTATAATTTTGGTTTTGTACACAAGTAAAAATATGTTTTTAACACATTTCTTGTCATATGCTTATTCATATGGCATCTAAGGGAGCAGAAGACTAAGTGGATATTAAGTTCCTCCATAAATATAACTTGTCAGAGGAAGAACTAATGTAGAATTAGTTTTTGATGAAAGGACATGTAGGGTTAATTTACCATGCCAGACTCATGCCTCCTTGAATAAAACAATAAAATCTTACTCATGCACTTAACTAAGATACTTTCTGGCCTCTTGAAAAGACTCTGAAAGTTTCTCTATAAACATGTTATTGGAGGAAAACATTGGAGGTCTAGTTTTCATCAGTGCCTGGTAAACTGACTGTATAATATACAGGGTATATTTGCTTCTAAAAGGCAGGTAAGCATGGATGTTTGTAAAATCAGATGCTACTGATAGAACTACCTATTGTTCCTTTCATACAATGCAAACATGCAGGGGAGGAGTCTTCTGGGTATTAAAAACAAAAAAAAGTAACATAAGGTATTCCTTTGTCCTTTTTTTAGAATTAAAAATTATTCCTACATTTTATTGAGTAATTGGTTTTTATTGGGGAAAGCAAAGAAACAAACAAAAACCCCACCCAAACAAACTTACTGATTCAAAAGCAAAACAACTGATCAAAAACTTTTCGAAGTTTCTCTGCTAACACAAAATAGCCAGTGAGGAAAAAAATTCAAATAACCCCTTATATTATTTCCCTGTAGCATCATCCTTCTTCCACAGTCTTCCAATGTTAGTCATGAACCTTAATTAATTTTAATTAGTGACACTTTGAAGGATAGTTTAACACTCTGTATCCCCAATTTCCTCATCATGTTATTATTCCTTCCAATCATCCTTTAATTTCCAGGTCCCCTCAGGACTATGTAATAATTAAAAAGATTTAACAGATGCAAACATTAAGTGCTCTTTTACAACTAGACAAAACCAATTTAAAAGTTTGAAACTTTTTTTTTAATGTAACTTTCCTGCTTCTTCACAACAATATTCGGCTGGAATATTGCAAGGGAGAAGTCTGTCACTGCTGTCTGGGAACCTAGGAGTCAAGAAACCTGAATTCCCAAGATGTAAACAATTTCAGTCAACTGGTGGAAATATCAAAAGACAGGGGAAAAAATTAATTTCTTCTACCTCAGCCCAAATCCTCATGGTCACATATTCATGCTGTTTCTTAGAATAACAGGATGCAAGGACAGGCAAGTCAGGTGAGCATCAGGGCAGAATTGGGGCAGTGGGCTTTACTCTCCAGAGGATGCATCTGCTGTCTTAGCTAGAGCTCATTAAAAGTTATTTTCTTTTCCTGTCCTTCTCACCCCAAAAAAAATTAGAGTAAGTGATTTTTCTTTATCATCTGTCTCTAGTCTTTCTTGCCTCACAAAACTAAGACTGTGAATGTGTAACCTATCCATCCCAGAAAAAAAAAAATGGGGTCAAAGCTGAAATACTACAATTTGAAATTGCAGCTGCAATGCCTCACTGCAAATCTGATTCAAATTTCTCCAATTTCCATTCTTCCCTACATGCCTGGGTTTACAGCCAGATTGCCTCTTCTGCGATGCACATCTATGTCTCCCAAGAGAGCTCCTGGTCTGCAGGAGAGAAGTATTTTAACTGGGAGTGTAAATGCATGGGGGAAAACAGGGTACATGGTGAAGCAAAATTAAATCCCACAAGATCCCAGGGTAGTGCATCCAACAGAAATACGTCATCTTTCCATCTAAAATATTTTCTCTTTGGGACATTATTTTTTTAAACAATAGCAAATTTCTGAGCTATGCAGAATACTTTTCATGATATGTATCCTTTCATTTAATACTTTTGTTTTCCTTTACAAAACAGCACTTTAATGGAAAGTGCTCTGGCACCCTTAGCTTGAGCCTCTGTGGGAAAGCCATAGCTGCCTTTGTGTGGCTGAATGCTGTTTGGATATAATGGGGAAATCAGGACCAAAAGAATTTTTTTTTTTTTTTTTTTTTTTTTGCTTTGAAAGTGTCTGTGCAAACTATATGTCTTATTATAGCCATCTGCTCCTCATGTATTCAGTAGTAGTATCTGTTTGCTTTACAGGCTGAAATATACTTTTATTACCTTTACTGCTTCTTGTTAGCAGTGCAGAGTCCGTTATGTTACAGGGGAGCTATATGGTTTTTAATCCATCTTGCACACCACAAACAGAATTACTAAGGCCCAGATAAGCGCATTATTGTTAGCAAATTGTGAATATGAAAAGATGCATCTTGACTTTCATCTTCTCAAGCTATGTCTGTAAGGCTGGCTGATAGAAGAAAAAAAAATACATTGTTTTATTTAGGAATTGGGCAGATGAGGTTTCTGATTACTGAAAATTATCACAAAATCCCCATGAGACCATTTTTGCAGAGTAATTTTTTTAGAGTTGAACTTTAAAAGGTAAATGGCCCACAGGGACTAAGCAGTAGTGTTACTAATGGAAGGTATTTTCAAGTTGAAGTTGAGACACAGGGGCTCGGATCTTGAGGAGATGTTTGTGGGAGCTTCTTGTTGCGCATGTGAAATCTGTTCAGCAGGTAAGTCTCCGTTATTTTCTCAAGCCATAAATGCTCTTTTTTTTTCTGTCAAAAACTAATTTTTTCTGTTGAAGAAGTACCAGAATCTTTTAGACAGCGTTGCTTTAAGTTCTGTTCAGGAACAGAAAGGCATATATATGATGATAGTAGTGTTGACCACCAGGTTGGCCAGAAACTTGACAGAACTAAATGGATATTTGTTACTTGCATATCTGAACATTTATATCAAAATTAATGCAGAAAATTACATGCTTACCTGGGCAGGAATAAAAAGGGAAAACTAACATTCTTTGTTACTGCATTTTATACAAACATAAACTTATAATGTGTCAGCACATTTATACGTCTATCTTCCATCTGGCAGAGCAAGTTGATCAATAGGCAATAAAGGTGTCATCACCAAGAAAAATCAAATGAATCATTTTTCAAACCAGCCTCTTTATCATTCATACAAACAAATTCACATATCCATGTAAAGCTTATGTCCCATAAGACATATAGCCTCAGTGCTACTGGTGAATTTTGCTTTGAACAGTTTCCTTTGCCTCAAGTTACATGATTTCCACATTAAAAATATCACTTGGATCACAATGACTTTACAAATACCTCAATAAAATTGATTTGTTCAGAACATCCCAAACTCTCAAGCATTTACCAGGTCTCCCTTGTCAACTGAGTATATTTCAGTCCAAAGGTTTCTTGGCCATGTTATGCAATTAAAATCCAAGTGCTTTCCTGCATCACAGACAAATCTATTCACCTTTCTTTTATATCTGCTAACACACTTGTCAATCAGCTGGGCTGTTCAGGAGCCCAAGTTCTTTCTAGGTACACTCTTCCAATAACAAAAGCTTTGATATGGTGAAAGGTGTAGAATAGGATCCAAATTTGATTGCCACATGGGAGAATAACCATGTAAACTGTAATGAGTGTTTTCTTCCCTTTTTTTTTTGCTTCCCTGTCCTGGTTTCAGCCAGGATAGAGCTGGTTTTCCTCACAGAAGCTAGTGTGAGACTGTGTTTTGGATTTGGGATGAGGAACTGTTGATAATGTGCTGATGTTTTGGGTTGTTGCTGAGCCGTCAAGGACAGTCCAGCTTCTTGTGCTGGCCTGCCAGCGAGCAGGCTGGGGGTGCACGGGGAGCTGGGAGGGGACACAGCCGGGACAGCTGACCCAGACTGGCCAAAGAGATATTCCCTACCATCCGACGTCATGCCCAGTACATAAACTGGAGTTGGCTGGGGGGCGGAAATCGCTGCTCAGGGATGGGCTGTCGATCGCCGGGTGGTGAGCAATTGCTGTATTGGGCATCACTTGTTCTTATACATTCCTTTGTTGGTATTATCATTATTGTTCCCTTCTTTCTTTCTGTCCTATTAAACCGTGTTTATCTCAACCCACGAGGTTTTTCCTAATTCTCTCCCCCGTCCCACTGTGGGAGGGAGAGTGAGCGAGCGGCTGCGTGGTGCTTAGTTGCCGGCTGGGGCTAAACCACGACAGTCCTTTTTGGCGCCCAACGTGGGGCCCGAGGCTTGAGATAATAACGGTTGCAGGTCACAATATCAGTTTGATTTGCATCATGCTCTCGTCTTTGCTGTACATGTTAAGGATCGGTGTTGGTTTCTGCGGGCTGCTGTACTCTGCAATGATTAGTAATGTCTCGCCTGTGAATTTTGTTTTTAGAGCACTGACCTTGAGCTTAATGTGGTATCATCTGAGCTCTGTACTAAAGCCGTTACTGTATTTTGGCTACAGTCTTGTGGAGACGATTAGCAATTATACTTCTGCCTCTGAAAGGTTTTTTATGGAGGAAATGCAGAATGGTACCTTTGATACCCTCTATCATAACATTTCCTCCTTCATCACAATAATTTTTCAGTATTTTGAACACCCTTGGCTGGTTAAAATACCTCTATTGCTACTTCTGGGGAACATGGTTTCAGTTTTGTCTAAGGTTGGCAAGCAATTTAAGAATATCACCCGGAGATCTGCCCCAAGGCTGGATAGTTATGAATGGCAGGGTGTGTGGAACAGCATGGGCAAATGCCTGGGGCGGTGGGCACCTCCGGTGTTTTGGAGCTTCACTCCCGAACAAGTGCAGAATCCTGATAAACTAGCAGAATATCTGGAAGAAGTATGCTGTCAGCCTGGCAGCTCCAAGGAGACACAAATCATTGCCATGTGCTGGGGCCTGGCCCATGCCTACCGAGCTCTATTTAACACTGTGCAAAGGGGAGAGGGGCTCTCTGGGTCTGATGGCAATGTGGCAGGCACTGTGACTACTCCAACGTCTGTAGCAGGCACTGCCACTACTCCAACCCCCACGGCGGGCACTGTAGCTACTCAGACTGTTGCAGCTGAACCAGAGGACCAGCCCATCCCGGTATCAGTTGCCCCTGTACAAAAGAAGAAATCTTGGAAGCGGAAGTCAGCTCGTTTAGTAAGGGAGGAGGAAGATCCTGCTAAGAAGGAGCCAGAGGAAGAGAGTGAGGAGGCAGAGTGCTCTGAAGCAGGGCCATCACAAGCACGGAAGAGGGAAGAGAGCGAGTCATCGCTTGAAGAGGAGGAAGAGGAAGAACTTATAAAAGAGACGGTAACTACCCGATCTCTATCCCTGAGTGAATTGCGAGATATGCGAAAGGATTTCAGCCGTCGTCCAGGTGAGCACATTGTCACCTGGCTGCTCCGATGCTGGGATAATGGGGCCAGTAGCCTGGAATTAGAGGGTAGGGAAGCCAAGCAGCTGGGATCCCTTTCTAGGGAAGGGGGCATTGACAAAGCAATTGGAAAAGGTGCACAAGTCCTCAGCCTCTGGAGACGACTCCTATCGGGTGTGAAGGAAAGGTATCCCTTCAAGGAAGATGTTCTATGTCACCCAGGCAAGTGGACCACCATGGAGAAAGGTATCCAGTACCTGAGGGAGCTAGCGGTGCTGGAAGTGATTTATGGTGACTTGGACAATGGACAATCATCCAAAGATCCAGATGAAGTCAATTGCACGCAACCTATGTGGCGGAAGTTTGTACGGAGTGCACCATCATCATATGCCAACTCATTAGCAGTAATGGCCTGGAAGGACGGAGAGAGACCAACGGTGGATGAATTGGCTGGCCAACTCCGGCAATACGAAGAAAGTCTCTCTTCCTCCCTACGGGCCTGCGTCTCTGCTATAGAGAAACTGTCCCGAGAGTTCCGGCAATTCAAAGAGGATATGCCCTACCCTCCACCCATACGGACCAGTGTCTCAGCCATTAGGAGTAAGCGCTCTTCTGTTCAAGAGAGAAGATATAGAGGATACACACCACGAGCCACCCTGTGGTTTCAATTGCGTGACTACGGAGAGGACATGAGGAGGTGGGATGGAAAACCTACCTCGACCCTAGAGGCACGAGTACGCGAGCTGCAAGGAAAAACAATTACAAAAGGGGGTTCAGGTTCCTCGAGGAAAATCGTCGCTCCACTTTCCAGTGGGCAGCTTCCCAGAAAGAATAGAAGAGCTGATCTCACCTCTGATCCTCTTGAAGGGACTTCTGATTCCTATTTACAAGAAGTGGGTAACGAGTACTATGAGCAGGATTAGAGGGGCCCTGCCTCCAGCCAGGCGGAGGAGAGGGACAACCGAGTTTATTGGACTGTGTGGATTAGATGGCCTGGCACGTCAGACCCACAGGAATATAAGGCTTTAGTGGACACCGGTGCACAATGTACCCTGATGCCATCAAGCCATATAGGGGCAGAACCCATCTGTATTTCTGGAGTGACAGGGGGATCCCAACAGCTGACTGTACTGGAGGCTGAAGTGAGCCTAACTGGGAATGAGTGGCAGAAGCACCCCATTGTGACTGGCCCGGAGGCTCCGTGCATCCTGGGCATAGACTACCTCAGCAGAGGGTATTTCAAGGACCCAAAAGGGTACCGGTGGGCTTTTGGTATAGCTGCCTTGGAGACGGAAGAAATTAAACAGCTGTCCACCTTGCCTGGTCTCTCAGAGGACCCTTCTGTGGTGGGGTTGCTCAGGGTCAAAGGACAACAGGTGCCGATCGCTACCACAACAGTGCACCGGCGGCAATATCGCACCAACAGAGACTCCCTGATCCCCATCCATGAGCTGATTCGTCGGCTGGAGAGCCAAGGAGTGATCAGCAAGACTTGCTCACCCTTTAACAGCCCCATATGGCCAGTGCGAAAGTCTAATGGAGAGTGGAGACTGACAGTAGACTATCGTGGCCTGAATGAAGTCACGCCGCCACTGAGCGCTGCTGTGCCGGACATGCTAGAACTTCAATATGAACTGGAGTCAAAGGCAGCCAAGTGGTACGCCACCATTGATATTGCTAACGCGTTTTTCTCGATCCCTTTGGCAGCAGAGTGCAGGCCACAGTTTGCTTTCACTTGGAGAGGTGTGCAATACACCTGGAATCGACTTCCCCAGGGGTGGAAACACAGCCCTACCATTTGCCATGGGCTGATACAAACTGCACTGGAACAGGGTGAAGCTCCAGAGCATCTGCAATACGTTGATGACATCATCGTATGGGGCAACACAGCAGAAGAAGTTTTCGAGAAAGGGAAGAAAATAATTCAAGTCCTTCTGAAAGCTGGTTTTGCTATAAAGCAAAGTAAAGTCAAGGGACCTGCACAAGAGATCCAGTTTTTAGGAATAAAATGGCAAGATGGACATCGACAGATCCCAACGGATGTGATCAACAAAATAACAGCTATGTCTCCACCAACTAGCAAAAAAGAAACACAAACATTTCTGGGTGTTGTGGGTTTCTGGAGAATGCATATTCCAAATTACAGTCTGATTGTAAGCCCTCTTTATCAAGTGACCCGGAAGAAGAACGATTTTAAATGGGGCCCTGAGCAACGACAAGCCTTCGAACAAATCAAACAGGAGATAGTTCATGCCGTAGCCCTCGGGCCAGTCCGGGCAGGACAAGATGTTAAAAATGTGCTCTACACGGCAGCCGGGGAGAATGGCCCTACCTGGAGTCTCTGGCAGAAGGCACCAGGAGAGACTCAAGGTCGACCTCTAGGGTTTTGGAGTCGAGGATATAGGGGATCTGAGTCCCGCTATACTCCAACTGAAAAGGAGATATTGGCGGCATATGAAGGAGTTCGAGCTGCCTCAGAAGTGGTTGGTACTGAAGCACAGCTCCTCCTGGCACCCCGACTGCCGGTGCTGGGCTGGATGTTCAAAGGGAGGGTCCCCTCTACGCATCATGCGACTGATGCTTCGTGGAGTAAGTGGGTCGCGCTTATTACACAGCGGGCTCGAATAGGAAATCTTAATCGCCCGGGAATCTTGGAAGTGATCATGGACTGGCCAGAAGGCAAAGATTTTGGAATATCACCGGAAGAGGAGGTGGCGCGTGCTGAAGAGGCTCCACCATATAATGAACTGCCAGAGAACGAAAGGCAATATGCCCTGTTTACTGATGGGTCCTGTCGTATTGTAGGCAAACATCGAAGGTGGAAAGCTGCTGTATGGAGCCCTATATGACGAGTTGCAGAAGTGGCTGAAGGACAAGGTGAATCAAGTCAGTTTGCGGAGGTGAAAGCCATCCAGCTGGCTTTAGATATTGCTGAACGAGAAAAATGGCCAGTACTCTATCTTTATACTGACTCATGGATGGTAGCAAATGCTCTATGGGGGTGGCTGCAGCAATGGAAGCAGAGCAACTGGCAACGCAGAGGCAAGCCCATCTGGGCTGCTGAATTGTGGCAAGATATTGCTGCCCGACTAGAGAATCTCGTCATAAAAGTACGTCACGTAGATGCTCACGTACCCAAGAGTCGGGCCACCGAAGAACATCAAAACAACCATCAGGTGGATCAGGCTGCTAAGATTGAAGTGGCTCAGGTGGATCTGGACTGGCAACATAAGGGTGAATTATTTATAGCTCGGTGGGCCCATGACACCTCAGGCCATCAGGGAAGAGATGCAACATATAGATGGGCTCGGGACCTGACCATGGATGCTATTGCACAGGTTATCCATGAATGTGAAACGTGTGCTGCGATCAAACAAGCCAAGCGGTTAAAGCCTCTCTGGTATGAAGGACGATGGTTGAAATATAAATATGGGGAGGCCTGGCAGATTGACTATATCACACTTCCACAAACTCGCCAAGGCAAGCGCTATGTGCTTACCATGGTGGAAGCAACCACCGGATGGCTGGAAACATACCCTGTGCCCCATGCCACCGCCCGGAACACTATCCTGGGCCTTGAAAAGCAAGTCTTATGGCGACATGGCACCCCCGAAAGAATTGAGTCAGACAATGGGACTCATTTCCGAAACAACCTCATAGACACCTGGGCCAAAGAGCACGGCATTGAGTGGGTGTATCATATCCCCTATCATGCACCAGCTTCCGGAAAAATTGAACGATACAACGGACTGTTAAAGACTACACTGAGAGCAATGGGTGATGGGACATTCAAAAATTGGGATAAACATTTAGCCAAAGCCACCTGGTTAGTCAACACTAGGGGATCTACTAATAGAGCCGGCCCTGCCCAATCAAAACTTCTACGTACTGTAGAAGGGGATAAAGTCCCTGTGGTGCATGTGAGAAACATGCTGGGGAAGACAGTCTGGGTTACTCCTGCATTAGGAAAAGGCAAACCCATTCGTGGGATTGCCTTTGCCCAGGGACCTGGGTGCACTTGGTGGGTAATACGGAAGGATGGGGAAGTCCGATGTGTACCTCAAGGAGACTTGATTTTGGGTGAAAACAGTCAATGATTTGAATTGTATTATGTTAATTGTTCAGAATGACATTACTACTATGGCTGCTATCTACCATATCAATGGTATTATAGTAAGAATCACCCAGACTGATGAAGAATGAGCTTCACTGAAACCAAGCAACGTGCAGCAGTGATGAAACCAGAACTGGCTTCAGCAGCTTGCGCCCAACAAATCCCTCGAGATCGACATCTTCGACCTGCAGATCATGGACATGGACCGTGCCAGATGACAATCCAACACCACATACCATCTCCTCTGCCCTGAGAGACTGCTATGATGGATGAAGCCCAGAGTCATGGACTGACTGAACTCCATAGACATTTTAAGTGATGGCCCATGGACTAAGAGAGTGATATCTGTGTGTATATATTAAAGGACAGGAAGAGTAATAATGAATAATTGGAATGTATTGAAAAGTATAGGACCTGGGCATGACGTAAATGGTATGGAATAAGGGGTGGATACTGTCCTGGTTTCAGCCAGGATAGAGCTGGTTTTCCTCACAGAAGCTAGTGTGAGACTGTGTTTTGGATTTGGGATGAGGAACTGTTGATAATGTGCTGATGTTTTGGGTTGTTGCTGAGCCATCAAGGACAGTCCAGCTTCTTGTGCTGGCCTGCCAGCGAGCAGGCTGGGGGTGCACGGGGAGCTGGGAGGGGACACAGCCGGGACAGCTGACCCAGACTGGCCAAAGAGATATTCCCTACCATACGACGTCATGCCCAGTACATAAACTGGAGTTGGCCGGGGGGCGGAAATCGCTGCTCGGGGACGGGCTGTCGATCACGGGGTGGTGAGCAATTGCTGTATTGGGCATCACTTGTTCTTATACATTCCTTTGTTGGTATTATCATTATTGTTCCCTTCTTTCTTTCTGTCCTATTAAACCGTGTTTATCTCAACCCACGAGGTTTTTCCTAATTCTCTCCCCCGTCCCACTGTGGGAGGGAGAGTGAGCGAGCGGCTGCGTGGTGCTTAGCTGCCGGCTGGGGCTAAACCACGACATTCCCTAAAAAGCATTTAGAAACACTTTAAAGACATTATTGTAGCCCATTGCTGCATATAGAACTGTTGCTGGTAACTTATTGGTTGGTAAGTCCATGTTCAGACCTAGGCTAGAGATGTGTGTCAGCAAGTGGTACCTTCAGCTCCCCACCACCTGGCATGGTCCTGAGTGGGGAAACACCAACGTTTTCAGGGAACTAACAACTGTGACTGTGAAGGATATCCAGACCCCCCAAGAAAAAGGTATGGAGAGGTGGAGAGGCTGCAAGATTAACATACTTATTCTAGCAACACCCGCGTACAAACCCAAAGCACAATTTTGATGAGCATAGGTTGTAAAGATCCTTGCTTCTTTAAGTGGTTTTTAATAGTGTTTGTGTTTTACACTGAAGTTGAGGAGAGAGTATTTTATTTCTCAAAGAAAGCTCGGCTACAGATGCTTCCAGTCCCAGACACCTGGGGTTTAGCACAGGGTATTCTGCTGCTGCTCTTATTTTCTTTTCCCCTTATCGATTCCCCCGGTCTGTAGCACCAGGACTTAGAGCACAAATTCTGCCATTGGGAGGCAGAACTACTTTGCCATGGATAAAGGTAATTAAGAAGCCTCAGAGTTTTGTTAGACCCATCGTGACACTCTCAAGGACCACAAATGAATTCAGGCTTTGTCTATAACAGAGCAGATAGATAAGACAGCAGTAATGTTAAAGGTTGACATAATAGTGACAGAAGACTAACCATGTAATAATTGCTGTGAAATAACATATATTGTTTTATGGCAATTCTGGTAACTAAGTAGCAACTCTATGAGAAACAGTAGTATTAACATGGTAATCTACATTAGTGCTACCCCCTTCTTTCTTTAATAAGTGCACAATTAACTCCTGACATTACTATGATAACATTTCCCCATAAAATCAATAATAAATTCTGCTTCATTGGAAGACAGAATTAAAAAATTAGAATGATAATTATAGCACCCACATTTCCATTAAGCACATTTTCTATTCTTGGATCAATAACTTACCAAGGAGGTAACAGCAAAACTGGACTGTTAATGACTAAATTGGTTTTGCTAATATAAAGATTTCCAAGGTCTTCCAACAAAATTTTTAAAGAACATCTGTTTCTTCTTGAAGCCTACTCACTAGAGTCATCACCTGCAGTCCCAGGCCCAGTTGTAGGTTTCCACCCCCATCCAAGCAGACTGAGTGTTGTTACCATCTGGTCAAGTTCATGAACATGCCGTTAGCCACCACTAACTTACCATGTTTCAAGGTATCTCCATCATGTTATTTTCTTTTCTCACCAACATTAATTACTGGTGGGAAGATAAGGTGAGTGATGGGAAGAGATCAGGACTAAAACAATTCAATTCTTCTTCAGACTGCTGCTAATAAACCTGAACATTTAATTACCTGATTATTGGGGTCTCTGCCTTAAGAGACCGGTAAGTCTCCTGCATTCAGGCTGGCAGAGGGAATAAACAAATTATTGTACAAGGTCTCATTTAACATACACAATTCAATTGTGGTACAACCTAGAAATAATCATATCAGTAAAACTAGTTATGAAAAGATTGAAGTTGTGTCAGTGAATTTTCTTCTTTGAGATGCCAGCACTAGGTTTCACCCCACCTTCACAAGCTATAATTTCTGGTCTAAAACAGCTGGCTGGCCAAACACAAAATTACTTAGCTGGTTTGAAGGTCCAGAAGTGAAAGACGGGAGGAGGCTGAAACAGTCTAAAAATTATAACCAAGAATAAGCTTTGATTTTAACCATCAATTTTCAGTAAAAAGACATGTTGAATCCTACCAATGCTAATTATAATGCAAAATGTTTTTTGCTATTAATGTCAATACTTAGTGGTCTACAGCTTAGGAATGGAGTTCAGGGTCTTGCAAGAATTGGTGTGAAACTCTCATTCTTCACTGAAATCATGTCCAGGCAGCGTATGTCAGGAGAGCTGGTGCTGTTGGACAAAGTCTTGCCAGAAAATATAATGCTACTTCCTACACTGTTCCTACATTTTTAACCGGTATAATTCCCCTGGTCTCAATGCAATAAAAAAGGCTTTCTCTTCAAAAAAACTAAATTAAGCTACCCATTTGTAAGCATGATGATCTTCATATTTTGCACAATTTTCATTAAAACTTAGCCATAAAACAATGCTGACCATGCATTAAAGGGCATTCTTCAATATAGTTATTTCAAACCTGTAATTTTTCTGTACCATACATGTTTAGGTATTTTTAATTGTTTTATTTAATGGCTGAATTACTCTCATATGTAGCCAACCTTCAATTTATCAAGACAGGTGCCTTCTTGAAACACCAACTTAAAAAGCATTTTCAATCAAAAGAAAAAGTTTTGAAAACTAATTTTTACAGCCATTTCTAGTTAACTTGAAATCTTTACACTCTTTTGCCAAGAAATCATCTTTCCTTTCCAATGGGGTCACTATCAGGAATCGGCCATGGAAGTCTGAGCTCTTAAATCTGCAGTGCGCATTTTCACTTAAACCCACTAATGCAGTACCTGTATGCAGGACAGTAAAATCCAAATGTTTTCCTTGTACTACCTGTCAGAAAGTCAGGCACACAATAGTAATACTGGAGGTTTATTTCAGGTGAGTAAGCAGCAAGTGTTAACAAATTCCCCCTCCCCTCAACACGGTCATTATCCCTCAGGCCCTCCGCTACAATGCGCTGTATGTACGCACAGTGATAGGTTTAAAATGGATGAGATTCTCAGGAACGTGAAGGTCTTGGAAAAACAGGGCATGATCTTTGCAGTCATGGGGAAATATAGGCAGAACCTTGTAATAGCTTGCTAATTGCCCTGAGTAAAGTAATTTGTTTTATCTGTCTGCCACTTGGTTTCCTGCACAGTGAAAAAAAACTGTTATGGGATTTTACTGAAACTAATTACTACTATTTTATCATGAAGGCAGCTGAAACATAATCCTCTCCCTTTCTTTCTGTGCTTCTCTCACGCACTATGCCTCCCCCTCCTTCATCCTGAATTTAAAATCTTGTGGAAAGTCAAGAAGTACTTTAACCATCCAGTGTTGCAATAGATCCTGCTGATATTCAGCCTCCCACTATAATAATATGGAGTGACAGCACAGTACAGCAATGTAAACTCTCGTAAGCTGCACGTACCACGGCTTATTTGTTCACCGGGAAGCTCGACCCCACAAGGCATGCGACGAGCTGTAAGGGTGTTGCCTGCCTCCCCGCAGTAACGGGGTGGCACAAGCTCCTGGATGACAAGATGAGCGAAGGAGGATTTGTTTCCCTCTTTTCCCAACCAACTTACACATGCAGGAGCTCATAAGAATTTGTTTGAAACTCTGATGGCTTGGTGAATACATAGTGACAGTGTACCCTGGTATTAACGCAATATCTGGTTTATAATCATAATTTGTTAGAAACCCTGAAATATCTCATTTCGATCATTAGCATGAAATCCTGCTAATGTTGAGATACCTCATTAGAATGGTTGGCAACTTGTCTTTGATTGAAATTATTATTCGTTTGAAATGAATGACACTGCCTGAAAGTGTTCTGTCAAATCTTGATAGTTAATTAAATTGATTTCACCAGAATAGTCAACCACACAAAATGCAACCCATTGAAGAATGTATTTGACAAGAAAATAAATTGATCATCAGGCTCTCATTGATATGAAGATGATATGTAGACGTTATCAGCATTTCTCACCCAATATAAACAGTGACAGTCCAACAAGTGTCGACGGTACTAAGCAATTATTCTGCACTTTAAAAAAAGTGCCCTCCTAGAAGGTTAATTTTTCTGTACAGCAAAGTAAATGAAGATTGATAGTGAAGTAGGAGATGAGGTAAAGGTTTTCTTTTTCCCAAATAGAAGCAAGAAGAAAATAATAATTTTTTGCCATTGAATTGCTGAAAATGTAATGTCAGTGCTGCTCCTAAAGGAAAGACTCTCACTCATACAAATGCTTTATCTACCCAAATGTATGTACCTTCAGATATGCTATGGAAATGATATAAAACCAATGGTAATAACTTTTAAAATCATAGATGTGTTATCTATTACATTTTCTTTTTCACATTTCTTGTAGTTTTCATACACAGTGTGTTGGGTTTTTTTAGTTGTTGTGTTCCACATTGGCGTGCAATCCAAACCTGTGATGTTCTTGCTGGCTAACTTTGAAGATGATGTTATTAAAGGAGCTCTGAATCAAGCCTTCAGTGTGTTAAGTATTCGAGCCCTTATTTTTGTGACATTTCTAAATCTGTTTATTGTAGGTGGGTGGATAATTGACAGAGCTAGCCAATGAAGCAAAAATATTCTATGAATAATCATTCTCACGTATGAACAAATGCACTTTCAGTGTGTTACCTGGTATCCAGTTCCCTCCCCAACAGCACACACACCTTAGGAAGACAAAAACAAACAAACTGAATCAGATCCTTGATATATCTGTGACAGTGGCCAAACCCAGTACCTTCACAGAAGGAGCCTAACATCCATATTGTATTTAAAAGTCTCAAGCTACAGCTCATTGGTATTCACTTGGGGGACATTTTCAAAAGGGTCTCAAGGCAGATTTTTAAAAGTAAATTTTCAGATGCACATATCAAGGAGAATCAGGTCTTGCAGAAGAATTTTTCATAGTCCTTGCTGCAAAAGGCAACAGGAAATTATCTTCATATTTAGGCATCTAAATGCCGTCTTAAAATCTGCCTTAAATAGCTTAACTGCAGCTCCTCCCATCCAAGTCACTGGGGTTCAAAGCCTAAGTACCTCTGAGTGTCCTGACCTTACATCCTACAGGCTTAATGAGAGAGAAGCTCCTAAATTAGCTGGGTGTATATTTTAAAGGTGGTCTATAAAATTAAGCCAACCAAAAGAAATTATCACTTTCTTTAGCCACAGGGGGGGAAAAAAAAAAAAAACAACAACTGTAATGATGAAGAAACCTTGTGCTGTATTCCCTAATCGCCATTACTGCTATGATCACTTTACACAAGTATTGACTGCTGCCTCTTCTCCATCAGGAGCTGAATGTGGAGTGACAGACCAGAGCCAGCTTCCTGCCAGATGTGGACCCAGAGCTAACACAGCTCCAAATGGCAAATAGCCTGTACCTTGCCACCCCACTCTGGCGTGAAACAGGGGTCCTACACTGAGTGTGCAGGCACAGGTTGCCCTGGCCAGTGGGACTCAGGCAATGAGACAGAAAGTTGTGGAGATATTCAGTGGATGTCAGATACTTAGTTCACGAAGTGAGCAGTGCCCTTCCCAAGCCTGTTGAGGTTCTGGCCTTGGCTAAGCAATTACCTGCTCTGCCTCGGTAGGAGTGACTCCAGATACACATTTCTGCCAAACGTCTTAATTTTTAAAGAATGCTGCAGCATGTGTTCAACCCCAACCCGTGTCCCACATTGGGCGTGAAAAAGTAGCAAAAGAGCCTCCCACCAAAAAAGAAAGACAGAACCATACATGGGAAAACAGGCTTAATTCACACCACAAGCAAAGAGCAATTAGAAAAAATGGCTAAAGAAATTACAATAGCCTCTTCCTTTTCCTAAGCAGGCCCTTTTAATCAGCACCAAAAATCAAGGGAGAGGAATGAACCTAAATAACTCAACAGTGACCACAAAGCAAGGCAAAGCTTTTAACAGCACTAAAACCAAGGAGCATTTCATAAAGTATAGTACATAGCACAGATCAATTACATGGCATTTGAATGAATAAGACAGTCATTCAATTGAAAGAGCCTTCTTCATTCTCATGGCTTACGAAGAGCAACAGAGCCCTGAAACTGAATTACAGCTTCAGCGTTCACTTTGGGACCATAGCCTGATACCATTAATATGGATTAAATTATTCCTGCGGGCTTTTAAACAGGCAAGAAATAGATGCCTACATCACACAGGACTCAGCAGGCAGGGCATCACATTCATGAACCAGCCAGGGAACCGTATCTCAAGCGATTAGAGATTGTGTCAGACAGCTACAGCTATCGCTGTGGTTCCTAAAGAGGAGGCACGTGAACAGCAGGGGCACTCTTGAGACAGACACACAGGTTTGATCATTAATCTTATCATCATTCTTACGGCACGGATTGAATGCAGATAATCATGGGTTTTAATTTTCCCTTGAAACACAATGCCAAGGAAGCAGCTGACGTTGCACGATACACTACCTACTGCTCTGCTAGAATTCATCTCTTAGGATTTGTAAAGTCTCTGACTGTTATATTTCACAACTCCTTCCTTCCTGATCACATTTTACACCCTAAATCTAGATCTCTTGCACAGAGCATGTAGACTACTATATCTACCAGTGTGTAAGTGCAGAAGGAGCACTGTCCTTAATGTCTCTAAAGGAATCCCTGTCCCATTCCAAGATGATATTATTGAGATTCAGTCTCTCCTCTGAAGTGAGAACTATCACATTATCAATAAAATAGGAGTAAAATGTCCATGTTTCTGCTGAAACATAAAGGATTATTCTTGAGAATGAGAATTATAGAAACAAAAGGATTATTCTTTGGTGATGTTAAATAAGGATTACAACTGACAGGAAGCAGAAAATCTATTAAGTTACTAATGAAGGGAGAGTTTGTTCCATTAGTAATGTACAGTACCGTAGGCCAGGCAAATTCATTATTTTAGTGATGTACTAGTGCAATTTCACTGTGCAGGTGCTTATTATAGAGACCAGTAAACTGAATCCTGTGGCTATATGTTGTATGTCACCTTAACGGACGATACATAATCTATATTGAGTTAGAGTCAAAAGGGGAAAAGCTCTATTTCCACAGGTTGAAGGAACATCATTGCTAAAGAGTCGGTCTTCTTTCGCAGCTCCCCTGCTGAGCCTCTGCAGAGTACAGCCTGAATGAGTGCCGGGGGAGGAAGTACTGGTGGGTTGGTAAGAAAAGCAAAGGATGAGCTGCTTCTGCAGTATGCCTGAACTATTCCTCTTCAGACTCTTAAGTTCATCTGCTATTTCTGAGCTTCGGAATGCTATCTGACAAGGCAACAACTATTGGAAGCAAACAAATATACATTTCTTGTATATTGTCTGGAATTAGCAAAAAGTTGTCACAGCTAGACTGGACTTGTATCTGATTTGCTGCACTTAACTGTACCTACCATGGAGGCCCTACAACCTGCTCCACTTGGTGTAAAATGCAGTAGTCTGCTTAGAAAGGTAACAGATAGGCTCAGCCATGCTGTCAAGGCCCTAGCTGAACACTGCCATACCTGATACTGTAAAATAACAACTGATACTGCTGCTGGATTACTTCATTGATTAATCACTTAGAGAAAAATCAGGGAGAGGAAGGGAGACCAGATCTGAAACCATGTTGAAATAATTTGGAGGTTGAAGTCACCCTTCAAAAGAAAAATTATTTCCCTCCTCCTTCGTCAGACGTGCACTCCATATAGCTATTGCTGAAAAACTGTTGGTTTTAAATTAGAAACATGTTTGTTTGTATTCAACTGTCTCTGCCACTATACACATTGCGTTAACCACAAAGTGAGTTGTAGCATGGTGCTCTGGGAATTTATGGAAATAAAAGCCTCCCATAATTTTACAACAGCTTTCCCGGTTACTCCTAGATTTAAAACCATGCTTTAAAGAAGGGGGAAAAAAAGCCCTGTATATTATAAAATGACATTGCCAAATATCAGTGCACAGGCAGGTGGAATGAGATAACTTACAGACAGCTGTGAGTAATATGCATTTTTCTCACTGCAGAATTAATGCTGAAACATAGTGAAGGCAATATATGTATAAGAAAATCAAAGCACTGGTGATTGCAGCATATGCATTGCATGTGGGCACAAAAAGGATTCCTGGGAAATCTGGAAAATCTGACCCGATACCTTACAAAAGATTCTGGTAAATGCTTCTGAGCAGTAGCTAGATGTCCTCACCTCCTGCTGCCGACCTTCCCATCTGCAGTTCCTAACCATAGTAGAATAACAGCAAGAGCTCAGAGTGATGCTCAGAGTGTGTGCAGCGAGAAGGGGAATACAGTCATATTGGTACTACAACGTAACCTGTGCGTCAGAGAGTGCCGGTCTAGCACTGGTTCCTGTCCCAGAAGAAGCCTACCCGATGCATGGCCAATGTACATCGTAACCATCCCGGTTTCTCAGTGCAGCCCCACATGGCAATGTGGGCAACTTGCATCAAGGTAAAGGGATCAAACTTGTTCATCTAAATTATCCGCATAGCCTCTATTCAGCTGGACACACACAGTGCTATGTTCATCGGTAGTATGGATGTACCAACACGTGACAGCATCATCATTTTTTAAGGTCCTTTTCTTGGGAAAATTCTCATTACCTTACCTGGAAACAAAAGCTTTGTATTACCATTGTTTCCAGCTGTCATTAATATGTCTCAGCAAGTTCCTGATGAGCCATGAAATATTATCACAAGATGGAAATCATATTAATGGAACTGCTTAGGTTTGCAGTGAAAAATTAGATAACCTGATTTGTACTTCAATTTCCAAGGCATCTATTTGTTAGATAAGTAATTTACTACCATCTTTCATCATTTAAGTTCTTTTCCTCTCTGAAGATTTAATTAGTTTCCTTCTCTGTTTCACAAGTGATTTTCTTGAACCATTTCAGGCAGTCCCAACAACACCCAAACAAATGTTCCTGTGAGCACAGAGGAGAAATCAATAACTTCCATGCCTGTTCAGTGAAAGAACGCAGCTTTTTCTGATAGCTGCAAACAAGATGGGATTTAAGCCACAAATGTTTCCCAGTCAAGCACGAAAATAGCACTGGTACCCTGCTGGTAAGCAGCCCTGCATCCCTAGGTTGACCAGTGGCAGAACACATCCAGGTTCAGGCCTTTTGAAAATGATTTGCCCTGAAGAAAGTTCATAAATAATCTAATGTGGAAAAAAACTTGTGCATTTCATCTCTCATAATAAGCACACAGCATGATGTGAGAGAACAGCTCATATCAAACCGCTTCCAAGATATGCTCAGTTCAGTAAGTTCCCATTTATTTATTTGTCAGTGGTTTCTTTTTCTATTATACATTATCAAGTTTCACTAAACTGTCTTATGAATATGTCTCTAAATTAACCTCCAGTCTACTCTACTTTCTTTCACAGAGGTCGGTGTAAACCTGTCATTAAATTCAGTAGGGATAGGTTTGGGTCCAGAATGAGTAACCTTTCCTTACTTCCCTTGTTTGCTATCTTTATTTCACCTTGGTCTAACCTTAATTACACAGTAACTTAATACTATCCTTCCTATTCACACAACCAAGTAATTGCCCTCTTTCTGTCATCTCTGCTATTTTTAACATACCCTTTGTTGTTTTTTGAATACTAATTGATACCAATCACAGAGTATGCAAACAGGCTACTGGGCTTGAACTTAATAGCTACTAAAGCAGGACAATAACTGGGGACTTGGGGGACAAAGTGTCATCTCCTACATCTTTACATGTAGCACATCAGGCCCCCAGTGTGATGAATAACACCATCTCTGCTGAAGGGATTTTTTTTTTTGAGTTCACACTATTTTAGGCTGTGAGCATCTCAGGATCCTTTATATAGTATTTTCTACTTGTGCAAGCTAAAGAAGTTCCTGTTATTCCGACTTCATATTTAAGACATTACATGTAAACTGTGAAATGTGGGAATGTTTCTGTTGACTTCAGAGCAAGAACCATTTATGTCCCATTTATATCTTTTCTTTCCACTGGAAGAAAATGTTGGTAAACAAATTGAATGAAGACTTAAAGCAAGTTTGATTCTATACACCCCTCTGTGGGCTAACTTTGGATTCTGCCCCCTTCCACTAGGACTGCTTTGCATTTATCCATTGCACCCATGAAACATAATGGCTGTGCATTTTGCCTCTTTTGGATCTCATCCTCAGGTGCTTGGCAGAGAGAGAAAACTTAGACACATATATTAGTTGCATATATTACATTAGGGGAGATAGACCAGGTCTGTTCAATCATCCTTGAGGTCATTCTCTGAGGTTTGCTGGAGTCTCATGCTTAATGAGAGCAAAGCATGCATGGAGTGTTACTCCCATCATGTTCTTACCCAACATTCAGAGGACCGTGGACTGCTTCCCAGAGCTGGCCATGTATAAGTGTTGTTTTAGTGTAGAGTACTAATATGTTTAACCCTTTCATCTTAGCCAGTCTTGTTCAGAAGGTAGGAAAAACTTAGAGAAGGATGAAACCAGTACTCAGGGCAGCTTGTGACCACTGCACCTGAGTTGCAGGTGCAGCCTGCAGGGACTTGCTCAGACTCCACAAGAAGTTGATGAGTGCTGGTCTACTGAGATTCACATTATCCTTCTAAATATTAGCCTCTGAGCCCTGCTACAAATTAAATAAAAGTGAATGGCAGCTAACAATATATTGCAACTTGGAATCAAGCTATGATCATTATGGAAGGTATCATGCCTGGTGTAGAGCAAAGGAATTTGGTAAGGGCTGTAAAACCTTCTCCCCTGGGCATGCTCTAGCACTGTACGGCCATCAACACAATTTATGAGGTATAGGTATATTAGCACTCTGCTCATGAGCCTCACAGTCCCCAGAAACTTTTGGAATTGGGAGGGTGGAGGGGAAGGCAAGATGCTCATAAAATACCAATATATTTGACATGCTGTTTGGTAGGATCAGAAAGCAATCTGCAGAGGTCTGACTGCTGACAAGGAATGCTGTTTAAAAAATCACAGTAACTGTCAAACTTATTCCTTCTACCATTCACGATACAAGGCCAATTTACAAAAAGACCTTGAAAAGTCATCAATCATCCAACACACCTGACGGTCACATCAACTGTATAGCCTAGGCAAGCATTTCATGTCCTCAGAGGCAACTTGATGGCTCAAGTTTCAGTAACATTGGTGTAGTTAGAAAGGCTACCAATCTGTGCAAGACAGTTAGAAGTTTCCCTACATGTCAGATACCTCTGCTTTTTCCTTTTGCTCCCTTCAAGTCTTCTAATACATCCAGACTCAGTTGCAACTTTGCCACAAGTCCCAAGGAAAAGGTATTTGTCATGTCTCCATGTCAAACACAATGTCCCTGGAAAAGCTGTTGTCCCCAACGTACTGCATGTGATATTAGAAAGTCCTAAGGGAGTCTTCAGCCATTTCTATTGCTCCCTGGAGGGATGTGCCACAAAAACACATTTTCTCCTTGGTCAGCACAGAGGCTGGTATGCTTTTGAGCTAGCCAAAAATAAAATGCTTCCATGTCATTTACCTCATGTTGGAGATTCAATGTCACATCCCACATTTGTTAACCTTGACAATGGCTTGCTGCTTTTCATTTTCTTTCCCAGTTAGAACCATTCTTTTGCTTTCAAATTCTAAAAACCAATTTTGCCTCATTAGGTAAGACATTATATGGAAAAGGTGTATGTCCAGGGAATAAAGTCATTCTTGCATCTGAGATCATTTCACTGGAGCTAGGGAACTCACATGAATCCCTCTCCAAGTCTTTTCCTTTCTTTTCTTTTTTTTTTTTTTTTTACTTCTTTCCTCTGGAATATTACAAGTGGCTCAGAGGTTGGTGCCATCAGTGGAATTTTGGTTTTTTTGTCCATGGGGAGGTGACACGGCACTGGGCCTTCTGGCAGCAGATGGAGTTCAACTGTCCCCAAGGGGGAAAAGGATTCTCACTTATGAGTTGGCAGGCATCATCAAGAGGGCTTTAAACTAGGTTCAAAGGGGGAAGGGGATAAAACCGGGCTCACTAGATATGAGCCTAGGGGTGGCATGCCAGTGTTGGGAGCAAAATCAATAACCCAGCTCAGCTGCATCTACACCAATGCACGCAGCATGGGCAGCAAACAGGAGGAGCTGGAAGCCATTGTGCAATGGGACAGCTATGACTTAGTCGCCATCACAGAAACATGGTGGGATGACTCTCATGGAGTGGGATGACTGGAGTGCTGCAATGGATGGCTATAAGCTCTTCCGAAGGGATAGGTTTGGAAGGAGAGGTGGTGGGTTGGCTCTGTATGTTTGGGAGTGTCTTGATTGTATAGAGCTCAACGACTGTGATGACAAGGTGAAGTGCTTATGGGTAAGGATGAGGGCGAAAGCAAACAAGGCAGATATCCATCCTGCTTGGGAGTCTGTTATAGACCCAACCAGGACGAAGAGGCAGACGAAGCATTCTACAGGCAGCTGGCAGAAGTCTCACAATCGCAAACCCTTGTTCTTGTAGGGGACTTCAATTTATGGGACATCTGCTCAAGTATAACACAGCAGAGAGGAAACAGTCTAGGAGGTTCCTGGAGTGTGTGGAGGAATACTTCCTGACACAGCTGGTAAATGAGCCTACAAGGGGAGGTGCCCTGCTTGAGCTGCTGTTTACAAACAGAGAAGGACTGGTGGGAGATGTGGTGGTCGGAGGCCATCTTGGGTTTAGAGACCATGACATGATAGAATTCTCCATTCTTGGTGAAGTAAGGAGAGGGGTCAGCAAAACTGCTACCATGGACTTCCAGAGGGCAGACTTTGGCCTGTTCATGTCACTGGTTGAGAGAGTCCCTTGGGAGATCGTCCTAAAAGGAAAAGGATTCCAGGAAGGCTGGACATTCTTCAAGAAGGAAATCTTAAAGGCGCAGGAGCAGACGGTCCCCATGTCCCATAAGACGAGTTGTCGGGGAAGACGACCGGCCTGGCTGAACAGGGAGATTTTGCTGGGACTCAGGAAAAGAAAGAGAGTTTATCACCTTCGGAAGAAGGGGCAGGCAACTCAAGAAGAGTACAAGGATTGCGTTGAGTCATGCAGAGAGAAAATTAGGCAAAAGGCCAGCTAGAGCTCAATCTGGCCACGGCTGTAAGGGATAACAAAAAATGTTTTTACAAATCTATTAACAACAAAAAGAGAGGCAAGGAGAATCTCCATCCCTTATTGGATGCAGGGGGGGAACATTGTCACCAAGGTCAAGGACAAGGTTGAGGTACTTAATGTCTTCTTTGCCTCAGTCTTTAATAGCCAGTCCAGGTATCCGCAGGGTATTCAGGCCCCTGAGCTGGGAGATGGGGATGGAGAGGAGAATAAATGCCCCATAATCCAGGAGGAAGCAGCTAATGATCTGCTACAACACCTGGACACTCACAAGTCTATGGGGCCTGATGGATCCACCCAAGAGTACTGAGGAGCTGGCGGAGGAGCTTGCCAAGCCACTCTCCATCATTTATCAGCAGTCCTGGATAACAGGGGAGGTCCCAGATGACTGGAGGCTTGCCAATGTGACACCCATCTACAAGAAGGGCCAGGAGTATCCAGGGAGCTACAGGCCTGTCAGCCTGACCTCGGTACTCAGGAAGATTATGAAGAGGTTCATCTTCAAGGAGCTCACAGGGCATGTGTGGGACAACCAAGGCCCAGCCAGCACAGGTTCATGAAAGGCAGGTCCTGCTTGACCAGCCTCATCTCCTTCATCACCTTCAGCCAGGTGACCCACCCAGTGGATGAGGGAAAGGCTGTGGATGTTGTCTACCTGGACTTTAGTAAGGCCTTTGACAGTGTCTCCCACAGCATTCTCCTGGAGAAACTGGTGGCTCATGGCTTAGACAGGTGTACTCTTCGCTGGCTAAAACACCAGATGGATGGCCAAGCTCAGAGAGTTATGGTGAACAGAGTTAAATCCAGCTCGCAGCTGGTCACAAGCGGTGTTCCCCAGGGCTCAGTTCTGGGGCCAATCTTTTTTAATACCTTTATCAATAATCTGGATAATGGGGATCGAGTGCACCCTCAGTAAATTTGCAGACGACACCAAGTTGGGTGGGAGTGTTGATCTGCTCGAGGGTAGGAAAGCTCTGCAGAGGGATCTGGACAGGCTGGATCAATGGGCAGAGGTCAACTGTATGAGGTTCAACAAGGCCAAGTGCTGGGTCCTGCACTTGGGTCACAACAACCCCACGCAATGCTACAGGCTTGGGGAAGAGTGGCTGGAGAGCAGCCCGGCGGAAAAGGACCTGGGGGTGCTGCTTGACAGCCGGCTGAACATGAGCCGGCAGTGTGCCCAGGTGGCCAAGAAGGCCAACAGCGTCCTGGCCTGTATCAGAAATCATGTGGCCAGCAGGAGTAGGGAAGCGATGTTGCTCCTGTACTCGGCACTGGTGAGGCCGCACCTCGAATCCTGTGTTCAGTTTTGGGCCCCTCACTACAAGAAGGACATTGAGGTGCTGAAGCATGTCCAGAGAAGGGTAACGAAGCTGGTGAGGGGTCTGGAGCACAAGTCTTCTGGGGAGCAGCTGAGGGAACTGGGGTTGTTCAGTCTGGAGAAGAGGAGGCTGAGGGGAGACCTTATCGCTCTCTACAACTACCTGAAAGCAGGTTGTGGTAATGTGGGTGTTGGTCTCTCCTCTCAAGTAAGTAGTGATAGGATAAGAGAAAGTGGCTTCAAGTTGTGCTAGGGGAGGTTTAGACTGGATATCAGGAAAAATTTCTTTACTGAGAGAGTGGTCAGGCATTGGAACAGACTGCCCAGGGAGGTGGTGGAGTCACCATTACTGGAAGTGTTCAAAAAACGTGTGGATGTGGCGCTTCAGGACATGGTTTAGTGGACATGGTGGTTTGGGTTGACGGTTGGACTTGATGATCTTAAAGGTCTTTCTTTTCCAACCTTAATGACTCTGTGATTCTATGATTACTGCCATCACTCATGCAGCCTCACAATACTTTCTTTGTTACACCTGGTCTTAATAACTTTTCCCCTCTCTGGGACTCCCTCTCCCATATATCCAGCAGAGGACAAAAGCTTCCTGTAGTACACAAGCAGGGAATGTCCCAGATCTCCTACAGTATTCCTGAATGCAGCTTGCAAAGTCACGTGCATAAAGCCTTTTAATAAGTTCTCTTTAAACATCTTTTGAAAATGTCCTTATATTCGAGATAGAAGGAAATGTATCATCGTACACTGGGCCCAGAAGAATTGATGCCAATGACTTGCAGATTTTGGAAAAAGTCCATTTCTCCTTTCATTTTCTTTATTATGTTCCCTCTGAGACACCTGTACAAAGCTCATTCTCTTTAACTGTCTCCTTGCAGTCTTGGTAACACTTTTTCTCAGTCCCCTCACAGTTTCTGATGTATGAGCATCTGACAGCATTCTCAACACCTGCTCCAGCAAAGAAAAACATTTTCTTCACAGGGGGAGATTTGTTCTTTGCTATTTCAGGTTATAGCCCCAGCTAAGCTCTGTATAACACTTAGAAATAAACAAAAATTTAAAAGGTGAGGTGAAAAGAGAGCTGTACCTCCATTCTTTGGCATATACCTTCTTTTCATTCTAGGTCGGTATTCTGACCTGGACATACCTCTCCACCTTACACTTCCTCTTTGCCTTAGCAATGGGACTAATATATTACAGCATTATTTTTTATCCTCTCTTTAGTTACAAAAGGTTGCCCTTTCTCTGAAAGGTCACCAGCATTTACTAGCAGTTATCTCAGAGCAATAGCAAAGCCAGAGCAGTATTTTTCTTATACCTATGTTGCTACATTCTCATTCTAAGATGCAATGCCTAAAACCCGTGTCACTTCAATATACCGTGCCCTCATGATATTTTCTGACATTACAGTGCAGCAGGAAAGTCTATCCTCTCCTGGATAGAGAGAGAGATATGCCCAAATACATGCGCACATATATTTGCTTTTAAACTCAACTCATTACATTTTACTTTCCTTCTAAAATACAACAGTCTTCAGGTCTACTTTGCTACTCATTGCCAGAAACTGGAAGTAAGCAAAATTCAACCCATTTTTCACAAACAGAAAGGTCAAGATCTGCTTTCTGGCACACAGCTGCCACTGCAGCTACCACAAACATTGCTGCTGAAAAGGGATAGGTCTTTGCCTGTGACACAAGCTATTGGAAAGGGCAAGAATAGCAGCTTCCCAACAACACATCATTTCTCCACAGCTGAAAGGCCAGTTGTGCTTATTAAGACAACTACATCTCCCAAGGAAAGGGATTTGAAAAAGTGTATAACTGCCTGGTTTCTAAAGAGGCTGGACAGTTTTATTCCAGTACACCAGTTTTACTCTGAAATAAGTCGGTGCTTTATTCTTGCAAACATATCCAGCACTGACATATTGAAGGATGTAGAAGGGCAGGTGTCAATCTCATGTGAAGATGCTTAGCCATGATTTGCCTGTCTGTAATTAATTATTATATCATCTTGTGAAATCTCTCACTATCCACAGAAAACAATTCCAAAATTGCCATTTCATCAGCTCACTTGACAGGAACAGAGACAGGGAAGAAACCAGGTATGTCGCCGAGTTGTGGCTTCTACGATCATATATGCACAGCATGCTTGATTCACAGGGGTCTATGCAGCCTTTTGGCCTGGAATACCTGTAGGGCCTTGTGCATACTTTTCTTATACCTCTTCCAGTTTGCATAAAAATCTAAATTGTTCCTGGGGAGGTATAAACTGTATCCACACAATGTTATTTTTAACAGCCACAGGTACTTAGCTGTTGAGCAAAGCAGAACCACTCTCTTGGTTTTGTCTGTATTCTGCACATGTCCCAGCTCCACCTTACTGGGTTCACATGAGACTTTCTGTTTAGGTTGCCTGGGCACAACATTCTCATCCCGTAGAGATCCATCAACAGGAAATTTATCATTAGCTTGGTATCGGTTTTCAGCTGATCAGAAAAGAAACACGAACATTGCTACCATTTTTCAAGAAATGTCATTAAGCCAAAGGTATTTTTACATATATAAGGCCATGCACTCTAACAAATACTGAAAGCCACCAGCCTCTATTTTACCAGGAGGATGCATATGTTTAGAAGACTGCAGGACTTTCAAGATAGTTTCTGCATTAATATTTTTCTGGTTTAACTTCTAAAGCTTCTGCACAATTCTGTGTCTTATGAACACTTCAGGAAATTAGAAGCCAAAAGAAAATGATATTTGAACAAGAATTTCCAGGTGTAAGGACCTTCAGAAAGAAAGAATTACATGGTACCTTCAGAAACCAGAATGAAATTTCCATTCCTTATCTAGGTACCAGCCCAATTTCTACAACTGTACAGTACTATCAAGAAGAAACTGAAGCAGCTTAACAGTGAATTTCCACCCTCCCTCAAAGAGATAATTATTCATAACATTAGAGTTGCTTTTTGAAAGCCTCTCTCTTCAATCTTCATGAATTATGCCCAAGTATATTAACAGGCTTGAGTTTCATGACAGATTCTTTTCCCAACCTCTGCATTTCAGAAGACAATTTTCTGTAAGGTTAGGTCAAATTTCCTCAGCCTACACATGAAAGCTTCCAGCAAGAAAAGATACTTCTACAGCAACATTAGTGGAAAGACATAAAACTGCACAACCCTTTAGACAAGAAAGAGCTTTCTGAGACCAATGCAAATCAGGTTGGCAACACAGTTGTCAAATTTTTGGTAGGTATATGCTTCTCCTTTATGAATAAACACCTCTTGTTGTACTGCTTCATCTTCAGTACTCAATAGGCCAAAGTATCTTTCAAGTAGTTTGAGTTCTTCTATGTTTTTTCATTTAAAAATATCCAAAGTTTCAGAAATAGGATTTTTTTTTTTTTTGCATGATGGGAATCCTGTTCTCTGTCTGCCATGAAAAATATCAAATGTCTTTCATGAAAAACAGCTTTCTTCAGAAGAAAGATCTACATTGCCCCTCCATTTTTTTTCCTTTCCTATTACTTTGCAGGGGGAGGATAATGCTTTATCATGTTGCTAGATAAGTAGGTACTTGCCCAGGTAGTGGACAAGGATTAGTTGGCATTGAGGAGCCTCCTGCAAAATCTTAAGAGCTCTTACAATTTGTTGCTCATTTAAATTGATTAGAAATACCAAGAACTGATACTAGTGATACGGTTTCAGAAGAATATGACACAGACGTTTCTCGTCTGTGGTTTTGACTAGAACACTGCAAGCAGTGTTATACTGGCTCCAGTACACCTCATTTTATTTCAGCCATAAATGCATCAAAATATATCTACCTAGTCTGAGAGAAAAGAGGGAGAAGAAGATAATTCATCCTTCCTGAGAAATAAGCAGCTAATTGTCTTATTCCATGGAGTAAATTCCAATAAGACCTCCAGAGGTAAATCTGGCAGATGTCAATGTCAGCTAACTGTCTCTCGCTCCTCCAGCACAGAGAATCAGGGAGAAGTACTGGATCCCTGCTTGGAAGGGATTCACAAGATGCTTTTCCTCTTGTTCTGAAAGTTTCCTAGATGTTCCTGGTGAGGCTTTGCATGCTTTCAAGTGCCCAGTTATGGACTACAAGGTCTCTTGTCAGTTAGATAGAGATGAGAAGGTGAGGTGACCTGTGAAGCAGCGCTGCAAGACAGAGGCAAATGTCTCCCCCCACATCTACTCAACACATCTTTGCACAAGTCCGGCAAGAAGAGTGCTGCCTGTTTCTTAGGCCTTTCCTCAGGTTTTGAAGGTTTGATGCTGTATCTACCCTCTTAGAAAGGCATCCAAACTAGTCGTCTATGTCCAACCTCTATTAGAGCTGGACCAAGGAATGCAAGAGCTATGGGTCAGAAGGTGAGCAGATCAAATAGAGTTTGACTCTCAGCTGTGATGGGCAGAAGGGGATACAGAACCCATTCCCTGATATGTGCAGGCATTTCATAGTAGACCAGCATCAGTTTGTTTTTTTAAGTAACTGAAGGAGCTCTAGGAGAGACCAGCACCAAAGACTCTCCTTCTGCCCAGATGAATGTCCTAACACCCAAGTTACAGACAAGCTGGCTATTCTCTTTCAGGTCCCATGATGTTTGCTCCTTTAAGCACACAGCAGCACAATGTTAACAGAAAGCATAAAGAATGCTCTTTGCAAGGTAGTGAGGAGCTCACTGGCTAGGGCATCTCCCTGAAACTTGTGCGGAGACACTAGCTAGCTCCCAAGAGAGCTCTTACCAGATGTTATACAGAAAGCGGGCACCCTTATTGCCAGTAGTAGTCATAGCTATAAGTAACTTCCAAAGGACTATCTACCAATATCTAACTGACAAGAGACCTTGTAGTCCATAACTGGGCACTTGAAAGCATGCAAAGCCTCACCAGAAACATCTAGGAAACTTTCAGAACAAGAGGAAAAGCATCTTGTGAATTTATGAATCCAGAGTTTTTCTAAAGACAATGAAAGGGAAGTCTGTCTGCCTCTGTCCACTGAGGAATGGATAAGAAATACCAGATATCTGCATCAAAATCACTGCAGAAAAGTTGATGAGCTTTACTGCTGTCAAAGCTTTAGGAAGCATTTTTTGTGTCTCAGCCACAATTCAGCACAATTTATGCAGACTATCTCCTACTACTGTGTCCTAGGCCCTCTGATGAGGTTTAACAAGAATGTTAGATGAATTCTATTGCAAATCCACTGTAACATCTGTGATGCTCCATCACATTCCAGAATGATCTGACCATGGCTGTAAAATCATTTATAAGTCACACTGAGGAGAACATTTTAAGAATAGAATTTGAAATACATAAAACCACATATACACACATGCACACATGTTTACACAACTGTACAGTGACCACCAACATTTACAAGCAACACCCAGAGCACTGGCATTTCAAATGGAAGAATAAACTCAACCTGTCTCTAGACTGACATCTCATGAAGGAATTACTCCACTTCTGGGGTGCCCAGAAGATGTGGGCCCAGATGGGCTAGCAAAATAAAGACATGCCAGTGGATTCAATAACACACAGTGTTAACACTGTCTTACAGCACAGATGTTACTGACTTCTTGTCTACATTGGCTTTTGTTTTTCCTAGAGCTTGATCTCTGCCATCTGGCACACACAAGCTCTTCAAGGCAAGGCAAGTGACCACCTATAGAGGCCAAAAAGAGGGCAAAAAACTTTCCTCTAAGAAAAACCTCACTTAGACAAACTAGTCTCAAGGAGTAGGCACAGCCAACATAGTTCTTCCAATGAATGATGTATAGCCAGCTTTGGAGATAGGAGTAGTTTCCATCATCCTCTGAAACACAAAAGATCAGCCATTGGTCCCAACATGATGCAGTGGGTGCATTCATGCCTTGGTGGCATTGAGTCTGCGGGCACTAATGTCTTGGGTTTGTGTGCCCTGTCCATGTGCTTACAACTAATTCAGTCAGAGATGGGGAATTTTTGCCGTGGCATGATGAGAGTGCTGGAAGAAGATTTTTGCCCTGATCTGCAAGGTGGAGAGTTTCCTCACTTGCCACTATCACCTAATGTTTCATCAAGGAAGTTCCTGTCATTGCAAGAACCTGGGAGTTATCCTTGACTTCTTCCTGAAGCACAGCTTTGTTGTGTATTTGTTTGTATTTTAGTCCAGGTCATAAGCCGGTCAAGAATTTGGAGAAATGTTTTGGGGCCTGTTGTGGATTGAACAGATGTTTCTTCGTTAGATATTTGTTCATGATTCTCTAAGGTTTCTTGGGACTGGATTCAAGAATTAGGAAGCTCCATAAGTTTTGTTTGTGCTTTCTACTCCTTGGTGCCCTATTGGTAGATCTCTCATAGAGCAATCCCACAGCCTGCAGAGCAAGTGTTACACTATCCTCAGGCTTAAAGCAACCCCTTAAAGATTTTTCCAGGAGGAAAACAGCTGCAGGCTGCATCTGATCTCACTACCCAAAAAAAAAATATCTTTGTGCAGGCCATGGAGTACTGAGGCCTTGAATAGTATGCTACCTAAAATAATTCCATAATTCTTGTCCTTCTCCACCTTGATGTCCATACATCATGAGTGCTGCTGCAGATCATCTTCTTCCCGAAAAGATGAAGAAAAGAAGAAGACTGAAAGAACCGGATCAGTGTAAAGATCATTCCTGTGTCATTCAGACCCCTGGAAGAGTCACAGGCAACACCCTTCGAGGTCTTTGAGTGATGAACACAATAGATTGAAGGCTTCTGAGTAGGAAGACAAAAGATTATTTCAGCCACAACTGTATAGTATTCAGCAAATAGCAGGTTTCAATCCTGGACCATCTAAAGAAAAAAAAAAAAGGAAAGAAAGCAACAGAGGTAGTATTGGATAATAATGATTCAGAATTATTTAAATGCATTGTTTTGACAGACTTCATGTCATAAAAGTAAAAGCAGACCTTCTTAATAATAAAATATAGATAGAGACAGAAACACAGCAGAGCAACAAAGAATATAATGGAAGATATTTGAAGCTATTTTGACTTTTTTTCCTCTTTAAACAATAGAATTTATGTAAATTTGTAAACTAGCTTGAATATATTCATGAGACGTGGGAAAAAAACAAGTAATACTATTAAACTAAAGGCTAAACTAACTCTACCAATAACTTAACACCAACATTAAAAGAACAAGGACATGATAATCACTCTAGAGTAAATATTGACTAATGGCTATCATGAGATCGTAACTGTCAGTGGACAACATCCCTTTACTGTAGGGTGAAGGTATGTTTGACTAGCTGTGGGATGCTGCTTTATTGCTTTTACTAGAAAATAAATTTATTTATATTTAAAGATGATTGGTGTGAAGAGCCTTGGAACTTGAAATACGGCTTTCTGAACAGAAGACTAGAAGTAAAAATACCTACAAGGTGACTTTAGTCAGCTAACGTTTACATCTCAAACTGTGAAGCATCATAAGTACCTCCCATTTCACATACTAATTCAGAACATACCCAAACATATTCATCTGTTGGGGTCATTCACCAGACTGTAACTACCTACACCACCCATCTTGCAGACCTAAAGGACTTACCATGCTGTCCAATGAATCCTCAGTTCACCCCTCCTCATGCCAACCAGCCAGTAGATGCCTCACTAATAGGGCGCCCTTAATGCTGCCCACTTCACGTTGATTATCCCAGCCAAAGGCTGGAGAACCTACACGGCTGGAAAACTGGAGCAATCTGATCCCCTACCAATACAAAAGTACGTATTTATCCTACCCTTGAGCTTATCCAAGTATAGGAAAGGACAGACAGGAGTTGCAGTCTGTTTACCAGGAGCAAGTAACATTAAGTATGGTTAATAGGGATATTAGCGGGCAGCAATAGGAATTTCGCCAGGGTAAGGTCAAGCAGATATGAATGAGGAAAGGTCAATAAAAGAATGACCTGAGCTACAGAACCAGGAGGAGCAACAGACAGACAGGGAACAGGCAGGCAGAAATGCATATAGGTGAGGACAAAAGCCAATCTGTATAGGAAGCTACCATATTCTCATCAAGTTCACACAAGAGCAAGGGCAAATTCAGAGGAGCTGTGGGTGTGTGCCTGAGAAGACAGTAAGAAGGCACAAGATCCCTATGTCTCTGCTCCATCTCCCATGATTGTGTATAATCAGCCCACATCAAGCAGCACTGCCTCAAACTGATGCCACACATTTTTTATTCTTGGAGACAGGCTGGGCCCAGAAATGGCATTGATATTAACACCGTGCTTGTAGTTTGCATTAACACTACACTTAGCACATTAACAGCTGTTTTCCCCAATAGATCTGCCTTCTAACTTAAATCATTTTACTGCTTCCAGGATCAAGACAGAGGTGTGGATGTTTTTGCACAGCATATTAAATAGTTCAGCAAGTTCTCAATCAGTTCATGGATCCGAAGCGATCGGAGTGGCTGTGCTACATGGCTTGAAGACATGAAGCTGGAGATCTGGAAGGGCCAATGAAAGCAAAATTTGTGTATCAATGGAGGTGGCTGACCTAGCAGTAAAGGTAGAAGTGAGCAGGAAGTTAAGTCAATCTGAGTTAAAAATGCAAAGTACAACTGACTCTGATATGAAATAAAGAACAGGAAAAACTAACAAATGGAAGGAAAACAAAATATAGGGTTCATAGGGATGTCTTTTAAAACAGTTTCTGTGTCTGCACTTCTGGGTTCAAAGCAGCGCACCCCAAACACCGAGAGAGCGAGCACTGAGAAGTGCTGGACTGGAAAGGCTTTAAGACCTTGCATTTCTTCCCATCATTTTCACTTTCCTGTATCTCAGAAGAGGGCACTGTGGGATGGAAAGCCACTAAACATGAGAAAATTCATCCGAGTTCTCAACAGGAATTGCTATCACCATGTAATTTGCAATTAATTACTTCTTTTGTTTTTATCCAGAGAACCGTGTGTGATATGTTTGCTCAAATGCATGAGCATTTAAATTCAGAGCTTGCTCACTCTCTGATGTTAGAGGCAATTCTCCACCCTTTTGACATATCACCATCCCCAACCACAGAGAAGTTTACAACTGCTGATGGGTTTTATTCCCAAGGGGAACACCTTTTCATTTTTATTTTTTTGCACTTTATTTCTTATTAACAACATACAAAGAAAATGGTCTTTATCCTTGCTGGGACTTAATGTCTCTTTAGCAATTAAGGTGAAAGTAGGTGAATTTTCAAATCAGATGAATACCAGACACAGTGCATGGACAATTAAACCCAAATTATACGAATTCTACATTTTCATGGATAACACAAATATTGTACCTGCTTCCCTATTGCTTTGCTCTTTATGTAGCTATTTACACCTGTACTGCAGGGATCTAAATTGCAGTCATTCTGAATTGTACATCCCTGGTTTTTCTGTATGTATGTGTATTTTACACTTTCTGTCCATAAACATAAATGAATGCACAACAGCAAAAAGCAGTAGTAAATCGGTTACTGGGTTTTTCCTCTGTGTTTTTTCCTTGACTGAATCAATAACAAAGCTGTCCAGCTCCTGATGAAAAAAATTTTCACTGTTGATAAGTTGAAACTAAATATTTTTTTGTAGAAACATCGTAATTTCTTTGAGCATTTGTTTGGATAGGGAAAATAGAGCATTTTTAAAGGAAACATTTTGATTTTTGTTTGAAATTGATTTTTTATTTTATTTGTGGCATTGTTGAATGATTTGTCACATCCTGTGGCACTGTAAAAATTAACAATTTAAACATTCACCTGAAGGATATCGGTCAAGAGGAAACAAATGGTGAAGACTGTAGTGTTCCATAGAAACCTAAAATCTGGGATATGTATTCCATTTCAGAATGGAAGATCAATATCGATAACAAAATTGGGAGCAAGACATGCTGATTTAGAACTAGTCAGGTCTAATTCCTAATCCACCAGAAACTACTAGGACCCCTCCAAAATAAGAATTATTTGGTCCCTCTGATATCTTGGGGTCTGCAGCAAGTCTTCCACTATCCCTGTTCTGTTTCTAAAACATTAAATTTTGAGGGGCTTTCTGATCTCTGTAATTCATGTTCTACTCCATTTGTGGCTTGCCAGCTTCTTATTCTATTATTTTTTTCTTTCTACCTCCATTCTAGTTTTTAGTTTCTGATAAATCCAGCTTGGATTTCATTCATTTATTTTCTATCCATTTTGACCTGTCTGTCATCTTACTTCCATTTTAGCCCACCAAAAGCGATTTTAGTTTCTTTGAACACTTAAACCCAGTTACATTCTACCTACTTATCCTGTAGCTGTACAGTCATATAGAAGCATATAGCTAGACCAGTGTTGTGGGAGCACTGCCCTCCCCAGGGTCCTCCTCCTTAGTCCATCCCTGTCATTCCCCACTCTGGCCTTACTCAGGTTTGCTTCCCAGTAAAACAGTGAAAGAGCGATGGAGGTGCTGAGCACCTGGGTCCATCCCCAGCACAAAACCAGGAAGACTGCAAAGATTTATAAGTACTTGTTGCGTCCAGACAGCTAGACAAAGCCATAATGCCAATTCCTAACATTTCAGGTCTTGGACCAGAGGCCAGACCCGGGTGACAGGTATGTGTGGCAGACAGAGGAGCTGTAGACACCGTAAAAATGCATCCACCAACCCCAGTGAGCTGAGTTTTTGGTGGTGCACTCACACTCCTCTCTCCTTCCTCACCCTCAGGATTGTGAAGGATCAGTAGCAGGGTCGAATCCATAGGGCATGATGCCAGATCCAGCCTCACAGACATGACAGACAAAGGATCACCCAGTTTCTGGATCCCAATGAAGGAAGTGTCCGGCTGTTTGGCACTGGCTCGCGAGGTGGCTTCAGAGCTTGGAGAAGTCTGTGAGGTGTCTTCTCAGAGCAAGCACTTTGGCACTCCAGGGTGAAAGCAGCAGATGTTGAGGTGCTGGAGCGTGTCCAGAGAAGGGCAACAAAGATGGTGAGGGGTCTGGAGCACAAGTCTTATGAGGAGCGGCTGAAGGAACTGGGGTTGTTTAGTCTGGAGGAGACTGAGAGGAGACCTTATCGCTCTCTACAACTACCTGAAAGGGGGTTGTGGCGACGAGGGTGTTGGTCTCTTCTCCCAAGTAACTAGTGATAGGACAAGAGGAAATGGCCTCAAGTTGCGCCAGGGGAGGTTTAGATTGGATATTAGGAAAAATTTCTTCACTGAGAGGGTGGTCAGGCATTGGAACAGGCTGCCCAGGGAGGTGGTGGAGTCGCCATCTCTGGAAGTGTTCAAAAAACGTGTGGATGTGGCGCTTCAGGACATGGTTTAGGGGACATGGTGGCGCTGGATTAATGGTTGGACTTGATGATCTTAAAGGTCCTTTCCAACCTAGTGATTCTGTGATTCTGTGATGAGCAAGGCAGGAGCTACGAGGGGGAGGGCTTGGTTAGTGGTCTTTTAATGTACAGCAATGGCCGTAGCTCATTTCAGAGCCTGCTGCCTCTCCACAGAAGCTTCCCTGAGGATGCATGTTAAAAAACATTCATGAGTTTTACTAAAACCGGGGAGCTTTTATGGTAACGTTAGTGTGTAATGAAGGCTATAATTAAGGCTGAGGACTGCTGCTGCTTTGGATAATTTATGGGAATTTCTTGTGTGGAGATGTTTTTTGGAGCAAAATGGACAAAGCTTAATCACAGTTCATATTAGTGTCCCATTTATAAATGGCTAAGAAGGAATTAAGATATTATTAAGAAATTATTTAGTGAATGTTCAAATAATGTTTAAACCAGTGGGTCAATAGGGGTTAGATTTACATGATGTATAAGTCCAAAACCTCAGACTAGCTTCTATCTAAATTAGCTTTTATTTAAATTTCTCCAGATGCTTGCACTCCTATCCATAAAATTCCCCCGGTATGTGATTTCTGCCAGTAGGGATGCCAACTGTCACGTACACCTTGACAGAACCGATCACCTCAGCACAGCTTGGGTTTGCACATGAGCAAGAGTGACAGTCTGACAGATCTCAGCTGCAGCAACGGCTCACCTGAAAAATGTCCTCAAGCTCCTTCCAAGCCTCTATCAAAGAGCAGAGCCTGCTCCTACCTCGTAACCCAGTCGGCACAGTTGCTTGGGAAGCAAGCAGGCAGGTTGACCTCCCACCCCTGTGGGAAGCAAGACTAACCTGCAAACCCACCCCCAAGGGGCACTGGTGGAAGAAGAGCTGCCCTCTGCTTCAGGAGGAGAGGTCTGTGGCGTGAAGAGGTGACCAGCCCTCTCCAGAGGACTTGGGCATCTGGGAAAAGGGGTTCAGCTCTGAGGCTCAGGGCGGGGCATGGCAGTACAAAAGGAAAAGCAAGCACAGGAGATTGATGTGAAGGCAGCAGCCAAAGGATGCAGTGACAGGATCACAGCTGCAACTATTTGTGCTGAATCAGTCCCAGCTAAATCCCATGTTAGCTGCAGGAGTCATCTCACGTAGCTCTAGCCATGTGAACGGAGGCACCTCTTCCTCAAGTGAAGAACACTGGGAATCTCTGAAAGGACATCCACCCCTCCTTAAACTGCATCTTTACTATTCTCCAGATGAAACAGTCTACATTTACTGTGATGTAGAATACAAGGCTTGTTCCTGGCCTGATCTGTACTTGGTATTTAATCTTTAGGTTTTTCAACCAAGGAAGACAAACCACAGGCTCTGCAGGCAGTGTCACTTTCTGGACAGCAGTGCTAGGTTACACTTTGCAGAAGTAAATCATTAGTAGGCTTCATCTAATTATCTGCATCTTGCTAAGCAACCTCCACACTAAATGCCTTTGATCAGATCTTCAGATGGTTTAATTAGCAGACTTCAGTAGCCCATGTCAGTTGTAAGATCTAAAATTCTGCCCTTTACTAATCATTCATTAATAAGTACATCTTTCTGCCTTCCTCCATCACACCAGTGTTACTCTTCACTGCAGCTGAGCAGTTCTAACCTACAAGCATTTATTAATCAGCATCTTTTCTGTTGCATGTTTTTGTCTGTGTTAGATGGCATTAAAGACAAATATCTAACCTATGTTAGGAAAGGCACCAGTGCCATAATAAATATGATCTTCCACAATCGTAAGTCTGCACACATAAGCCTGCCTCCCCCATCTCTATACTCTCACATAGTGTCTTTTATCAGTTGGAAATGTGCCAGGCTAGTACTTTGGATCTTGTTCTCTGAAAGATGGGTTCTGTGCCTCTGGGTGACACCAAACAGAATGCCATTATATCAGATGCTAGCGTTTCAGCCCAAAGGTGCCCAAAAGAGGGATTTGGAGGAAGACAGATCTGTTATACTGCTGAGGAAATGGTCGCTCTATCTAACGCGAGTATCTATCTAAACTGTGTTTGAACAGCTAAACCCACAGAGGTTTAGTCTCCCTCTTTCCATAGGCTATTGAGAGAATTTAAGTTTCTGAACTTGATCCTTTCAGGCCACATCTAAAGCGTGGGACCCTGGAGCACCTGCCAGGCTGTGCTCACAGCCAAGGCAAGCTGCACTGTGGCCACGTGGCAATGCAGGAGACCCCTGAGCAAATCAATCCCCCCTCATCATCCGTCCCCTGGTTTTGCAGTAAGAGCTCAAGCAGGCAGCAGGGGAGCTGCCATCCTCTCCTGCAGATCCCACGACCTTGACAACAGGGCATCAGACCTCTAGAGAGAGCCTACCCCACAGGTTAAGCTGAATCACCCCTAAATTAAATCCCTGGCACTGTGCAACATAGATGTTTGAGACCCCCATCCTGTTTCCTGCCTATAGTTTCTTTTTATCCTAGCGTTCCCCCTGGAATTGCACATTGTCACCAATATTTTTTTGTTTTGTTAAATAAGATTTAAATCAATAAGCCTATTATTCCCTTTGTGCTTGTTCATTAGACAGTGTGGGAAGTTATGGCACACTAGTGAAATCACAGTCAGAAGCAGATTTGTGTCTGCAGGTTTTATCAACATATATAAAACTGACATTCGAAAGTGCGTCTGCCTCTTTTATTACAAAAATTTACTTGCCTTCCTCCCACATCCAACAACAGGGAAGAAGTTTTCTTAGTCAAACAACACTTGACATTCCAAAGTGCAAAATGAGCTCTTGAATTGTACTAATTTATCCAACAATCACTGCTTAAGCAGTTTTACTTGCCAAGGAAGTGTGACAAAGAAAATACAATTGTTCAGGGAATTGTGCAAGCAATAAAATGTTATTTTACTGTACTTAAAGAAAATTAACAAGAGCAGGCATAGAAGAGTTACACTGATGTTTTTAAAATCACCTAAGTAGAATAAGTGAACAAGGACTGAGGTCGAGAAAAGAAGGACTCTTCTAAAGTTGCTCTGATGAGCAACTAAAATTGCTCTGATGAGCAATTTTGTTTTGCAGCCCATTTGTTTTGGATAAAATGCCTGTATCTGCATCTCTCTGTGCTTTGCTTTCCCATATAAGAGAGATACACTAGCAATTCTCCAGACTCATTTGCCAGGATGATATGTTTTGGCGGATGGAAGACATACCAGGGTCCTGCTTTTTAAAACGCATTGTTCAGCCAGACAGTGCAGTGCCCTGACTTCAGACGTCTGGGGCCCACTGACTCATCAGAGTTTTCAGCCCCAAGACAGGCTTTTTGCTTCCCTATAAACTGCACACAAGGAAAGGAAAATTCAGATTCTTAAGCTGAGCCAGAGAGCCCACCAACCAAGCATCGGTGGGGATGATGGCCTGCCAGGGGCTGAGCCCATGAAGCCTCCAGCATCACCTGGGCGTGCAGCTGAGCAGCCCTTTTCTCTACTTCCATGCCTGCCAATGCTGTTCTGACACTGCCTATTTGTCACCCACTTCTCCTGATATCACCTAACAATTAAATGTCCCAGATGCCCAGGGGACATGAAAAACCTGTGATTTTTTCTGAGACATGAAACCTGTGATTTACTGGACAAACAGCTGAACCCCATTAATATAAGTACTTAGATTGGAAGAAACTCATCTTTAATTTAGGTGAAGGAATTTGAGACTGCACCAGGGCTTGCTTTTAATGTATAATTTTAATGTATTTTCTCTCTTCCCTCCCTGCTCTGATAATGACATAAATAGCAAATATCTTCAAAAGTTGGACTGGTCGAAGGATAACGTTTAAAAGGTAAAGCTGCTTGCCCAACTTGTCTTCTTTTCCTTCACTGGGCATATCCTTAAATCGCTTCAGGTGGTCCAGATCAGTGAGTTTACGCCAAGTGTTACTGAATTTTCTATTTGCAAAGCCAAAGCAATTCTTCAGCATGTAATAACCGACCTTTTGTGTAGAAAGCAGCCAGGAGCCATTTTGGTGGGTGAAAGAAATGAAGTGCTTTTGTAACTAAGAAGGACAAAAAAAAAGGCATGACCTCTACATTCCGATTTTCCTAAACCTGAAAGGCTGCCTGCTGATTCCAGGTAGCAGCCAGATCTCACAGTCTGGACAAATATATTCTCTTTCAAGTGATTGTCTCCGAGAAAGGACAAAATGCTCCAACTCTTTAACAACATATATATATACATATAAAAAACACATATATAGAAAAAATACGTATATATATTGTATATAATTAACCCCCGATAGAGGAGAACTGTCAGCTATTATTTTTCAAGTACTAGCACTTCATAAATGGCAGAATGCTGGGCATGTCTCTTTCAGACAAGACAGAGCAGTTAACCTAGTATTTGCAGAAGTTTCTTTACCTCTGCACTCTCTTTGTAGGCCCTCTGATATTGTAAATATTGGTATAGTCACCCGCTACTACTAGAAAACAGTTATTGCACTTTTTTTCTCTGCCCACCAGCCCCAGTAACAGCTCAGCTTCTTTGGAGATGCATCAGAATAGACCCTCTCCTCCTCATTGTAGTGTCTCTTCTCAGCTTTTTCTTTGGGAGCTGCGCTGGGTCTGGCTGTGGTGTAGTTCACAGCAGCCCATACGGTGGTGTGCTCCACAGCCACAGCACAAGACACTGCGCTGAGGTGGCAGTCCCCCCAGGAGGCATGGGTTTGTATCTCAATCCTGAAAGGCATCTCTCTCTTGACCCCTTTTCCTGTGGATCCAGGGTGCCAGGCTGTCAGACCCATACAGCACCAGTGACAGGGCACCCTGATGCCGTATGGGTATGGGGTGTAAAGTGCTGTACTGGGCATGCTAGGACCCCAATATGAACTGGAGGCAGAGGCAGCCAAGCAATATGCCACAACTGACATTTCCAATGTGTTTTTCTCAGTCCCTTTGGCAACAGAGTGCAGGCCACAGTTTGCTCTTACATTGAGGGACCTCCAACGTGCCTGGAATCGACTGCCCCAGGGGTAGAAGCACAGCCCTACCATTTGTCGTGGACTGATACAGACTGCACTGGAAATGGGTGACGCCCCTGCACATCTGCAATACATCAATGACATCACTGTGTGTGGCAACACAGTGGAGGAAACATTTGAGAAAACAGAAAGAGTAATCCAGATCTTTCTGAAAGTTTGTTTTGGCATAAAATAAAGCAAGGTCAAAGGATCTGCACAAGAGATCTGGTTGTTGGAAACAATAAAATGGCAAGGTGGGCATCACCACACCCATATGTATACGAACCATAAGATATCAGCTATGTGTCCACCAGTTTACATCAAAGACACACAACCTTCTCTAGGCATTGTAGGTTTCTGGAGAATGCGTCTTCTGGGTTACAGTGATCTTGTGAGCCCTCTCTGTCAAGCAACCCCAAAGAAGGTCTATTTTGAGCATCATTAAGCCTTTGAACATGTCAAATAGGAGATAGCTCTGGCAGCAGCTCTTGGGCCTAGACCAGCTATGAGACAAATGCTCTACAATGCAGCCATGGTATATGGTCTAAACTGGAGCCCCTGACAGAAAACACCACAAGAAACACAAGTCATCCTCCTGGGCTTTGAAGCTAGGGGTATTCAGATTCTGAGGCCCACTACACCCCAAACCAAAAAAAAAGGTTATACTAGCAGCATATTAGAGGGTTCAAGCTGCATCAGAAGTTGCTGAAGAACAGCTCTTGGCATCTTGACTGCTATGTTGCACTGGATGATCAAAGGGAGGGTTCCCTGTACACATCATATGACCGATGCCACATGGAATACATGGGTAGCATTGATCACACAAGGGGCTCAAATAGGGAATCCCAACCACCGAGGAATCCTGGAATAGATGGACTGGACAGAAGGCAGAGATTTTGGAGCATTGCTGAAGAAGGTGACTTGTACCAAAGGGGTTATCTATATGTATACAGTGGGTTATCTGAAGGTGAAGGGCACGGCACACTACCAACAGATCCTGTCCTGTTATAGGAAACTATTGGAAGTGGAAAGCTGCTGTGTGGACTCCCACATGACAAATCATCAAAGCTGTCAAAGGAGAAGGAGAGTCAAGTCAATTTGCAGAAGTGAAAGCTGTCCAGCTGGGCTTAAAGAAAGGTGGCCAGTACTCTATCCCTGTCCTGACACCACAGGCAAATGCCCTTGTGGAGGTGGCAATGGAAACAGACCAACTGGCAGCACATAGGTAAAGCCATCTGGGCTGGTGGCAAGACAGCAAGACAGCAATGCCTGGTTAGAAAACATTGCTGTGAAGGCACATCATGTAGATGATTACAAGCCCAAGAACCACATCACCAAAGAATATCAAAACAATGAGCAGGTAGACCAGAATGCCAGAATTGAAGTGGCTCCAGTGGACCTGTACTGAGAACATAACGGTGATCTATTCAGTGGGCCCATGAAACACTGGGACATCTAGGGAGAGATGCAACATACAGATGGGCTCATGATCAAGGTGTGGACCTGACCTTTGACGCCATCACACAGGTCACCTATGAATGCAAAACCTATGCCCCGATCAAGTGAGCCATGTGATTAAAGTCTCACTGGAACAGAGGGTTGTGGCTGGGTTATCAGTACGGTGAGGCATGGCAGACTGACTACACTGTACCACTGCCACAAACCCACCAAGGTAAGCACCATGATGGACACAACTACCAGTTGGCTGGAAACATACCCTATAAACCATGTCACTGCCCAAAAGACCATCTTGGGCCGTAAAAAGCAGGTTCTGTGGCAACACAGTAGCTCAGAAAGAACTGAATCAAGCATCAAGACTCATTTCCAAAATAACCTCATAGACTCCTGGGCTGAGAAACACGGCACTGATTTGGATGTATCACATCCCCTATCACCCGCAAGCCTCCAGAAAGACTGAATGACATAATGGGCTGTTAAAGACTATGCTGGGAGTATTGAGCATCAGGAAATGACAGCACTGGGATGTAAATTCAGCAGAAGCCACTTTGCTGGTTAACAGAGGGTCTGCTAACCATCCTGGTCCTGCCCAGATTAATCCCCTACATACTGTGGGAGGAGATAAAGCCCCCATAGTGCACACAGGGAAATAGCTGGGAAAGGTGCTGTGGGTTGCTCCTCACTTGCGAAAAGGCAAACCCATTCATGGGATTGTTTTTGTTCAAGGACTTGGGTGCATTTAGTGGGTAATGAGGAAGGGTGGGAAAATCCAGTGTATACCTCAAGGAGATAAGACCGTGGGGGAAAATAATGCATGATTTGAACTGTATAGGAAGCACTACAGCAGGAACCACTTGAACCGACAGAGAATAAACCTCACAAGGAACTGGATGAGTGCAGCAGGGACCCAAATCAAGCTGGACTTAGCACCCAACAATCCAACACACTGCTTCTCCTGTCCTGAGTGACCACCTTGACAGATGGAACCCAAGTCATCAACTGTTCTTATGGACATCTGAGGGGACAGAAACATGGTTTGGGGAAATCTGTGTGTATGTCAAGGGACAGGTGATAGTGGTTAAACCTGACTTGAATGTAAAAATAATTTAACTATATGGTATAAGTTGTTAGTGTTGGTAAGAGAGAATTTTGGGAATGAGAAAGAGGTAGAATGGAAAGGAAAAAGAGAAGGATGAAGGATGAAAAGGACAGAAGGATGAACTATTATAATGAGGTGTGGGTTAAGTAGGTAATGGAAAGATTTGAGTAGGGTATAGAAATAAAACAATATATGAATGGGATGGTCAGAGGATACTTGGGCATATCGGAGAAGGTGGGACTTAAGTATGGTAAGAATGGTATGGAATAAGGGGTAGAGATTGTACTGTGTCTGGATGAGATGGACTTAACTTTCTTCATAGCAGCCAGTATGGTGCTGTGCTTTGGATTTGTGGTTACAACAGCACTGATAACACAACAATGTTTTGGCTATTGCTGAAACAGTGCTTGCACAGTGTCAAGGCTTCCTCTCTTCTCCCCCTCCCCCAAAGTGAGTAGGCTGGGAGTGGGCAAGAGGCTGGGAGGGGACACAGCCAGGACAGCTGACATGAATTGACCAAAGAGATATTCCATACCATATGGCATCATTCTCAGCAATAAAAGTTCAAGGAAAGGAGGAGGGAAAGGGGGGCATTTGTGATTATGGTATTTGTCTTCCCAAGCAAATCACTGCATGTGCTGAGGCCCTGGTTTGCTGGAAGTGGCTGAACATCTGCCTGCTGATGGGAAGTAGTGAGTGAATTCCTCTTTTTGCTTTGCTTCTGCACACAGCTTTTCCTTTCCCTGGTAAACTGTCATTATCTTGATCTCTGAGTCTTCTCACCTTCCTTCTGTTTTCCCCTCATCCTATGGAACGGAATTAAGAGGTGTTGGGTGGGTGTTTGACTGCTGTCCAGAGTCAACCCACCATAGGAACAGCAGTACAAATAGTCTAGTCTGGTCCATTATGACCTGAGTAAGTTCATGCTCAGGAGAGACATTGCAGCCAGATTATTAAGCAACGAGTATCCTTACTTCTTCAACCAACTGGTCAGATAAGCCAGTTCTCTCCTGTCAAGATTTTAACCCAAGCAAGGCACAGTAGCTGTCCCATATCAATATCAAACAAACACCCCAAGTTAGTAACCATAAGGTACATAAAATGTACTGAAAATACAAAAGCCTCATGGGACTATTTAATTTCAAAGAGAGGGAATGAGAAGGCTACACAGAAGGGAGTTCAATGGACTGGCAGAAGGACAAAATGCATGTAGGAGGCCAAATTTATGGAATTCTTTACAGATTGCACATTAGAGACTCAGAATGCATTGCCCATGAGAAGAGATTACCATCTGACCACGGGAAAAGCCAACAGTGTTAAATGGCAGAGTAAATGCTGCCATTAGTGATTAAAAAAATGGTCTAAATGAAAAAAAAAGAAAAACAGCTTGAATTCTAAGAAGTTGCCTGTAAAACCTTATCAGATGGGTCAAAAAGACTTGTTGAAGAACTGAAAAAATAACTTTTCCAAAAAATATCTGGAAGGCTGCCAGAGAACAAACCAGGCTGAAAAGTCCTACTTATATCTAAAAGGAACACTCAGGTGAAGGAGAAAAGCTAAATGAACTCTTCCCCACGGTGTCCCTCCTGAAGGAGCTATGGGACTCACTGACACCAGAGCCCTTCCTCATGGGGATGAGCATGGATACATAGACATATTGGAGAAAAGTAAGATCCAACATGGCTTTTTAAGGGAAAGAGATGCTTCAAAAGACTATTGATGCTCTGTTAAGAGGTCAGTGAGCATGTAGAGAGGAGTGACATGGTTATATCATGTACCTGAATTTCCCAAAAGCTTTTGAAATGCTTGGGCACTAAAAGCTCTTAAAGATATTAAGCTGTCATGGAAGAAGAGAGAGGGAGCACACTAATTAATTATTGTTACTTTAAAAGCTGAGCATGCAAAAAATTGTGGCTGGTCAGTTTTTATAGTGGAGGGAGGTTAGCCCACAGGGAGTAGGTTTCAGGGCTAGAGCCAGCTCTGTTCACCATATGTTCATAAATGAACTGTAAATGTCTGTTCGTTACTATTAATGTAATGAAACTCTTTTAGTGAGGTGGCAAATTTTCAGCTGGTAGAAAAGTGACCAGGAAAATCAAATGCAAAACTGACCTCAAAGACTTGCAGAAAGCTCTCATGATACTGAGTGATGGGGTAATAAACGGCAGAAGAGATTCAATGTCAATAAATGCAAAGTAATGCACATGGCATAATAACAATCCTAACTATACATATGCAATGATGGGCTCTACATTAACAATTCATGAAAGAGGTCTCAGAATAACTCTGGATAATTTCCTGAAATGTCAGCTCAATGTTCAGTAGTCAGAAAGGCAAAAAGATGGTTAGGAATAGGAGGAAGAGAATGAAAACAACTACAAAATGTCACTATGGCATAGTGCAAAACCACCGTTCTCCCACAGCTTTCCCAACCACTCCCTCCCAAAATGAATGGGGCAGACCCAGGAGAGGCACAGAGCTGTTGGGAGGCACAGACACTGGAGACCATCAGCCACATCTTGAAGGAAAACAGGTCTTTGCTTGATGCCTGGGCCATCACAGCTGAGCTTCTCCTTTCTGCTTCCCATGACAAAGAAACTCATCTGTTATGTTCAAAGCAAGGGCAAAATAGTTAAAATGTTAAACTGCAAAGCCATTCATGTTTTTAGTGCCCTCAGGAGCTGTGTTGTAAAAGATAAATCATCCACCAGAAATTAAATAATCAAGAGTCACTTTCACTTGGTGAACTTGCTATTCTCCTTTTGTCCTTCATAATCATCCATGTTGAGACTGAAAAAAAAGGGACAATGAAAAGTCCTAATATGAATTGCAAGTTAATGGGAGAGGGGGGCAAGATGGGAATAACATTTGTATGCTGTATTTTTTAGAAACTGTAAGGCCTTTTCTAGTTTTAACTTACATAATATTTAAATTGTTTTCTGTCACCCTTGAAGTAGATCTGCAGTTATCTACAAGATATGAGTGAATCTTGTACCTTTACTCTGACCTCCATCTACTGCAGATAGTTGCAAAATATTAGTCACTGAGTGACAGTAATCTGAAGTTGTTCTTTGCTGAATAAATATGACAGTAAAATGCAAACCTGAAAGCTGATCTTGAAAAAGATCTTGGCCAGAGAATAAGTACCTGGATGGTCCATAGAAATTACAAGACATACAACTACATGAGTGTCGTGGTTTAACCCCAGCAACTAAGCCCCACGCAGCTGCTCGCTCACTCCCCCACGGTGGGACAAGGGAGAGAATCGGAAGAGTAAAAATGAGGAAACTCATGGTCTGAGATAAAGACAGTTTAATAAGTAAAGCAAAAGCCGCGCACGCAAGCAAAGCAAAACAAGGAATTTGTTCACTACTCCCCATGGGCAGGCAGGGGTTCAGCCATCTCCAGGGAAGCAGGGCTCCGTCACGCGTAATGGTTTCTTGGGAAGACAGACACCATAACTCCGAACGTCCCTCCACCCCTTCCTTCTTCTTCCTCCCAGCTTTATATACTGAGCATGACGTCATATTGTATGGAATATCTCTTTGGCCAGCCTGGGTCAGCTGTCCCGGCTGTGTCCCCTCCCAGCTTCCCGTGCACCCCCAGCCTGCTCGCTGCAGCCCAGCACGAGAAGCTGGACTGTCCTTGACTACTTAGCAACAACTCAAAACATCAGCACTTTATCAACATTTTCTCATCCCAAATCCAAAACATAGCCTCACGCTAGCTTCTATGAAGAAAATTAACTCTACCCTGGCTGAAACCAGGACAATGAGATGGACCAATAAGGAAAAAATATCTGTTGCTGAGGTCTGTAAGTCATGTTAATAGAGATAGCAGTGTTGGTAGGAATGGGCAAATGTACATATAGAGGAGGATCATGGAACTGCCTCCATCAGCATTTCAGGAAAGTAAAGCCAGAGGTAGAGAAGAAAAGAACTAATATTGTCTCTTCATTAAATGACAACAATTTATCTATGCTATTCACAAATGCATTTCTTTTCCACCTCCTTTCTCCCTTCTGGTCACACCTGAATACCAGCTATTTTGATACGGAAAATAAGAGAACTGTATCAGAAATAGTGTTGCCAGGAGTGACAGTAGGGAGTGATTGTCCCCCTGGACTCAACACTGATGCGACAGCACTTCAAATACTGTGTTCAGTTTTGGGCCCCTCACAGAAAGACAGACAGACATTGAGGTGCTGGAACATGTCCAAAGATGGGCAGCAAAGCTGGTGAAGGGTCTAAAGCACAAGTCCTATGAGGAGTGGCTGAGGGAACAGGGGTTGTTTAGTCTGGAGAAGAGGAGGCTCAGGAGAGACCTTATCGCTCTCTACAACTACCTGAAAGGGGGTTGAAGCCAGGTAGGTGTTGGTTTCTTCTCCCAAGTAACAAGCAATAGGACAAGAGGAAACGGCCTCAAGTTGCACCACAGATGGTTTAGATTGGATATTAGGACAAATTTCTTCTGAAAGGGTTGAAAGTGTTGTCAAGTGTTGGAAGAGGCTGCCCAGGGAAGTGGTTGAGTCACCATCCCTGGAGATATTTAAGAGATGCGTAGGTGTAGTGCTTAGGGACATGTTTTAGTAGTGGACTTGGCAGTGTTAGGTTTATGGTTGGACACCATGATCTTAAAGGTCTTTTCCAACCCAAACAATTCTATGATTCTATGACTGAAAACATTTATAATTTCTGCATAACTGTCAGTTTCATTTCTACAAATTCATTTTGGGCATCCAAATAGTCTTTGTGTGCTTACAATTCAGGTAGCCCAGTACTGCTGCACAATTTCTGTGTTTACCTAGTCCACAGGTTTGCCTAACCCTCCAAGGAAAAAAAAAAACTTGCCTTCTGGAGACTGAGCAAATAACCTACCCTTAAATATGAGAACATTAGCACTGTATTCATTTCCACATGACATTTAAGACTGTAATCCATGCTGTGCAGTGTCTGGGGGATCCTCCTTTCCCAGTGACTCATTTTACTTCCTGCTTGGCCTCTGAAGCTAATTGACTCTTCTAGCTAATTTCATTTGGATTGTCATTATGATTATGACATTTAACAAGATTCCTTTTATGTTTAATACATTTAAATAGTAAATTAAAATAAGAGCTAGCCACTACTGACATTTGCAGAATGTAGGCGTTTGCAGTCGTATTTCCCAAGCACTGTGAATTCGGATGATTGGAGAAGAACTTTTGGTAGGGGGAAAGTAGCGGGGGGGGGGGTTGGTTCGTTTCTTATTTACTTTATCTCTGTAAAGAACTTAGATGCAGGGCATGAGTCTAAAGCTGAGATGACCCACATACAATTTGTTGATCTCATTAATCACTGAATTAAGTGATTGAATCTATTTGATTGCAATTACAGACTCTGCCTCTCTCTCATTAATCATGGCAATAAGACCCTGATTTTCAAAGGTATGTGGGTGACTAACTTTTTCTGAAATCAGTGGCAAGACTCTTCTCCTATGTAATTTATTTGAACAACTTTAAGTCATTGTTTCATTTTCACACAACTTACATATAACCCAACAGACAGAGGGTTTTAACTATGGCTTACTAACGCTGCACAGTTAAAGAAATCCGAGGATTTATGTGTGTGTATAGATAAGAGGCTGAAACAGAGAAAGAGAATAACTACACAAAACATAGGTCCTAAAATTGCTTCGTCTCAGGAACAACATTTTGACTCCTAGATAAATTACACCGTGTTTGCACTTTTGTGGAGCAATCATGACATCCAGCGGGCATCCCCCTTACTGCAGGGCACCAGTACCTTGTCTTCACAACCGTAGGACAGGTGATTGGTCACGAACAGAAAATACGAAGAAAATCTCCAGGGAAAGAACATTTTAATTTCTTTTTTCTTTTTCTTTGTTTTTTTAACGTTTTTCAAGTATTCCTCAGATACATTTCTAATTATTAATCTTGCTGATTGCATTGAGTGTTAAACTTAATCAAGATCCTAGGATCACAGCAAAGAAAGCAGCCTGGCGTTCTGAGCCCTAGAGACCAGTATTTTTGCCACAAGCTCGGAGCAGAAGGCAGTCAGTGCTGCCCAGAATCAAACCCAGCACTCACTGGACCGTCACAGGTGGTCGGTGATATTCTAGTTTGCTGTGCATTGGCTGTAACAGCTGCTGACTTTGTACTGGGTTTTTCTCGTCTTTCAGGAAACTACTCAGTGAGGTCACCAGCACTGGTGCAGGGACAAGAAAAAGAAGAGGATTTTGCCTTTTGCTTGAGACAGAGGGTCACTCTATGGGAGCAAAGATTTGGAATATCATGCATCATAATGAGGAATCCATCATATCTTGTGGCGGGCATCGTTATAGCAGAGGGATAAATTAAACTGGGTGTGGGTGAACTGATGAATTTAAAGGCCTTGAAACATTAACTTTTCTTCTTCTGTAATTTGCAGCACCATTTAACATGTGAACACATTTGCCCATCTGTAGCTGCTGCTACACCCATCGCTTCCTATTATTTTCCTGTCCAAAATTTCACTGTTGCTATGCCTGTGTTATTGCCACCCATTCAGCAACACACAGGTGTCTCCAATCTGCTGCCATTCTGCCACAGATTCTTCCTCAGAGAGAAAAATGTCCATCTCACTCCTCAGTTTTTGCATTATCATTTTGGTCAGGGTCAGGTCTGGAGCAAAGGACCAGGCTCGGCTTGAGCCCGCCGCCTTCCCAGACTGACAGACTCCCTTTGAAGCGACTGAGGCTGCACCGGGTTGTCACTTATGTAGTCATCATTTGGTTTCAGCTTTAATGCTGAAGGCAAAGGGACTGGGCATGCCTCTCAGATACGGCTGGAAAGAAATTCTCGGGCTCAATCCAGCGACTACTTGGGTGGATTTGACTCATTTTTGTGCCACCTGGCAGATGTCCAGTTTGACTGCGCTGTACCGCTTCCCATTCAGAAGGTTTCCTTCCCAACCAGGAAGATCGTGCTTAACCAGAAGACAGTACCTAAGACAGGCATTTCATTAAAAAAAACCCTATAGCTTAAATCCTGAAGATACTGCTGGGTCCACCAGGGAGAGGTTGGTAGGAACCTGAGCATCGGCTCCAGCTATTCCCTGTGGACAAACCCGCACAACGGATGCCGCTTCATTAGGAGGACGGGCAAGGCTTAAAGGGGAGAGGAACACCGACTCAGCGGAGGCAGAATGTGTGAAGCCTACTCATTCCTCCTGACCCACTCCACCTCATCGCTTCACGCGGCCAGCGGTGGGAGCCCGAAGGCCACGCGAGCCGCCACCGCGTCACAGCCCGGAGGCACACGCGCTCGCTCACGCCCACGCTGCCTGCGAAAGGAGAACGGCAGTGCCAGCACAAGCGTAAATCCAGGGTTCTCGTTTCACTAGTAACGAAGCAGCAATGGCAAGAGACACCATCCCTCCTCTCCGTTCACGCCGGATTAAATGCCTGTGCACCTTTCCAGCGCACAGCACCGCTCTAAAGCCTTTAGAGGAAAATGAGACAAACCTTTTCTTCAGCCTGCCAAGGGACTACGTAACCGTGTAATTATCCGGCTTTAGATAGAGGAGATACATTGTAATTGTGTACAAAAGAGGTCACAGGTTTATGCATCCTCTGACAGACAGCAGGAAGAGAACTATGGCAAAACCTCTCCAGCAGACCTATTTAATTTATTTTCCCCAAGTGCATTAAATTTTAATGTCATCTTTCTGACCCATATGTTAGCATATTCGTGAACATGTGATTAACTGGTACCACGGCAGAAAGCCCAAAGTGTCAAATATTGTTTGGTTTTAATTGATTTTGGCTTTCTTTCCTAAAAAATCAATATTCCACAAAGAAAAACAGATTACAGAGTTGAGAAGGAAGTCAAACTTAGATGAACTCAAATCAGTGAACTGACATTCAATAAAACCAGAGAGTGGTTAAAAACCTATCAGCTGCCCTGTCAGTAAAGCAAAGCTGTTACTTTTGTTTTACAGACCCAGCTACAGAGCAGATGTACAGCACAAACACAAAGAAAAACGGTGTCTTCCCGGCCCCGTGGAGCAGGACACAAGCATGATGCAGCAGAGAGACCACACTTGTCATGCCATGAGCGGGATCATCCCAAACAAAATATCGGCTGGGTTAACCCCCACCAAATTTTGGTAGGTACCCGGCACGTGGGAGTGTTTAGAGGGGGGCTGTGGTGGCCCAAGGTGACTCGTGAGAAGCTGATGTCCCTCACAGGCTCATCGCCTTCAGAGTAAGTTTCTATTGGCATATGAAGGAGCAATGCACTCTCAGCTCACAGTTTAACCTCTGGCTGCACCACAGGTGAAACAGACTTTGGTGATTCCCTTCCAGTCCACAGTGAAGACTTGCCTTGCCTGTTAAGACAGGGTACTTACTCCCCAGGAAAGAAGCAAGTCCTTCCTTTGCTAAGGGTGCCACTTGTAACTGCATGGTGAAAACACTTCTTCAGGATACCTGTTGAAATGGCCCTGCTTGAGACTATATCCCACGAGCGTCCTCATCTTAACCTATAGGGGAAAGAAGATTCTTAGTCTTCCTGCTGAAGTTTGGACACTCATAACTATAGGCAGATTCACAGGGCCACATAAAAGGAGAGCAAGGGGAACCCAGTCATTAAAGCTCTTATTAATTGTAGGTTTGTATGAAGCAACCACTGCTTAAACTAACCAAGCAGGCATCAGAAGAGGTTCTCCCAGTGCTTAACTATACTTACATGAAAAGACTTTACTGAGAGAACCTCCTCATCTACCTGCTGGAAATTTTTTAACAAAAAAACATATCATTTCAGGACAGAGATGTGACCACTGACAAACCAAAGTGATCCAGAGGTGTCATAGTGACTCCATGTTTTAAGGAGGTGTCTAGCTGAGAACAGGAGTCACCCCTAAATTAAGGCTAACTTCTTCTCCCACACAAGAAGAGGCATCAGAGGTCCAGTTAGTCCATATGAGACCAACAAGAGCTTGCAGCATTGTAAGACTAAGGACTACCCTCCAAATCATTTGAAGAGTAAAGTAGACTTCACTCATACACTCTTGTAAATGTTGTGTAGGAAATGTGCCTCCTCTGTGCTCATGTAAGCTTTTCTAATGCATTATTCTTAGTGGATACTGACAGCAAGGGAGAAATAGCTGAACACTTAGAAAGCTGTTAAAGCATAGAATCATAGAATCATAGAATCATAGAATGGTTTGGGTTGGAAGGGGCCTTAAAGATCATCTAGTTCAAACCCCCCTGCCGTGGGCAGAGACACTTTCCACTATACCAGGTTTTTCAAAGCCCCGTCCAACCTGGCATTGAACACTTCCCAGGATGGGGCATCCACAACTTCTCTGGGCAACCTGTTCCAATGCCTCACTACCCTCATAATGAAGAATTTCTTCCTTATATCTAATCTAAATTTATCCTCTTTCATTTAAAAGCCATTGCCCCTTCTCCTATCACTACATGCCTTTGTAAAAAGTCCCTCCCCAGCTTCCTTGTAGGCCCCCTTCAGTTACTGGAAGGTTGCAATGAAACATCACCACAGCTTTCTCTTCTCCAGGCTGAACAACCCCAACTCTCTCAGCCTGTCTTCATAGGAGAGGTGCTCCAGCCCTCTGATCATTTCTGTGGCCCTCCTCTGAACTTACTCCAGCAGGTCCATGCCCTTCTTTTGTCAGGGACCCCAGAGCCTAATGTAGTACTCCAGGTGGAGTCTCAATGAGAGTGGAGTAGAGGGGCAGAATCACCTCCTTTGACCTGCTGGCCCCACTTCTTCGGATGCAGCCCAGGATACGGTTGGCTTTCTAGGCTGCGAGCACACATTGCCAGGTCACGTTGAGCTTCTCATCAACCAACACCCCGAAGTTCTTCTCCTCAAGGCTGCTCTCAATCCATTCTCCACCCAGCCTGTATATGTGCTTGGGATTGCCCCAACTCATGTGCAGGACCTTGCACTTCCTGAGGTTCACATGGGCCCAGTGTCAAGATCCTTCTGGATGCCATCCCTTCCCTACAGCATCGAGCACAGCACACAGCTTGGTGTCATCAGGAAACTTGCTGAGGGTGCACTCGATCTTACTGTCTATGTCACTGATAAAGATGCTAAACAGTGCCGGTCTCAATACCAACCCCTGAGGAACTCCACTCCTCACTGGTCTCCACTTGGACATCGAGCCATTGACCACAACCCTTTGAGTGCAACCATCCAGCCAATTCCTTATCCACTGAGTGGTCCACCCATCAAATCCACGTCTCTCCAATTTAGAGACAAGGATGTTGTGTGGGACTGTGTCAAATGCTTTGCACAAGTCCAAGTAGATGATACCAGTCACTCTTCCTTTATCCACCAACACTGTAACCCCATTGTAGAAGGCCACCAAATTTGTCAGGCACAACTTGCCCTTAGCAAAGCCATGTTTGCTGTCACCAATCACCTCCTTATTTTCCATGTGCCCTAGCATGGTTTCCATGGGGGCATGGGGACAGAGGGAGGGCTAGACTAAAAAGAAAAGCGAAGCAAGAGCAGAAAAATACCCGGTGGAGAAAAAAAAAAAGTAATTGCACAACACAGTCTAGGCTCACCATGTCTCTCTTTTTTCTCCTCCTCCCCAGCATGATTTCTTTAAGAGCTAGGTTTTCAAACATCTTTTTTTATGTGCCTACAGCAACATTTTCCTGCTGGGGAAGGTGAGAGAGTAAAATGTGCTAAGCAGCATATACACAACTGCCTCTCAGGTAAATGCCCCCTGTATTAATCATCAGGAACAAAAAAGAAGCTTCTTTCCCCTTCTTTTTTACTCTCAAAAAAAAAAAAACCCAAAAACACAGCAGTAAATTCAGTGGGTACTCCAATGGATGCACTTCTTCCTTCTTGTAAAGGCTATAAAGGCCTTTCTGCCATGTTTGCTTTGTGTGTGGTGGGGATACTGGACAGGTACGTGGAGGTGAATGTGTCCTGCCATTTGCCTCTCGGGAGAAGAGGCTAGGAGGTTTTAAACAACTTGCAAAAGGCATCTTTGCTTACTTTTAAAACCTCCTGTCTATCCTCCAACTCTTGACGGTCCAGCTGCCTCTTCTAAGCTCCAGAGGTCAATTAGGATTTAAATACACTTGAAGAAGACAGTCTGGTATGCCCCCATGCTCTGACTCTCATGTTCTGACTTTGTGGGCAGAAGCACCTTGCTCAGTTGCAAGGTCTGTACAGCAGTCGTTATCGACAAGATGTTCCTCAGCCGGCATCAGCCATTTCCCACAGAGATCTCGGAGAGCTAGAAAAGCAAAACAGACCTCACATTTCCAGCTCTAGTGCACCCTTGGTCAAGCGGCGAACATCTGATCTCCATGTTATTTGGGGAGCGTGAATGTAGTGCACAAGAAAGAGCCTTCTCAGGAAAGTCTGGTGAGAAAGCTTAAGTGTTGGTAAGAGCCTAGCATGAAGGAAAAGGAGTGGGGAAGACGGTCCAAATTTCCTTTTGTGCCTAATCACTAATCAGAAGAAAATTTCTCCAGCACAATTTTCTCAGTGGTTAGAATACACAAGATGGAGAAGGGTAAGTGATCATGATAGAGAGAGTCAAAAAATATATTATACCTCAGATTGGTCTGGTTTTTAGCAAGAGAATTTGTCTTCTCCCTTCACTTCTGCCCCCAAAACTATTTGGTTCTTTCAGGGGAGACAATTTTGCATTCCATTATCCTCCTGAGTCGGGGAAAAAATTGTAAGATTAATGCCTGAAAATGGAAGGTCTCACGCAGGGCATTTGAGGGAGTGGGAAGATGAAGGGCAGGAGAAACAGGGCAACATTGTACTGCAGCTGGGTCTCAGCCAAACTTCACTGCTTGTTACTTTTTTCAGAGCCTCAGGGAGTGCTTTTCTGGTTTTATTGTCTAAACTGAATTGTAAAAATTAGATTCTTTAAAGTTTTATCTCCTCCTTTAATACTATTCACTCTGAAGTCTCTTTCCCACATATAAAGTCTTATTTTTTTTCATAACATCTTCTATTTAAAAATAAACAAAGTGTATGTGAAAGGTGGTTTTGCTTTTGACTTTAAGCCTTTAAAACGCAAATCAAGTCTGCTAAGGTCTTCTCTGTTAAAATATGGAAAGGGTTTCTACTTTTTTCCAACAATTTAATAAAAATTCCTCTACCCTGCTGGGTGCATTTGGAAGTAAAAAGAAATTATATAGAATATATTATTGATCATTCCTGATGGAACACCAGCAATGATAAATCATACGGAACTGCACAGTTCATTAGACATTGACAGGGTGAGATACTGCCCTTCTGGAGCATGTGCTGCAGACAGCAAGCAGATGCATTATCAAATACCCTCTTTTTTATTTAACTCTTTAGAGGTCCTTAAAACTCAAAAGAACTGCTTTCATAAAAGTTTCAAATTCTTTTAGTTTGATTAGGCACTTGTGGTACACACACTGAAGACTAGGGGAAGCTTTGCTTACACGAGGAATCCACTAGCAAAGAAAGAGCTCACTTTTCTGGAAAAAACGAATTTCCCTGTATCTGCCAGGATCTTTCCCTTCCCATTTAAAGCCCATCTATACCAAAGCATTCAAAGAAACAATAGTGCAGTTTAGAAATTCAAACTCGGATGCTAACATTGAAAACAGAAAGTCACTGTTGGCTGTGGTTATTTATGCATCTAATGATGCCTTTGTCAGCGTTACTGATGCCATTCACCAGTAATTGTTACTTGCTTTTTCTGCCACTACACAAATAGTAGAAGCAGGCACAGGCTCACATACATCATTGCAGCAGTATGTGACGCCCACAAATGGATTAATCAGCTCTCATTAGTTGCTAGGTAACAGTGCCTTGACCTTAGTGTCTCTTTAGCCAAGGAGGGACCTGGGTGTGGGGATGCTTCGCATGTGTGCTGCGTGGCCAGATGCACGTTGTCACCGCATCTGCCGCTGGGCAAGCTGCACAGCTCGTCCCCCTGAGCGTCGTGCTACACTGCTAAATAAATTAGGAAACGAGATGACTGTTCACATCATGGCATTTCTTACAATTTCTTTCAGTACATCTTGCACTCCTCTGCATCAAAGTCAGTGTGACGCAGACACGACCCAGCAGGGCCATTGCAAGGCTCCAGGAACAATAGGGTCACTCTTGGTCTACCAGTTTATGAGTTATTCTGGTTCCACCATATCTGGTATTACCTGTGTTTAATTACACAGTTGCTGTTACTGATTTGTACCACACAGCCCTTCAAGATCCCAACCAGCACTGTAGAGATCATAAATGTAGGTGAAAAATGGTCTCTGCTCTGACACGTTTACCTCACAAACAGATGAAACATGTAAAAGGTGAAAGGAATGAAGTGAGATCCCCATTTTACTTGGGTAAAGAGCAGGCAGTGAGGCACAGGGAAATGAAGAGATTTCTGTGGAGTCTTACGATGAGCTGTAGCAAAGCCGAGAACTCAGTTGCTCCTTCGTTACTTTGCTATAGTCTAGAGGGAATATTCATGGTCACCATCTCCTGACCCAGAAGCTGCTTTTTCACATGGAGGCCTTTACATGCATTGCATGTAGTCTTTGGAGTAGGACCTCCAGATAGAGTAACGGGCTAAGACCCATGTAATGGATTCTGTTTATGTTAGTAAAAACCACAAAAATTCTTGGATATATCAGTTATATACTCAGGATATATATATATACACACTCAGGATTAAAGCCTAGTCTACTATATTAAAAAACTGCAGCTCTCTATACTTCCATGACTTTTATTAGAATGAATAAAGACATTAAAATTCAGCAAATAGATAACCACACCTAAAACTACCACTCTTCTTTTTTTTTTTTTTTTGAACGAAACAGACTTTAATTCAATAGTGACATCAAGATGTCATTAAAATTGCATCAGGAAATTAATGGAGGAACATTAATAATAGGTTAAACCACCAATTAGTCAAATCACCAAATTAATGCAGCAGGAGATTGAATCATGAGATTAAAATAACAAAGAATCTTTACTTACCAAGTCTTCAGACTGAAGGGAAGTAACATTCTTGCTTTAACTTAAACCTGCAAGTAGAAGATTTTGCCCAAGGCAATAAAAGTAATTAATTTGGTCTTAAGGAGTTACAGAAATCAAATTGTAGTTTATTTTGAGTGATGATTTAGTGCTAACTCAAGAGTTTTCCTTAAAGCTCACCACTGTCATGATGACAAATATTTCCTACTGCTACTCATGCTCTCAAGATGTAGATTTACCAGCTTATTTAAAAGGACTAAGTTTGATGAAAGTAAAAAAATAATTTAAATCTCGTGTCCCTTTTGCTAACATGGGAAAATACATCACTGAAATATACCATGCTAAATGCAAGATTTGGTTTTGAACATTTCCCTACATGCATTTTACAGAGAGGTACACAAGGACAGTCAACCCACGCCCTAACACAAAAAAGACACGTTTCTTTTGAAAACCAGTATAGAAAAGGAAGAGAAAAAAAAGAGAAAATGTGATGGGTTGAAACTATCCTGTTTTCTGATGTGTACCAAGGGGAAACAGAGCTCGCAGATATGACTTGCAGTTAAAAGGACCTAATGAAGAAACATTTGGGCCCGATGCACTTCGTCAGAGAGGATCTCTTTGGGCAGCTGGAGTCCAGCCAAACCACTGGCTGCTCGGGGTCTTCACCAGCTCCCTCCTTCTCTACCTCCACAAATGTCGTGGATGCCCCTGCACATGCCTCTGACAGCCCAAAAGACTTTGTGGGTCTTGTATTTTGCCACCCCCTTTCTCACTGTGCCACCCTCCGTGGGCTGGGGACAGCCTGCTGGCTGCAAACAGCACGGCTCAGCCTGGCTGAAGGTGGACAGGCTTCAGTCCACAACCTGCCACAAAATTCCTGTCCAAAGCACCTGCTGCCTGGAAATATCTGCCCTTGCAATTCCAGGCAATCGACCAGTTTCCTGGATCACACACTCAGGGGCACAGTCCCCTGACCCTCCTCCCAGGGAGCAGCAAGGTGATGCTGTATGGCAGCAGCATCTGGTAACCAGCCTACATGTGTCACACGAGTGGCTGGGGCCCCGGTGGCGTCCCTGAAATGGCACAATTTGTCCGAGGGAGTTCATCACGTCATTCTTCAGCCCACATAATAAGGGAACTGTGACATGTGACCATGTCTGTGCAAATGGTTCGATCTGGCTTCTAGTGACTTCCACAAAAAAGTGAAAAACGTCTTTGATGTGAATAGCAGCTGAAAGTTTCTGAAGAGCAAGTTTCACCAAACCACTCCAGGAGACCACGAGGTAAACTGGAGTATTTGCTAAACCAGTTTCTGAGAGCAGCCATTCCTGCAGGGTACCCACCCTCTGCTGCAGTCATACTGAGTTTCAACAGGTATTACAAGGATAATTTCTGATTCACCAATTTTCATATAACTAGTTTTGACTTTCCTGTTTTCCACAGGCAGCATCACTTGATGGGTCTTCCTGTGACTATTTTTGCAAACTGCCAGCAGTTTTTGGTCACTGATGGTACAAACGACAAGGGGCACAATTGCTCTGGAAAGAACGAAGCTCTCAGGGTGGGTTGGTTTGTTTTCGTTCTATGTCAGATATACCTTTGATCTTGGTAATACATGGGCAAGTGATCAAATGAATTAATATAGAACAAATACTCCATTGCTGTACAGAACTATTTACTAACGGGATTTTTAAGATGCTGGAAGACTTTATCTCAATGGACAAAATAATACTAAACAGATTTGAGTTAGAGAAGAGAGTTAGAGAAAAACAGGAGACAGGTTTAAATCTTTTTGGTGTGCGTAAAAATAAGGATAAACATCTAGTTCGTTATCTCCTTAATATAAAAGGCTGGGAAAACAAGAAGCTAGATTGGGGAAACTAAATCCAGCTAGCTCTCTTTTTTGTTTTTTAAGATGCCCTAACAATAATGCAGCAGGGTGAAAAGATCAGGACCACTTTATACACATTGTGCTAATTACTGCAAGTACTTAAAGTTGTAATTAGCTTATTATACTGCAGAGAACCTAACATGGCATGTCTTTCAAAAAAAATTTCTCTCCAGATCATTAGTGGGAAAGCTAACAACATCTGCTTCAAATAAAATCAACCAATTAGCACAGGCAACTTCGCATAGTTTGCAATCAGAGAATTATATTGTGCCAAGTGCTAATTTCAATGTGAATTCTATCTCCTTCTTATATCCCACGCTTATCTGCCAGCACAGCTGGTGTTTAACACTACTGACTTCAGTGAAGTCTCCAAAACCTTATGTTAATTTGAAGTAACCTAATCAGAAGTGTGCAATACAGACTGGGCTTGATCTCAGCTTAATTAAAACTGACCTTGTCATTTCACTGCATATAAAACACCAGTATCTCACCATTTATCACTCAGCTACGATAAATATGCAGCTTATGTGAGAATCAAGGAAGACAAGCTCCATACCAAAGGAACTATTTTCAGACATCAAAGTTTTATTTTAACATACCGTAAAATGCCACTCTCTGTGGCTGCCAGCAAATAATTCAAATAGTTCAGAAAACCCAAAGTAATCTCCTAAACCTCCTTCCAAAAGTCCCAAACAGGCACTACTGACAATCTTTCTTTCTTGGTTCACTGTCAGAATCACACACCAAAAACCTGCTATCGTCACTGATAGTAGATGTGAAATACAGTTTTCTTTTTAAAATTAAATTTGCCCATGTTCAGTATTGATGTTACTGTTTCCCAGGCAGATGAGGTGAAGAAGATGAACCTGAAAATGAAGCCAAAGGTTTATGCAGAGAACTCAACACAGTAAAACATAGCAATCGGAAACCAACTTGTAAAGTAATTAATTTCTTTATTGCATCTTAAGTTTTAAATCAAGTAATGATAATTTAGTGTACTTGAGTGTGTTTATCATTTACACTTGCTGTCAGGTGGATGTGGTTGCCCAGGTCAAGCTTTAGACATCCAACATTACGTTTCCTGTGGAGCTAACACTGGGGAGTAAGTTTGCAATGTGTGTTTTGATTTGCTCTCTGAAGGATTCTTCCCGTCACCCCTCACCCATCAGATGCCTGGTGTAACTTTACCGCCCTGGGATCCCCCAGCAGATCCCTGCAGTGATGACTCCATGGGCCCCACATCAGAGCCTGCAAGCGAGCGTAACTACAGAGGCAAATCCTGGCATAGACTTGGTTTATACCGGCAAAAAAGCTAAGCCATTTTGCCACTCCAGCTGATATTGACTCACATAGCAGAAAAAGTACTAGTGGAAGCACTTTTCCTGCCAGGGTAACTGCATCAGTGCTGGGGAGACACACGACAGCTTGCCTCAGTGGAACAGTAGTGACCAGCCACGCATGCGGGTGTAGCCTACTGCAAATGCAAGGTAAATTACACTAATCCAAATCTTTCACTGAGACTGCAGGCAGTATAGCTGGCCTCATGCCTACTGAGGGCAAAAGTAAGCACAGCCAACTCCCAAAGCTTAGCTGAGAGTCATTTGATCCAGTGTAGATGTCTTAAGCAAGTGCTGGAGACGTCTGCAGGAGCGAGGTTCTTGCTGCAGGGAGTGGAGAGGAGGGGGCACAACCAGAGCACCATCTTAAAGTGAGGACCTAAGATGAGCAGATAAACTGAACTCCTAAATGCCTCCAGCACGTAGGTGGAGCTCAGTGTGGCTGACTTAGATGTCCGTTCATGCTGCAGATGGCAAGGTGAGGTCTGATGCACCCAGACCTTCTGCTTGAGCAACTTGTCCTGCCTGCCCTCAGCAACATAAAGCAGTTGCCAGGAACAAACAAACCAACCCTACCTATACTCATACTTCTATGGCTCTAGCATGAAAGTTTCCATTTAGATTTGGTCCAGTTTTCTTATTACTGTGGTTCAGTCTCAACTGTTTATAAACTGCTCCCCCCGCACCATGATCTTGTAGTTGGCTTATTTCCTGCTTAGCAGTTAATGTACTTGCAGGAGGTTAAAGATTGTCTCTTCTGGTGGGAAGTATTCGGCTTCTCATTTCAGGTGCGCTTTTTTTGCCTTTTCAGCATGTCCAGAATCAGCCTTTCCTCCTCCTCTCTCACATCATGTTGCTTTTGAAGTTGCTGGTTTAGCACTGAAAAAGGCAAGCAGCGTCAGAGACTGTGCCAGAAGGATGGGGACTGTGCAAACAACTTTGTCATATGCAGCAACAGGAATAAATAATGAATAACAACCATGACCAAAGATACTGTGCTTTCTCTTGGCAGCATCACAACTTTTCCTTCTCATCCTTCTATCTCCAAGACCCTGTGAGTCTGTACACATACTAATGCAAATGTATATTTGTGTGTGAATATATGCACACAGAGGAAATAGGTGTAATTCCTTTACCGCATGTATCTGTTCTTATACATGTAAATTTATCACCCCAGGTATTCAATCTATAATAGAAGCTCCCTCTAGAACAATGACTCACACAAAGCAATTGAAAACATATCCAATAGCTCTTTTGAGTGAGGTTGCATGTTACACACACAAGTCAAGTAGGTAACAGTTTATGACAAAACATAAATTAAATTGATCATCATGGACTCATTGTTAGGACTTAGAGAATCACTTAGAGAATAAAGCCAAGAACAATTCCCTCCCAAGTTACACTTCACTGAATACTGTAGGTGGCAAGGTAAAGGCAGAGAAACCTGGAAACCTATTTCTAATAAAGACCCTGTAAATACTCTCACAAGTTAAAGCAGCAATAAAAGAACCTCTAAAAATTACTTAATATCACATACTGCAATGTCAAAGATATATCCTAGTCAAGGCTTTTTATGAGGCCTGCCTGGTACATGACCTGTATGAAAGGGCTGTGAAGCCCAGTGCCCCCAGGTTCAGCCATATTTTAAGAAAGCCTTATTGATTAGAAAATGTTCTGAGAGGTTCATTTTGGTCTTATTTATGATTTAGTAGATGCCTTCTTCCTGTACACTACACAGCAATGGGTTTGAGCTAGAGAAGCCCCAAAGGTGTTTGCTACCATTTACATCCCTGCACAGGACCATACAAAACATACCCACACCTACCCCAGAGGCATTTGTTCAAAACTGAAGAAAAATGGCTGTGATTGGGTAAGACAACAGCTTTAGAGTTAAATAAAACACATTTTAGCTCAAACCAATACCTCAGCCCATAATCAGGGGCAAAAAATTGTTGTTTCAAAGCTTTTTATAGACTGCTAATTATTATTGTTTATTCATTACTTCTTAAGCAATGGCTGCATAGTTGGTTTGCAGGAAGAGTTGCACACCTAGTAGAGGTGGTACTATAGGCCAGCTAACCACATTAAGAGTGAGAGAAGCTTAAGAACTGGCATGGATAAAAGCATGAAGATATGAATAGGACAAAGAAAAAAGAAAATGTTTATGAAGGAAGTTAGAGTGGAGCAATGAGGGAAAGAAGCAGAAAGGAAGTGGTAGGAGGTGGGGTGGAAGGAGGTGAGGAATACAATAAATTACTAGTTAGGAAGAAAATTTAAGGCAATTCTCATGACTCAAAGAGCAGAGAATTAGGAAACTTCAGTTTAAAAAAAAAAACAAACAAAAAAACAAAAAACAAAAAACACCCACACAACCTTACAGCTTTAGGATTAACTTTCCCATCTCATCCACAACAATGAGCTCTACCTCACTGAGACTCTTGTACCCAAGCAGACTGTCGGCACTGATGGAGCTGCCTCACCTCATACCTCCTTGGTTTCTTCCTTCATATGATGGATTGCAGAGGAGAGAAACATTGTCTTGTTAAATGAATTGTTTTCTACTTCTTTGAATGTGTGTAATCGAAGAGGGAAATTACCTATAATCATATCTGTACTGATTATACACATACTAATCCAGACATTTTAAAGGATTAAAAGGCATACATCCCATTTCCAAAGGAAAAAATACAGCCCAGATCCAAATAAATCTATATTTATATTTTTACATAAATGTATATGAAGATTAAATGTATGTATTTCTGGCAGGCACTGAAATCCTTTTCCTGCCTTTTAAGCAAGTAATAAAACCATTACATCATGCATCCTGCTTCTCTCTTCCTCTTCACTTCCCCTCCATATCATCTAATTTCAAGGGAAAGGAATCGCACTGCCATCCTGTGCCCTCCCCCTGAGTTTTTTAGACAGCCTGATCCTAGGTCATGCATTCAGATAACACCTACCCGTCTAGAGCCACATGGAAGATAAGGGTCAAGTGCCCGATTTTGTAGATCCTGTCAAATCCCACAGCTGAACTAGATAATAATACAGCATTTGTCAATTTTACCACTAAACACTTAGAAGCCTATTTCTAAATAGGTAAGTAACTTTTCATTGTTTGTTTTGAATGTGTGACCTTCAAGTTTGTCCTGCTGTTACTTTAGCCCAGAAGAGGAAAGGTCGTCTTTTCTTATTTGAATATCTGCAACAGACAGTGACTCAAACTGCTGTGTCTTTATGAAAGAATGGTTTTCATTTCTTGCAAACTGGTGTTGTAGTCAACTGTGTCACATAACAGAGCGTTAGCAGAACGCTTCATTTTAAAATCAAGTGCTACATTTACTTGAACTATCTAACCAGAAAATTAAGCCTATTACACAATTTTCAGAACAATAAAAGTAAACTCTCTGTGAAATGTGTATTGACAAAACTGGCTACTTGCCACTTAACTATGGTTAATTAATTGGTAAGCAATATTATTGTAGTGAGTTCGGGCAGGAATCTATGTTAAGTTCATCACAGAGATAGCTGGTATCCCTACATCAAGGGACTGCACTAGGTCCACCATCCCACCCACCCACTCACCCACACCAAACTATGAGAGATACCACAAACCAGCACTACCCCAGCAATGTGTCTGACTGGTAGGGGACAAGAATGGATTCAGAAGCAAAGAACATGGGTCCTTCTGTAACAGATACTGAAGTTGCACAGGGACTTCTGAACCTGGCCCGTGTGCTGGGCTTAAGCATGAATTCTCGCTCCTGCCATCATGCAGTTTGTCTAGGTGAACCCTTTTATCCTCAACAAAGATGCAAACTGGTGCACCAGCCAGCTTGGTCATCTGAGATGGCTGCTACACCCCTTTAAGATGCACACTCTTAAAGGAAAGGACCCCATCACAGGCTTTGAGAAGCAATGCTCTAGGGTGGTAACCACCCTAAGAAACCAGGTTTCTCTGCCAGCTGCAGGACCTTCTGAAGGCTCTTTGTAAGTACCCCAGGATCCCACTGATATTTGGGAAAACTTAGGGTTTACATCGAGCAAAGTAGCAGAACCATTTTTATTGCTATTTTTATTGATTTCTTAATTAATTAACCACAGCCATTTAAGAAACATTCTTAATTTTATTACAGAAATACAAAAATGTCATAGGCAAAGAATTAGCTTAAATTGTGAACATTAACAGAAGGCAGGTTGGGTGCATGTGTTGCAGGGGGAGATAAATGTCTGAAATTGAACTTCTGAATTGTTAAGTAGAAGCCTGCTAAGTGCTTGCTGCAACCAGTAGGGACTGATCATAAACCTTGATAACACCTGGACTAAACAGAAGTGGCATGTCCTAAATTCTCCCATTAACAAAAGACACATGAGGCAGATCCACCAGTTAAAAGGGTGATCACACACTGTGCTTCTGCAGATAGTCTTTAGATGGGGGGAAAACAGGAGCTTGGTTTTCCAGGAAAAAAAAGTGTCAAAAAAAGCAGGGTTAATGAAAATAAGACATAGTTTCAGAGAGAAGAAGGAGGTCCAGAAAGAAGGTGAAGAAGATCCTGAATGGAGGAAAGATTTGGGGAGCTATTCTGGCCATCAGAGTGATGCAAGAAAATGAATGCTGGGGTTTCACAGGGACCTTTGACAGAGGCACCTGAGACCAGTAACTGTGAGCAGCATCCCAGGACAAAACAACATGACTTTCTGCCCAATCTTCCTGGACGAGCAGTGACCTCCCTGCCAGGTGAACATAGTGCTGTGGGGAGAAGCAAGTGACTGAGTGTGTGAGAAAATCAGGTGGGCTAAAAGCCATGACATGTTTATTCTTAAGTATACCCCAGGATCCAGATCATTTACGCTTTCTCAAAATCTTACCCAGAATTTGTACCAAATGCATATGGTTCCATGCAAATATAATTATGTTGGCTCTGCAAGCCTCCATATCACACCCTTGTAGAGTGCTGAACACAACAAGGGTTTGATTCTCAAGCAGCACTGTCATACTATAAAAAAAGCCAATGCACCATCATGTCTCCTCAGTAGCAAGGAGACCATAAGGCTCATAGTGTTTCTCAGGAGTTACTTAGTGTGCTGAATGCCTTGAGTTTATCAGACTTACTTTATATGAACTCATTTTATATGCATTAGTCTTCAGCTTAATCTTGTCATGTGCCTATGAGCCATATGTTTCAGTTTATACAGCTTAGCTTACATGTAATAGTTTATATTTTGTTTATATGATTTTAGTTTCTACATCCAAAATTCATTTTTCAGCTGTGTGCAATTTCAGATGTCTTGGTCCTACAAAAAAGTTTTTTACTCTCACCCTCTTACTCTTTTGCTCCACGATTGAATTCATGTGGCTCTAGTGTCTTCCGATAACATGAAATTAGACTAACAACATTCACAGCTTTATAGAAATGTATCACTGACATTCAAGTATCATGACATATTGAAAATCTTGATAGAAATTATCAGACCTATCAACTCGCAGGTTAATAATACGACATGAAACTGTTCTCCAATGTTATACTGGAGTCTATGTACAAAACTGATGGGAGAATTCTAAGTCCGTAGAGCCTATTCATACGAATGCAACTCAGTAGAAGTTGAGCTCTATATCTGTTAAAATTGTGCTTCAGTCAGTTGCTGGCACGTACTCCAGGATCTTAAAAAGTACAAAGGCATTTCTCCAAATTATATATCTACTGACAGCTGACTTTCTTGAATTATGCAAAAGCAAAAGCTTTTGGGAATCAATACATCAAGCTGAACAGAGTTTAAACACAGAGTGCTGAAATTGTGAGATTTAAAATACATGTAACCTCAAAGTGTTTTGCCCCTGTGCCATACCAACTATGCTCAATACAAAAAAGTGTAAGTTGAACAGTGTCAGAGTTAAGGGCATCTGGGTAACTTCCAGTGCATAAAGTGCCAGCCTGAGGGGTGGGCAGGGTGGTAAGCGGGAGCTGTATACAGTTCTTCCTTAACTTTAGCCTGACTTTTCTGCTGACTCCCTGTATTTTTGTTTTTAAGAAATCCTGTTCAATATTATTATCTCTCCTCCTACATTTGCAGATGCTCAGTTTTATCCTTCAAGTTCTGGCTCAAGAATTCTGTCTTATCAGAAGCCTAATCTTCTAAGACAAAAAACGTATGTCCAGTTAAGAGACAATTATACATCTGAGCACGCTGTGAAGGAATGTTGCGTCTTGGCTTCCAGTCATACCCTGTGAGGACTGCTACAAGAAAGATTGTACTTTAGCAGCACAGAATGTTTATTGTTACAATTTTGCCTCAAGCAACCAATTATTATTGCACCATAATTATGGTAACACAGTTTTGAATATGAAGATATGTAGCATTTGGGAGGAGTTTTATTTCCTTTTGGTTACTGCTTTGTCCCCAGTTTCAAAGCTTCTCCGGTGTTCCATGTGAGATGAATTCATGACATTTTAACCAGTCTGTGCTGTTACTAAACATAATCTCATTCACAGCATACATTTACAAATGATGTGAGGAGTATGAACTTGCAGTGATTCAATTTGAAGTTTTACCCCTCTGGGACAGAAAATATATAAAGGAGCAGCAGTGGCAACAACAAATGAACACCATACAGTGGGGATATACTTGAAGATTTCTTCCTTTTCCTTAAAATATTGTTACTGCCATAGTCATCAGGTAAATACATTAATTAATGGGTATATTGTCATTGATCTTAAAATACAGCATACTGACCAGTAACCTTTTTACATGGAACCAGCCCCTTACCCCTCTATTTTACCAAATTTGTTCCTCCCCAAATCACCTAGGTCCATCCATTTACCCACCTTTGGTTCCTCCCTGAAATATCCCATGAAAATCTTTTGCAGTCCCAAAACACTCCTCCCAGCTTCTCATAGAGTCCCTCACCCAGGAAAATTATCTCTTATCCCCATAGGGTATCGCCCCTGTCCAAAAGGTGCTCCAACAGGCCAGGGAGGGGTTAGAGGAGGGTAGTATTCAGGTTCCCCATTGCCATTGTTCCTCTGTACTCCTATGTGTGTGTGGAGGCAAGCTTTTTTTAACATTACCCAACAAAATCTATTAATGCCATGTCATCAGAACACATAAGGTGGGATAAGCAACAAGAAAGAGAAAAAATGCTGTAGGCTGAGACAGAAAAGATGTTCAATACTGCCAGCTGTGTGATGAGTCTATATTGATCCTACAGAAAGTACAGCCATTATCCAAGATGCAGTTGGCTCCATGCTGATAAGTCATTGAGGAGAATGCAATGATATACAAGAATCAATGCGTGCCCCCTGTCTTCTTCCTACATGGCACCACAACAGTATCATACCCTCCCTCACCTCCTCAGGTCTCCTTCAGCCACCCACATTCACTTCCTAGGAATGATACTCTCTTTTTCCTCACACACAATCCTCATCTTTTTTCTTTTTACTCTTCCCACATCCTTCTAAGACACATGCTTCACTTTGACCTACTCTGAGACCTAAGAACTATACATTACTGTACCTTCCCTCCATGCCAGCTTCTCCTGTCTGATCACTAACAGGCACTTTTTTTTTCCATTTGTACTGCAGAGTCATGTACAAACCTGGACAAGCTTGTGGTACATTTGGCTCAGTACCTAACAGCTATCAGCTTGCACCTATCAACCCCTATCTCAGGAAATTACCACAGTATAAACATTTATGGAAAAGGTAATTGCTTCTAGGTTTGCAAAACTGGTAGGTATGAAGCAATCTTGACTCAGCAACTCAAACTTAAGAAAACAGACAAATACTTTAAGGTGTCTGGGGAAGGAATAATGACTAGGATAGAAGATCACATCAGAATCCAGATTTTTACTCAGAGTGATGTAACTTCCCAAATAGGTCATTATGCACTGGTCACCGTGACCCTTTCCTACTGATGGGACCATACCCACATCATCCACATTCACCAAAATCCAGATATTATGTCACACAGTGAGAAGCAGAGATTTGTGGATTCAAATGAGCAGAGAATTTATTGCATCTGCTACATGTGGTATTCCCCAATCATGTTATAGGTGTCTGAGTGTTCACCTGACAGGCATGAAGCAAACCCTGGTTTCATACCTACCAACAGTTCTGTATAATTCCAACAGATAAGTAGATATAAATTCACATCCAGACAGTGGACAGAAGTGTTTTAGTTGTGAGATGGACACACACTTGGTCATGAAGTCTGTGATGACAGCCTTGAAGAGACAGAGACTAGATGCTATCCCAGCTAGGTGTTATTCTTTTGTGAAAAGGGGCTCCTCAGTTTTCCTTGGGATGCTATATTTTTAAAGCTCTTTCCTCATATTTGACCCCTTTCTCAAACAAAAATTTACTTTCTAACCAGGTTCAAATCAAACAAATGTTAATCAAGGCACAAGTTTAAAATTTCCTAAACTAGGTCTTTCTTCCATCGTCAGCCTTAATTCCATTTTAAAGTAGTCAATGTTTCTCTCTCTTAAACAGGCTTGAGTTCTTGTAAGCAGTATGTTTGGAGGGACACGGAGCTGACATTCTGTTCCTAGAACAGGCAAGCACATAGACAAGCATATAGCTTTGGGGGCTGAGAAAATCATTCCCCCTCCAGACTCATTCTTTCATTAGTTTTCCTTCTGTCACTGCCAACAACATTGCCAATTAGTGCTAATCATGGTATGGACACCTGTCCAAAAGAAAGAAGGCTGAGAACAATTACACAGTCATTTTACAAAGCTCATGGAGCAGCTGTCAAACAGTAATGACTTTCAGTCACTGCTGGTTTTGGCTGCGTGCAACAGGTGGCCAAAAGGTGAAATACCATTTATGCCATTATCTGCTTTCTTAGTTATTCTAGCCTGGGTTTTCATTCTTGCGTCTACATTCCACGGCACTTAAGTTCGCAATGAGGATTGACAGCTATAATGTCTATGAATGTATATTGCATGCTCTTCTACTGAGTATAAGAACTTTGCAAATATGAAGAAATTCCTACTTCCCAACACTTCACAAAGATGAAATGATAGAGATTTAAGCACAGGGAGTTTTAAAATGGAAATTGGAAGTTGTAAACTGGAAGCTGATTTTTCATAATCCCTACAGTTATGTAGCACCTGACATGTTCCTAGAATCCCTTTTTTTATGGATATGTTCCAGTGATCTCAGGTGGTGCTTCTTGTGCCAAAATCCCTGGAAATCAGGAATCATAATCACCTCAAATGTGGGATGAGAAAATGCAGACTGACCAAGTAGTGTCCAAATGTGAAAATACTGGTTTAAGCAATTTTCCCATCACTGTAGAGGGAATCTCAGAATCTGCGCTTTGGCAGATACTGAAAATCCAATTCTCCATGACAGTACATCACCAGCTTCACATCAGGAATGGCACACCTCTTCTTGCAGTCACTTGCCTCAATTGCTATACTTTTTTTGACTTTGACAAGTCCTACAGACAACCACTTCCTTAGAATACCTGACTCGTTGCCAGGACAGCTCCATACTATATATTGTATGAGCAGAGATCCTCAGGAAAGATAATGTGCAGGAACAGTAGGAAAAATTAAGGTTGTGAAGAAAGAATTATTGTGGCCTCTGGCAACTACTCACTATTAATCTTTGCTAAGTTAATATACTTTCCACAGAGTCTGTGTGTGTGATTTCACACACTTTTAAGAAGTGAAATGCAAACCCCTCTCTGCAGAAATCTGCTGGCAGCCACACAGTGGTCATCGGCAGGGTCAAAGCTATTAGTTGCACTGCATAGATCTCTGGAAATTTAGGTAATGGGGTACTTCTACTATGAATCATTCTCATGGAGTGGGATCTGCACCAGAAAGGAGTGAAGAAGACCCTTTGTGAGGTACTACCGGTTTTCTTCTGGATTCTGAGGTCATGTACCCCAAGCCTTGCTGCTGCAATCTCCCAGGCTGGACCATCAGACAGTGCCCGCTCTCCAGCATGCTCTGCCAGTTGCGCGCTCTCTCCAAGGCTTATCCCAGCCACCTCCTCCCAGGCACAAAAACACTTTTTCCTTACAGTCAAGTCAGCACTAGCAGTTTACCGGCCTGAGCAATCACCTTTTCGGCGGACATAAATAGTTGTCGGCACGTCATGCCCTGCCACGTCACGTCACGCCGCGTCCTGACGGCTGCGCCGGTCAGTGCCGCGAGTCCGCGCGGCCGGCGCCGCTGGAGCTGGCCGTGGTGCTGAAGCCACCGCCCTCCGCGCCGCCCCGCTTGGCGCTCTGGACGCTGGCAGCCTCTGGTCTAAAGGTTGCAGCTGAGACAGCATGAAGCCATACACCTGCAGGAAAACCATTTCCGAAGCTGTTTCCTGCCCATATCTCTTTCTAAGCCTATCAGCTGAGAAGCTGTATGATATGTTTTTGCTCCAACAGGAGAATGAGAACAGCATTTAAGATAAAACTTACTTATGCCTCACCCATGTCCTTTTTCTCTATGACTTGATGGGCTTCCAAAAGCCTCATTAAGTTGTGACTTCATAATCTTCAACTAACCCATCTGTCATTCAGATTTGCTTGGGTTTTTGGCCTCCTTTATCCCAGTAAATCTGGTGATTTCAGTTCCCTTTGTTAAAGGTGGGCTGTTTGACTTCTTGACCACAGAGGTCAAACTACATTACACCATCTTACTCAGGGGGAGGATGATAATCTTTAAAAAATATTTCATGGTAGAAAACGAGGTGGGAGAGATGGCAGGAGGAATGATTAAACTTTTCATGAGGCAGATTTGATGCCTAGATAATCCACAGATAGCTCAGAGCTTATGAATCACTGATTAAGTCTATACAAAGCAAACATGGTGAAAACAGATATTTAAACATCAGCATTAGTGTTATCGGCTCCCATAAGTACAGGACAGATGATTCCAACCAATATTATTTCTTTAGTTTGGAGTTTGATAACTGCATCATAGCCTGCTAGTTATTAAGAAAACACTGGCACTATCAATATTTCAAAATTATTCTTAGAAATTTGGCTTCACTTCACTTACATGTACATCCTGGTTGCCTATTTCAAAAACCACAGGTGGAGTCAGCATCATTATTCCCTCTGGAAAAGAACAGAAGCTGACTGATTCTAACAATTAAAAATAGGAATCAGATTCTTACACCTCCAATTCCTTACTGGATTGCTGACCTTCAGAAACCACTGGACAAATGTGCATATCAGAAAGCTATTCGCACAGAATACTACAAAAATTAATTGATGCATTTGAGCAGGCTTCTTAAACTCAGCAATACTGCTTAGACACTCACTAAACCCAGGCCCAAATACCTTGCTCAGTCAGGATTTTAGTCAGGTCTAACTGACAAAAATATAAATTCCATTACAGCCAACGTCCCTTTTGTACTTTCAGCAGAGACCTCAAAATCCAGATGATATCTGAACTATCCTGGAGGAGCTACACAGGCATTGTTAAGGTAGAAAATTTTTCCTTTCTCTACCGAGTTAGTAAAAAATCAAAGATTTCAGTTTCCAAGGCTTCTAGTCTAACTCTGCAATCAAACCTTAAATTCCCTTTTAAATGTGTGTTGGAAGCAACAGTTACCTCTACCATATAAAATACTTCAATGTGCAAGCATGTTTTTAAAGGAGTATATCCCAATTTGGCAAACAAACAGTGACTATATTCCTTTAAAATTCAATCTATTCAACCAAATTTTCCTATGAATCGGGGGAAAAAATGAAAATTGCATAACAGTTGAGATTATATCAAGTCTAAAGCTTTCTAAAATGTGACTGTTATCTGAAGACCAAAGGAAAAAGTTCTGACAAACGGTATGATTTGTTTTAAAAGTTTGGTTATTGCTTTTTCTGTAAAACCTGCTCTGAAACAAAACATTATCAAGCAGAAATAGTAATTTCACAGTTGGCAAGACTTGGCATTCAGCAGCAGTTCTTATAGCACTGCAGAGTACAGAATGTGACTCATCTCACATCCCTAGGCAGCACAGGCTCATACTCTTACATCCAGCAGCTTCCCCTTTCTCTTGGTTTTGTAGGAACATTAAGGAGTTCAATTTTCCAATGTACTTCAGAGTGGCTTATCAGTACCCTAATTTTAACAAAGGGAATTTTCGACACTGAGACTGGGTGCACTCAATCATTCAACAATGAGTGGAAAACTGACCAGAGACAAAAGATAGTGATTCTTATAGTCGGTTGCTCAAAAACTTCATCCCTTTCTCATACAGGGATTTTTAGGAAGCAGGCCACTTTGCAGGATAAAAAAAGTCACTGTCATGTGTTCAGGTGATAGATTTATTTGCAGTGCAGTTATACTCCAGAAGGAATCAGCCAGGGAGTCAGCCACCAGAGCTTTGAACCGCAGCCATACGTCTTAAAAAAACAAAACAAAACAAAACAAAACAAAACACAAAAGCTTCCTGAGATCTTTCATCATCACATCATTTCATGCCAAATAATTTTGTTTGTCCTTTTGAGAGAGATTTTCTCAGATACTAGATATTTTCACATGCATATATGGCTACCTCTAGAATTGCAATGGGAATATCCGTCTTCTGGGAAGGATTAGTTACTTGATCACTTTTAGGTCAGCTTTTAGAACTAAGGCATAAAATTGTGCATTTCTCACAAATGGCAAAGGTAGTTGAGGGAAAGCTCAGATGAAGACCTCAGTGTTACAAGGTGAGGTAAAGCCAGGTAGACAAATTCTATCCTGGGATTCTTCAGACTGGAGGCATAAGGTTTCCCACCAGATCTAAATCTGCAAAATGGTTGAAGCTGAAGTATTCTGCATCAATCTTCTAGTGTCCCGCTAAAAAAAAAAACAAAGCCAAAAACAAAACCAAAAAAACCCCACCACTTTTTAGATCATAAGGACACTACTGAAACTTCACTTGTTAGTAGTATCTCCACTCTCTGTACAACCAGAGCACAAATATGACTATGCAAGGAAAGGCAGAAGCAATAGGACAACTTCTGTGCTGCTTTCCTGCACAGCATTGAGTGCTTGACACAAATCAGTTTCTCCAAGTTGAAGATATTCAACAAGGCCCATCATTCACATTAATTTAAGGGCAAAATTCCCTCTGTCAATAAAGGTCACAAGATCTGATCATTCTGAATCTGCACAGTTGTTTGGAAAAAATTAGCTTGCTCAGTGCATAAGCAAGGAATATTTGAATCATTAGCAACATTACCCTGGTAATAGAAATGTGATTCTTCCCTTTCATGGCTTCCAATACTGAGACAGCTTTCCCCTCCAGCTCAGAAATTCTTTCTAGTTTCTCCTGGTGATGTGCTAAGCTCTTTAGTGTTGAAAACCTATGAACCTAAAATTGATTATACAAGCCAGAAGGACTGCTGTGAGCTTCCAGTTTGTACTAAAACTCAGCAACTGGGCAGAGATCATCGCGACCATCATCATGGCTTTAACAAAGTAAAACAGAGCAAAATGGAGGGGGAAAAAAATCCAGATCTGCATGTTTGCCTGCAGAGAACCCTGAAACAATAGCACACTGAAGCAAAGGATGCCTTTCTTCTTGAAATTACTGCAAGCTGGCCTTATTCAGAATATGAAAAACACTGCAGAAAAAATAAAAAAATGGCACTCCACAAAATAATAACACACAGTACAGAAAATAGGGGGGAAAAAACAGTTACAATCACATTCTAACCACATTTTCCTCTTTGATACAACAAATAACTTTCATTTTCAACAATGGCAGTTAGTCACATACAACAAATGGAAAATAGGCCTCAATCTGCTCAGAAATTGGTGTGAATGGAAAACACAGATTACAGGCAACAGTAAAATATATTTCTACTGATAGCTCACTTTTCTTCTGCTGTTCTGGTTCAGAGTCAGGATATATGTCTCTCTATCTCATCCTCTTCCCTCTTTCTTTTGGGTCAAAGCATATTTTCCAGTTTTTCTATATTGAAATGCAAATTCAAAATACACACATTTGGCACCTTGCAAATTCTGACCTTGGAAATTTTTTTGAGAAATAGTGGTAAATCTCAGCTTTTTCACAATGGAGCACTAAAATGCGTATAGGAAATAATGGAAGTCATTATCAGAATACTTCAGCTTACTGGTTATACTTCCAGAACGTAAACATATAAAATGAAAGCAAAGTATGCCTTGGTAATACATAGTACCTATTTCAAAGAAACTGATAGTTTCCATGAAATCTTTTAATTTAATTTAAAAATTCTAGCTCTAGATTCACAGTGTTACCATGCACACAGTTCATAATGAATATTGTGATCCAAAGCAGCACAACTGAATCTTCAGATCCAAAATCTGTAGATTATGCCTGGATCTTCCCTGTCCCAGAAAGAACCCTGCAGTCAGAAGCATTAGCATTCTCCCTAGGGAGGTGTCAAAGTCTGGACAGAGCTATTCAGGAACAAAGGCAGCTCTCTGTGGAAGACAAGTGTGTAAGCCAAGCTCTTCCTGTGCTTGCTTGATCTCTTACATAATTTTTTTCAACCCACAGCATGGCTACCCCAAGAGTTGCTTCACAGTATAGACAAGGAGACACCTACTCCCTGTCTTGGAAATGCCCAGTTCATCTGCCCTGATGAGGACGCAGCTTTGTCACTGCACAGTAAACACCAGGTTGAGAGCTGCAAATGAGCCACGCCACAGACGAGCTATCAGAGCTGAGCTGCTTTCTGATCTAAAAGAACATCATCTTTCCAATGTGAATACAGTTTTCTTTTTAATTTTAACTTTTTCCTTAGTTCCACACCTGTTTCATCTTTGCATGTAGCCAGTTATACCTCCTGAGTCTAAAGACGACATGTTGGAAAGTCTGTGGTGTCAACACAGCACAAGATATCCAGACTTAACTAAAGAATAAAATCTCTTTTCATTTAAATTAAAAAAAAAAAAGAAAAAAGAAAAAAAAACTTAGGAAATATGCCAATTATCTTTAGAAATTCTCTCAGAAACAACTTGAAATGTTAAGCTCCAACTCAATATTACAGTGCCTTTGAGTATGTCATTTTTAATTATTTATAGTTTAAAGGTCCCCACAGTCTCACAAGATTTAACCTTACTTTGTTTTTCATTAAGTCGTTCAGACATTTTCTGCCTTGCATGGTGTCAGACTAGTCTGAACTGTCAAATCTTTTCTGGTCACACTTTCCACTCTGCTTTATTCCAAGAAATGCTTAATCATGTTATGACATGCCTGTGACCACTAATGTGATGAGGAAAAAAGGAGAAAGAATTCATCTGCTAACAGGAGGGACTAGCACAGAAGAATAACTGAAAACTAAGTAAAGAAATCTGTAATAGAACAAACATAATTGAAGAAAAAGTTTTTTGCAAAGTTAGACATGAAGAAAAAATTTCATATTTTGAAATTTTCCTGTTTCAACATTTCAGTACTAGTCCCTTGTGGCTGTCCGTATTATTGGTTAGAGACCATGCTTTGTTATGGATAGCTCAGCTCTTGGTTCAATAAATCATAATAATTTGATTCCAGTCATAAGCATTTAATACAATATATTAAACTATTCCAAAAGTGTATCGATACAAATATAAAGACAATTATTTGCCATTTATACTTTTGCCATCAACTTTAAAAGAGCTACAAGGGCTTTTTAAAGTTTTATGGCTGCCTTTAAAAAGATGCCATTAGTGAGCCCATATACCATACATTAATTGTGATCCCTATTCAGTCTTCTAAGGTGAACTTTAAATATAGGTCCATACCGAGGTTTGCAATAGTTGTCAACAAAGTCTGCAGAGTACAGAGATTGGTGGAGTAGCAAATAATGAGGAACATGCTTCCCCTTACAGAAGGATTTCAACTGCATGGCAAAGTGGCTCCAGCGCATTGAAAAAAAAATCCTGAAATACAACGATGCAGGGATGCAGATCCCAACTACCAGATAGGAATGCAGAATCTAGGGATAGCACATGGGATTTGTCAGACTGAACAGTGTGAAGGGTTGCTTTAGTCCTTGACATCAAAAAACAGAGGATATCCAACAGGACAGAGGGGATTTTGCTGCTGTACAAGGGAGAATACCAGGCCTGGTTCAGATGTCTACAGTGATGTGGAGCATGTTCACAGGAAGACAGGAAAAAGAACCAATGGCTTGAGAGTAAAGTTTTTGTTATAGGCCTTATGGGCTCAAAACATACCTTATGAAAGACAAAACACGGAGGAAGTAGGCCTGAAGGGTCAAACAAAGAACAGACCTGGTAAAGAGCAGCTCTTTAGCCTTGCCAACAAAGAAAGTGTTGACTACAGGCAAGGTCAGACAAATTCCACTTTGAAGTAATGTCTGACTTGCTGGCACCAAGATGTAATTAACAATAAGAACAGTTTATTTTTGAAATGAAATGTGCTGGTTTTCCATACTTGTCGTGGTTTAACCCCAGCCAGCAACTAAGCACCACGCAGCCACTCGCTCACTCCCCCACGGTGGGACGGGGAAGAGAATCAGAAGAGTAAAACTGAGGAAACTCATAGTTTGAGATAAAGACAGTTCAATATTGTGGAATAATTGCTGGGGGTAATTTAGAAATTAAACTTATATTCACGCTCTAAGAACAGCATTGAAGCAGGGTGGAACGCAGCTAATGTGCAACGAGTCTGTACCATGGCAATTCTCTAGGCAGCCCTAGATGTCGGCAACATCAGGGGAACTTGGTGTGCTGACTCTGGGAGAAACTGCATGGAGGGCGGAGCAGAGTGGAGACATGGCAGCCACGCTCTGTGATTACGAGGGAACCTAAAGGTACACGGTGTAACTGATAAGCTGCACATTCGATGCCCTGGGCCAACATTCTGTCAACTTTTGATGAAATGCTCTACTAGGAGTGAACTTTGCTTATTATAATCTCATTATAATACCAAAACACACCTCCATCCCAAAAGTTACCTGGCTCCCAAGGTGCGGCCACCCCTCAATGAGCTTTTGCACTGAATTTTTCCTAGTCTGTGCCTTTAAACACGAAGCGAGAGAATTTTGGACCAATCTTGATAAAGGTATGTGAGACTAGAGTCACCCAAGCTCCACCTGCAAAGTAAAACACTATAAATTAGTTTGAGAAGGAGCAGATGTCAGGGAAGATACCATCACAGGAATGACCCCATTCTCCTGACCTTTAGGATCCGCTGACGGGCTGACCCTTTCTTCCCCTCCATTGGGACGCCTTTGGGTAAAATTCGAACACTCGGCTATCCTGAGTGAATCCCCGGGAATCTCAGGGATCCCTATAGAGTTACTTTATTACCCCACGCATGTGTAACCAGGCCATATTTAATTTATTACACGTGCTTTGCAGACAGTGAATTTATCACCTGCAATCTAAGGAATTTGTGTATCTGTTGCTTCAATAAATCGCACTGTTGATTGACTCAGCTGAGTGTGTTGTCCCTGAATGCGACCGTACCTTTGAGTGTGGCTGTGCTAGTTCAGGAGGTGTCCGGCTGAGCGGGTAGTGTGACGTTAGCAGTGCATCCGGACCTGTGATAGTCCAGCGAAGGTGTTGGGTGCGACTGGACTACTGACGCTCATTTGGGCATCACTCAGAAACTAAGCCCAGATGCCCCCAGTCCCTCTGGTATCTGAGGATTGACTGGAACACAAGGGGGTTTCATTTCTGCCAAATTGCTCTGCCTCTTAACGCAACAAATAGGTAAAGCAAAAGCCGCACACGCAAGCAAAGCAAAACAAGGAATCCATTCACCACTCCCCACGGGCAGGCAGGAGTTCAGCCATCTCCAGGGAAGCAGGGCTCCATCACGCGTAATGGTGACTTTGGAAGACAGACGCCATCACTCCGAACGTCCCTCTACCCCTTCCTTCTTCTTCCTCCCAGCTTTATATACCGACCATGACGTCATATGGTATGGAATATCCCTTTGGCCAGTTTGGGTCAGCTGTCCCAGCTGTGTCCCCTCCCAGCTTCATGTGCACCCCCAGCCTGCTCACTGCAGGCCATCATGAAAAGCTGGACTGTCCTTGACTGCTTAGAAACAACTCAAAACATCAGCACCTTATCAACATTTTCTCATCCCAAATCCAAAACACAGCCTCACACCAGCTTCTGTGAAGAAGATTAACTCTATCCTGGCTGAAACCAGGACAATACTACATATCAAAAAAGCACATGTGCCGAATGTCCAGGGTGGTGCTTTCTAATCTTGTCAATCTTGTTCATTCCCACATTTCAGTGTGAAAAGCAGAAGTAGCTATAATAACCTTGTTGGGAACCACACACAAATGGCATTGTTGGACATTTTTAAGAGAGTTGTCCAAGCAAAGTATATAAGCAGGCAGCCAGGCAGGGAAAAGAGACAGACTCAGCATTGTGGTCTGAGCTTGATATCTCCCAGCAAGTGTTAAGAGCTTCAACATAAATTTTCAAATCAGAGCATGCAGGATGAGGTATTAGAGGATCATATTCCAAGACACAGCAGCAAGAGTTTAGAAGGTCCCCAGAGGAAAGGTCCAAGGGTATGATTCCTGCTTGGTCCTCAGCATCTGCAGAACATTAAACCAATTTTTTCTAATCAAATCCTGCACAGAACAGTCTTCTCATGTTTTCCCCTAGTCTTTTACACCCATATAGGGACACTGAGGGTAAATGACCCTTGGCAAACATTTTTGCACTGAGTTCATCTCACATGTAACACTCTGATGTCACTCAGAATTTCAGTGAAGACATGAATGTGAAATCCAGACTGAAATAGCATTGCTGAAGTTACAATACAAATTAATTTGGCCTAATTTTATTTTGATTTTTATATATGGCATAAACAACCAAGGAAAGTCACAGGAACACGATCCAGGTTGAATTATTATTGTAAGCTCTTTGGGACAAGGATTTTCTTTTGCTAAAATTATGTCCCGTAACCTGATAGATGCCTTATGGCTGTCAATCAGAAGACCAATAATAACACTGAATCTCCCTTGTCATTGATAAACTTTAACATGGTAAACTACCGACTGAAAGTAAGATTGCAGAGCTGTTATAAGCAGGGTTCCACAACATATGGGCTTAAAACATGAGTGTTGTCCTACAAATAGTTTTGAAGTATTCTTAACTATCACACTTTTATCACTACCCTGGATTAGCCAGAAGATAGTCCCATCTGCAACTCTATCACAAAGCAAGCAGGTTTCTTATATTCTGAGCAAGGTTCAGGCAAAGATCCTCCGGTTGGGATTCATCTCACGGAGCCTAAGATGACAGCTGCAGCACAGATGTCCATCTCTGGCCTGGTTGCCCCTTCTTTGCAGTCAGTCCAGGACAAGATTCCTCTGACCACATGAAACAGCTGCTTGATGCACACCACAGAAGTGCTTACTTTTAATTTCTGACTGCAAAGAGAGATGATGGTGATGGGTGAACACCATATATGTGTAGTATAAACATCTGTATTTGATTAGCTGAATCCCACACCTTGTGACCTTTGGGTTTATTCTTCCAGATTTGTCTTCAAACATGGTCCCAGGGACAGGGGATTGCAAATGTCACCAGCCTAAAAGAACACAGGAGAAGCAGAGTAACTCTGGAACAGGCCTATAATAAATAATTACCCCAGTTGTACCTGCTTCTGTTTAGGACTAGCATTTTCCTGCTGACCTTTCTCAACAGAAAATGTGACAAATTCGACCCTGGCTCCTCTGTGCTAACAAATTCTGTTTGTGCTCGGGTACCTCTATTTCTACATCACAGAACAATAAAGTGGTTTTGTTGGTTTGTTTTGTTGGGGTTTTTTTAACCAGAACTATCAAACAAACATTCACGGTCATATGTAGCATGGGCCCAAGGAGCCAAGTATTGAGCACCTTCATCCTGTGACCTCAGTGAAAATGAAAATGCTCACCACCTTGCAACAGATGCCAACCGGCTCAGCAATACCCACACTGATTTTGTTGCATGATTACATTAAACCCAGAGTAGGGTTTAGTAAAAAATGAAATTTTATTAGCAATGTTTAATCTGCAAGTTGGATTTTATTTTTCAAACAATAAAAATATCAATGATACAAGGATACAAAGGTATAAGGCACAATGTCAATGTCTTAGTGAAAGAAATAGGAACAGGTGACACTAAATATGCTATAGGCTGTTAGTTAGAGGAGTGTGCCAACAGCACAATGTGTTACCACACAGGAAGCCTGAGTTCAGAAGCAACAAGAGCTTGTTGAATCTGTTCAGCTTCAATGGTGTTCTGCAGAAAACAGCTTTTTGGCAAAACAGACCTTTTTAAAAAAAAAAAAAAACAATCCAACATTCATTTTAAATTTAAAGTATATCAGGAATGAAAAATTGTTCTCTAAACAGAAAAGAAACAGGTTTTGGTGGGCTGCCAAAAATCAAAGGGATGGGTAAGTGTTGTGTTTATTTGTTTCCTGACTTGAAGGCTTTTCTTGTCAGTGATGTTACAGAAATCCAAAATGTTATAATTTTTCATCTTTTTATTTTTAGCAAGTTTCTGCCCTGGCAATTTGCTTTCATCACAACATTTCAACAGGAAAAGGTTAATTTTCAAACAGCTCTAGCAACATCCATATAGCTTCCTTCTTTGTCTTGTTACTGGACACTACAGTAGTACATAACTTTTAAGCCAGTAACAGCACCAAAGGAAAAATGCTGTCTATTCTTCAAACTATTTGCAGTCATGAACAATCCCACATGGAATTACAAACAAAGCAATGTTTAATTAACTACATTTTGAAATATAACCTGTTCTCAGGAGCTCTGCTCAGCACAAAAAGACAAAAAAAGCCCCAAAATGGTATCTTCATGTTACTTTGTGAGCCTGCCTAAAGGAACGGTGCACATCCTGCCTCTGTGTATATATCATATTTTCCTAGGTGTTATACTGTGTTCTGCTATTCCAAATTCCTCCAGAGGAGCAGCAGCTTGAGCACCCTTATAAAGCCTGGTAAGGATAAATTCAGCTCCCCGAGCCTGCTTCCTGCTGGCTGGACCCGAGCCACCTCTGAGTGAGGAACGGGGGACACGGTAGCACAGGCGATGCGCTCACGCAAGGCACGTCAGCTCAGCCGTGGTGTTGTACCCACGCGGCTTTTGCGTGAGAGCTGGCAAGAGCACAGGCCTCTCGCTTCACGTCTGTGAAGAAATCCCCGAGATCAAGGGGTGTGGGTGGGTCAACCCAGCCCTACCTCACCACCATACCATCCATGGGTCTCTGGCTGCGGGGGTGGCTTTGTAGGGGGGACCTGCTGTTTACCACCCAGTTCTACTCGTGGTGCTCAGGCTGCTCCCCTGAGTGTCAGAGAAAGGCTGCTGCTCAGATAGAGATATTAATTGAGCACTGCCTGTAAAAGTATAGGAAATCTCTTTACTAACTGTAGGTAACGAGTTATAACAGTGGAGACCACATCTGTGCATCACTGGAATATAGAATATGCTCAGTTGTAATGTATAATATATAAGGCATTTGGAGGGGGGATGGTGCAACTAGAGACAGTGTATCAGGTTAATACTCGAACTGAATCAGCAAAAACGAGATACAAGAAAAGCATTCTGACCTTCTGCATTCCCAGAATTTCCACACTACACATTTGAGAAAATACTGCACTATCTTTTTTTTTTTCCCCAGTGAACATCAGTGTCCATTGTTACAGGAATTAAAAGAAAAGCAGAGTCAAGAGGTTGGCTTTTTTTCATAGATTAACTCTATTTTCTTGCAAAATGAAGAAAAAGCTTTTTCTGTTGCAGAAGTTGTAAAATGACTTGCAAGCATTTCTTCAAAGACAATTTAGGAAAGAAAAAAAAAATCTGTTTGCAGGCTCTGATTAAGTTACTCTTTCCAAGGGCAGCATTTTCAAGATCAAAATGAAAAATGCCATTTGGACCCCCAGCCATGACAGAGCTATGATCCCATTATTGTAACTTGCCTGCCCCACTCGGGGCTCTAAGTCACTGATGTGTATTTCCTGCAGAATGCTAAATGATAAGGAGCATTAAGGAAAGAGGCAGCCAGTTTGAAGTCAGTTGCCTGCTCTTCCAGGATCAGTTGCTTGAACCTATCTTTTTAACTGGGACTAGAGTTTCCTTGCCGTCCTTCCACCAAGAAAGTATCTTACCTTTGATCTCTTAAGCCTACGGGCTCTAAAATTGCCCCCATAATTATTAGGATACCTCCTCCATGGTTGGGGGATGCCAGGCAGCTCCTCTGCTGTTCCTGAGAAAATGGCAGGTCCCTTCCATGGAAGGATTCAAATAATGGATTTTTCCAGTGTAATAGGATTATGGGATTTTTTTAGTGTCCTGTGATTCTATAAGGCATTAGGTGGAGATACACCTAAAAACCGACTGAGCTTTTAAGCTGGGACTGTAGAGCTCTGAATTCTCACAAATATACTTACTGCATATTTATAAGATAGCTTTAAAGAAGTGAGTCAACAAAATCTATCCCTGTTGTGCTTATTATGATGGGCTGATTTTAAAAAAATGGGCCGAGAGACAATCTGAGGACTGGAAAGGGTATTGTACAGAAATGAGTAAGTCTGTTTAGACAAGTAGATACAAGGTACATTTGTAGTGATTTCCTTCTATTTGGGCCTGGGCAGGTTTTCTTTCCACAAAGAGGCATATATTCTTTTATTCTCTGCTTCATTCAAGTAGTTGTGAACCCAACTAGTCCTTAGTATTTTGTGACAGCCTGCTGAGGAAATGGCCCCAAAATAATGAGAGATGGGATTCAGCAAAATATTGTTCATACTTATACTGCCATACAGATCTACACAAAAGCTCCGCAATAGCAGCAGCATTCTGCTGATCTACTGATTTTCTTCTGTGTAGACCCTGCAGAGGCACAATAACAAGAGAAAAATAATAAAGAAGCCATTTAAAGATTTGTGACCGTGCTTGGTATGAATGTTTCTTTAAATGAGACAGACCATGAGAACATAATGTGTCCATACAGTGCTGCATTTCATCCACTCAGAGAAAAATGATTCATGAAGAGAACATTTCAAATCTATTAAAATATTCCCACTTCCTCTTCCGCCAGCTTCAGTTAAGAATAGCGAGAAAGGTTAAAGATTTAACGGATGTCGAGATTGAACTTGCTGTCCTTTTCAGACCCTCCTGAACAGAGCCAAAGGCCACTGCTCGTGCTGTGCATTACCACTGTCTAAATAAGCTTCCTATATTTTGCCTGACTTTTGGATAAACAAAGGTCTTCAGTCCCTAAGGCTCTGTACCCCAAAACATGAAAACGTTGTGTTATTTTCTTGTTTACAATAGCAAAAATATACCCTGATTTATTCCCCTCTTCAGACTGGGGAATTAAATTTTTAAAAGCTGCACTTCCACATTTTGTAGAACTGGGAAAAGCTCTCAGGAATACCCCTGGTCTTAATGTAGGTGTTCTTCCATCACTCACCAAGGTATGAGATTCAACTGGAATGTCAAATTTTCAAAATTTGAAAAAAATGTCAGCATATTCAGGACCGTGAAACATTCTGATCTGAAACTTAAAAGCTGGATAGAACCCCAATGAGTTCTAGTTCCACAGGACTCAACAGATTTCTGTAACATTATCTGAGCCAGTCAGGGAGGCCACTTTCACAGAATAAGGAGTATAACATCCCCCTGAGCCCCTTTCTCAAGGTAGGATTTGCTGGATTTTCGAGCTCATGGCAATTCAACCTGGAGCAAATCCCAAAAGCAGAAACCTTCCTGTAATTCACTGAAAATGCATCAAAGAAGAGATGCATCTGTAAAGCATTTAGATTCTACAAATGAGAATTTTTCAACAAAGACATGCTTTGTCAGGAAATTGCTAGCCAGCTGTAATCAGGAATGTATCTGGGAACCAAACATTTTGTCAGATCTATGGGAAAAATGGATTTAGTGAAGGAACAAAAGGGATGTGACACTCTGATCAGCAATCCAGAAGATCAAAGGACATGGCAAATCAGAAGAGGATGGAATTAATCGGCAAAATTCTTTACTTGCAGTTAAACTAATTTAACATCACATTTGACAAGACTTTCTACTAAGCAGTGTTTACCAGTGATAAATACAGTTCTGGACTAAAGGGGCTGTAGTACAAGGAGCAGAGGAGACCTATGCAACCATAATCACAGCACACAACTTGGAGTACACCCTATGTGGGCCAGAGTTAATGGGGAGAAAGTAAGGACTGTAATCCCTCCTTTTCCACTACCACTTCAATGCTTGATTACCAATGCATGAGAGTATTTATCCTCAGTAAATCTTGCTTGCAAAGACAATTTCAAAACCAAACCAACCAAACAGCACCCTGTGGGTCCTGGAGAGCATCCATAGTTCAGTTGGACAGTAAATTTAATTTCTCAAAAGTAATGTTTACATTAAGTCTCTGCATCAACCTCTAGAAAAAAAAGAAAACAGAAAACTGGGATCCCCAGGGCATTATTTAGAGGAAAACGCAGTGTTAACATGTGATAGTTTAATTTCTCCTCTGAGAAAAAGGATTTAGAACTGTATCTCCTATTTTTCCAGACACTAAATGCCTGGCACTTCTGGCATAAGACTGAAGATGTGGTTTCAAACCCCCTCAAGCAGAGGAGGAACTGAACTTGGCTAGGTGACTGCCTGGTGAGGTGATGCTCCCTGCTTTCTCCCAGCACCGCCGAGCTCACTCTGCCTGAGCCCAAGCCACCGCCCGGCAGCTGGTTACAACAGTTTCTTGATCTGGAGATAAATCCCTCTATGGAGTTGCTTACCTCAGCCACAGGATAAACATTTCCACTCAGATGTTTTTTACTTGCCAGAAAGTACTTGCCTCAAATCAGTGGCCCTGCCATAAATTCACAGGTTAAAGACTACTAGTCTGAAATTCTCCCCACTCTGCCAGTGGTTCAAGACCTGAATTACCAGAGTCAAACAATAGACCTACTAGCTTTGAGGGAGAGGGAAAAAAAATCTACCATTTTGTGGTGGGTTGACCTTAGCTGGATGCCAGATGCCCACCAAGCCACTCTGTCACTCCCCTCCTCAGCAGGACAGGGTGGGGAGAAAATAAGATGGGAAAAAAAACACATGTGGGTCAAGATAAAGGCAATTTAATAAAGCAAAAGCAAAGGCCACGAGCGGAAGCAAAGGAAAACAAAAGATTTATTCTCTACTTCCCATCAGCAGGCGATGTCCATCCACTTCCTGGGAAGTAGGACTTCAGTACACATGGCGATTGCTCCAGAAGACAAATGTCATAAAAAGTAATCCCACCCCACCCCTTTCTCTTAGCTGTTATTGCTGAGCTGACGTCATATGGTATGGAATATCCCTTTGGACAGTTTGGGTCAGCTGTCCTGGCTGTGTCCTCTCCCAGGGTCTTGCCCACCCCCAGCCTACTGATGAGGGGGGAATGTTGGAGACACAGCCTTGGTGCTGTGCCAGCACTGCCCAGCAGGAGCCAAAACGCTGGTGTGCTATCAACACCTTTCTGGCCACCAGCACAAAGCACAACGCTGTGAGGGCTGCTGTGGGGAAAATTAACTCCATCTCAGCCAGACTCAATACACACTTTCAAGATAAAATATTCCTTGCTTAAAACACATGTTTAAACGTTTTCCCTCATGGAATGTCTGATACACCGGCACTGACACATCTCAAATTAAAAATAGTTTCTTACCCAAAAAAAAGGAATTATGTAATCACGGCAATTTCTATTTAAACTGAGCATTCAACCAATGATCAGCTGTCATGAGGACCTGAGGGAATGTGCAGAGACGGGGAGTTAGTGTGTACTTTTCTTGCTTTTTTTTCCCAGCCTTCAGAATGACACAATGTCCTTTGCAACGTGCTCTGTAGCTGGAAAATCCAGTATCTGAAGTGCAGGGAGTAATCTACTTTTCAGCCAGCTATTTAGCAATTCTGGCACTCCAGGGCTGTCCAGATCCCACTATTCACAGGTACCAAGTCTCTGTTTTGTCACCTCTGGATCAAAGGGACCTTTGTACTGAACCGGGTATGAATGATTGTAATACGGGATGTGTAGTAACAGGTAGCTGCAGAGCCTGTGCCATCTGGAGAGGCAGGGATTTACACAAGCTTTTTGTGGAAGCAGGATGGAGGGAAAATTTCACTGTAAGAATAAAGCTGAATCTGCACAGGCATGCAGGATTCAGATGAGCCTTGCGAAAGAAATGTCTCCTATGAATGTTTGTAATTAAAAGACTGACTTGGTGCATTACAAGCCCTTGCAGATACCACTGTCACGTACTCTGAGCTGGACCCAGTTTGAAGCAGCAAGTACATACTCACCTGCTGCTTGATGGAAATGACTGACTCCGGGGGACAGCCAGTAAAATCAGTTATTCACATCTCCTGTGTTGCTGCTATCCACACAGCTACGAGCAGCCTTGGAAAACCAAGAAGGTTTGAGCCTGATTTAAAACGTTAGTATGGACTGCCTTTATCTGTCACTGTGTAAAAAAACTTTAAAAAGAAAAATCACTCCCTCATTTTCAAAAACAGCCTTAAAAGTAATGTTTCAATCCTATCGACATACCTTCTTCTGATGGCCTGTTTCCATTTATTGCACTTTCTTTCACCAACATTGCACCTCCTTTAACCCATACAAATGTCCCTTGGGCAACAGCAGTTTGGGGAATCAACATATTAAGAGTTTATTAATTCTGGTTGATTCCTTATATGTATTTAATATCAAGCCACAGACCCTTTTTTGACTTCAAGGGGGTTGATTACTCTCCTGTTTGTTTTGCCTCCACCCTGGCCGAACACTGAGTATCAACAGTGAGCTGAAAATGAGAGACTGATGGAGACTCTTGTCTTGTGTTCCTGTTAGCTATGGGTCTATCCCTGTTATTCCTATTCCTTTTAACACCCGCCATCTAACCACCTGCTAGAGCAGCGCAGTTCTGCAGGGGACCAATGAAAGCAAAAGAAGCTATAACAGGGATAAGGCTTTCTGGAGCAGCTCCCTAAAAGAAAGAACAGGCCAAGAACACGTATGAAGACACCAAAGACGAACTGGCCATGCTCAAAATAACGTTCCCTGAGACAAAGGGAATGGGAATAAGGAAAGGGATGAGGGAGGGTGGAGGACACAGTGCAGGCAGCTGCCGGCCACTGCCCTCGCCACAGCCTCCCCTGGCTCCAAGGGAACGTGGGAGAAGCCACAAGGCATGAACACGCAAATCACCAGCACTGTGGAGGGAAGGAAAACTATGTAAGACAGCATCAAGCAGAGATGCAATCCCTCCCTGGAAAATCTGTGCCTGAAAAAGAGCATGCAGGTGTTTCTCTGTTCGGCACCGAGCCGGGGGCGACTCGTGTTGCCTGCAAAGGATGGCTGCGTTGAGAAAGAGCCGAGAGAGGTGGTGGCTGCCCGCTTCCTCTGTCATGGGTCACCGAAGGGAACCAAGCCGTGAACAAGCCAGCTCACAACGCACGCAGTCTGGGAAGAGGCAGGCTTCAACTCCCGGCACACCGCGGGGAACCGCTCTGGTCTGCGTGCGGGGGGATTGAGGGACTGCACGCTTGGTGCTGCCACGCTGGCGTAGCCCTCCCTGCAGTCACACCTCCGAAGCGGCCGCACCAGCCAGCGCTGCAGCCAGGGACGTGCTGGTGATGACCGAGTGAGAGCGGGTGGTGCAAGCTCTGGGGCTGCGGGGAGCCCCAGCACAGGCAGCCGGGGGGTGCCCAGCAGGAGCGGCTCCAGCAGGGCTGCAGCCAGCACCTGCAAACAAAGCCGGCGCCTCTCGCACAGCCGATGCTGATGGCATTCGCTTATTCACAGCTGGGGGAGCTTAATCAAAAGACAACAAGAAATGCTGTTCAGTTTTGCTTTTTATTCCCTTCGGTGCCATTCCACTTACTTTAAAAATCGATGTCATAGCAAAGATTTATATTTAATTCTTTGCTCGTCACAGAGGGAAGGAGAAGTGAGCTGCTGAGAAGTAAGAAACTCTGGGAGTGGGGAGGGGGATTTATCCAGGGATGAAGACTTTTGGGACTAGATTAATCTTGAACTAATTTAACTAGAACTGAAGGGATTACTCTGTGCTCGCTCAGTGCATGATTGTTCCACACATCTGCAAGACTGTGAGGAAGACTGAAATCAGTCTCCAGAGGAAACCAGGTGAAGGGGAAGGAGAGAGAACATCCAGTTCCATCTGTCTTTAGGCAATTTTACCAGTGGAACCGTTGCAGTAGAAGGACATTATGTATTTCTCCTGTACAGCAACTGAGAGCCATTACTTACCAGCAGCTTACTACTAATGAAATACACATAGCGGTGTTATTACAGTAACAGTGATTTAAAGCGCTCTGTTAACAAATGCAAGCATTTTTAATTTCTGTTATGCACCTGAAGACCCACTCCAGTTCATTTGTTCTCCTTTGAGACCAGGTACGGCAGTACCCATAACACAGTACGTCCCAGCCAGCAAGAGGGCTCAGGCACCCTGATTTACATGGGTGAAGACTGCCGAGGACATGCTATTGCTCGCTTTGCTGCATTTATATCTTTTTCTTTCCTCTTGCATGCATTTTTGCAAACTTTTCGCCACTTTGGATTTCATCTCAGCTGCACACTGATGAGACAATATTTCAGACCTGTTCATTTTGAGGTGATTGCCTTGCATTACACCGCCAGTTCTAGCCACATTTTCAAGAATACGGTGTGGAGCAGATTACCCAGAAATCTCCAGCTTTCGCCTCGGGCAAGACCGGCCGTGTTTGTCACAGCCTACCTGTGAAGTCCAGATAAGCCTCTCCTCGCTGTTCAGAACAGCACATTTCCTCAGGTACACTAATGCCTGACGACAGTTCACCTGTGGTCTATTTCAGACAATTCTGCCCTAAAATATATTTCCCACCGGCCTTGTTTTGACTCGTGCATGTAGGTTGCTACTGAGCCAACGCTCTCTGCCAGTGTAATACTCCAAAACAGATACTGCAAGCAATAAAGGAGTTATGGAAGGCTTCAGAATAGAAGCTTTGGGAAAAAGATACACGGATAATGCAGGCCTTACAGAACTCATGAAGGACATGTTTTTTAATGAGATACACTAAACTTAAGATGCTGACTGGGAAGCCTGTGAGCTCCCTGGTCTGGCTCCTGTACCTATCACAGACATAATGTCTACCAAGCGGGTTGTGCTGTACCTTATTCTCTTGTTCTGTCTGCCAAATTGTTGCTAATTTTATTTTAGTATGCTTCTGGGCTACCTTAATAGACAACTTGCACCTACAAAAATACGCATGAAAGAGCTCAAAGTGGCTACTGTTCATGAAGCATAGCAAAAAGCTACAGTGTTGTGGTTTCCTTCTGCTCCTCAGGACTAGCACTGAGAGTGACAAGGCAAGCAATTTAACCGGAGAGTTGAGTCTTACTTCTATTTAAAAAAATGTCAGTCACATTTTGGGTAATACTGCTTTCTCTTATGGACTGTTGTAACCAAGTTGCTGGTTCCTCCCATGAGCTCGTCTAAAAAAATAGTTGCAATATTATATTAAAAACTACCACAAACTGGGTCACTTACTGAACGGCAAGGGAAAAAATGCACCTTGTTCCCACACGGCTATGTGACCCACTTTGCTTGGCTAGCTTTCACAAACCACCAAGTGACACCCCTTCTCTGCTCTGCACCATCCAGAAGACTTTTATCTCTGTACATCTCTCCCACTGCAGTGGGAATAAAAGCAACTCAGTGGCACAAAGTCAGATTCCAAAGTTGAGATGGGCAAAGCACAGCCTAAAGCAACTTCACCTCTGTTTGCCTTATGACTCTATGAAGTGTAGTCATCAAAGCAGCACCAATACAACCACCCAACTCGAGGTGTACGGTGTGTGGCTCTGCTCACGTGAATGCTCTGCGCTCTGAGACCGCACAAGGACATGTCATCAGAGAACCTGAATGAAATGAAAATAGAGAAAAGATCCCAGCTAGCTCTACTTGCCTTCCTGTAGACTTGCATCCCCTGAACACTCAGCTCCCTGTCTTTGGGATGTCCGGGAGGGATTTATCTTGAGGCCGTGTTTTTCTGCTTTGGGGCTTTTTCCTGTGGAAAGGCAGCTCTAAACTGAAACTCCTGTGTTATAGGACAGGAATGCCTGCTGAATCAGCCTTGGCCTCCTCCTTTCTCTGGTCTCTTCCACCTCTCCCAGCTGCACCCGGCTTCCTCGGAGGGAGCAGGGCTCGCACCCCTCACTCTCCACTATCTCCTGGGGCAGGGCTTCCCCCAGGAAGGGAGAGGCAGAAGAAGCTGAGCCCCAGCCAGACGGGTGAAAGGAGCTGCTGCCGACAGCCCAGGAGGATGCAGGGGCAGAAGAGATCCCCCCTCTTCGCATCCCGTGTCTGCAGCTCCCCACCACAGTCACTGTCCCCCACACCACCTGCGGGCCCCACCGGCTGCCCCCCACCCACCCTGAGCACTCTGCTCCCACCAGGGGCAAAGAGCATGAAGGAATTTGAACTGTACAGCGCTGAGCACATCAGAGCAGATGAATCAAAACAAAACAAAAAGCCAGGGGAATTTCCCCACTCTCAGGGAAAATTCAGCCTCTCACTGGAGAATTAACACCAAGAGCAAGAGGGGGCTGGGAGTGAGGAGAGAAGATTTGGACACAGCCAAGGAAGTGCAGAAAAGCGAGTAAAACCGCACCGTCGCTAGACCTTCCTTCAGCTAAAATTTTCCCCTCAGCGGCAAATGCCCAAAACCTCAAGAAACAGATGCGAGCGAGTGGATCCCAGCTGCCGTGCTGCCCTGCAGGGAGCGGGGAGGTCCCGATAATAACGTGTCTCGTGCCTGAGTGACAATGTCCCGCGGTGGTGGGACAGCGCTGCCACCTCTAATGGACGCCCACTTTGAACTGTACCCACCCTCCACCTCTGGTGGGGCTTAGAGCATTGTGGATGCTGTACCGACCCCGGGCATCGTCAGAGCACAGCGCTCAAAACTCCCGCAGGCAAGGTCGCTCGCTGTGCTGGCAAACTCTCTTTGCTTTTCAAGATGAAACTCTGAGTCTCACCATGGTCTTTCCTTGGGGATTTGGCTCAGCTCCCAATCCCATTCTGAGCTCTTCTTAGTGCCTCAGCCTCCAAGAATTGTATGCTTGTGACTAGTATGAAATTGCAGATTCAAAGTCTCCATTTCCACCGCTGTTCTCATTTTTCTGTATTTATTTTTAATGTGAAGTAAATGATTCTTCACATTTCCATAATGCAGTTTCATATGTGGATTCCTCTCCATCATTTAGCTGGACGGTATCAAATGCGCCATGCTTCAAAATCAGTGACAACCAGAAATAAAACTCCCTCCTGATTGTTTGGCTTGTGTTAAGGTTTAGACACAGGAAAGACCAGTGGTTGGATCTTCTTCAGTTCAAAGTCTTCTCTTCTGTATTTCCAGGAGCTATTAATTGCCACTTTGCCATTTCTTTCCTCTTCATGTTTTCTTCTTTTGTTTCCTTCCCAGTTCAGCAACCTCCCAAATCTAATAGAAACGAGTATCAGTCAGCCTCAGGGCCTTGCATAATACAAAGAGCAACCACAGCCAGTGCTACATGGTACTGTACCTTAATGGTGAGTCCCCTAGATCCTGCAAGCCCCAGGCACCCATGCTCTGGAGCCAAGGCACTTCAGACGTGAATCACTCAGGCTCCTGGCCAGCCCATCTGGGACTTACAGACACACACACATCCCCCTGAAACCATCATTTCAGATATCAGAAGTAGCGCATCTTCAGGCTCCCAGAAGCCTCTTCAGTGAAGGGCAGAAGACCAGAGAAGCTCCAGGGCACAAAGCAGTTCCCAGCTCTCAGCTCCCACCAGGGCACAAAGCACCAGTGGCCCAGAGACTCAGGCATTTCCAAGAATCACTTGCCAAAATCCAACAGGTTTCTGCTAGAAGCTGCCCAGATTAAATTACAATTTCTTTCTGATGAAACAACAATTTCCCAGAGAAGTGCTAAATTTGGTCAGTTGGGAAAATGCTGCACTGGCGAATCTGTTACTAGACCTCGTAACCAGTCACTCCTCCTTCTGTGCTCCGTTCTCTCTTCTTTCTCCTCTGACTCTGTCACATATGCTTGCCTTTAACATTCAATGTCCCCTCTAACGGGAGACAAAGTAGGCTCTCAATGGCCCAGCAGATTGCTGGGCATCACGTCAGGCATGACCCAGTTAGCTAGCTTCTGGCTTGTATTTCTGCTGCGTCCATAGGCTTCCTCCTTCAGAAGGGAGTTCAGAGTCCGTGGGCTGGCAAGAGTGTGTGGTAGCACGGGGATTTCTCCCACCTACAGACCTCTCAGACCCAGCTGATTCCTCCAGGTCTCCTGAAACATATCACGATGTTTCCAAGCGTCTCTTACCACTGACCTGAAACATCCACTGATGTTCCCAAACCTATACAGTGTCTTTAAATCCCTGGCAATTTTGCTCCACAAAATCCATCCTTCTCTCATAGCAAGGTTTGGTTTTGCCTGTACTTCTGTGAACAAAATGCAAGTTGTTCCTTTCAAGGAACAACTGTTGTAGTGTTGTAGTGGATGGAGCATCTTTATGTCCATTATAAGCCTTCATATAACACTCCAGATACCCTCTCACAAAACATTAGGGTAAGATGTTCTCCAGGCCAACCTCTTAGCTACAGCACTCGTATCAGATCGTTTTCTTTTTCTTTTTTCAGGCCCAGCCATGAACTTGGAGCTGAATGTAATAAAGATAATTTCAACGTGGCTGAAAGAGCCAAACACAGCACATACATGCACAGTGCTGCCTGAACATGCTGCAATGCAGAGCCCACACTCACAACACATACAACAGACTCGCTCAGTGACTGGTACGCACCAGGTGAGATCTGCAGCTCCCACACAAAGCCCAACACGTCTGGCCTCAGCTGTAGTGCTTTCAGGATGGGGAGCTCACAGCCTGACCCCTTCAAGCCTGTATCTGTAGGCACTGCTGAATGTAAAATAATACCAAAGAATTAAGCATTTGCAAATGCGTGATACCGAACAGCTCATAAAGGTGCTGAGCACCTTGAAGTCAGAGTGACCCTTGCTCACTTTGAGAAATGCACTTCCTTACCCTCATGAGTCTCTTGTATTATTTTTAACTAAGAGCTACAATAATCACTGACTAGAAATCCTATGGGATATGCTGGGATGAAAACTCACCTGTTTTTTTGTGCTTCTTGTGCCACCCACTGGAAGAGGCTGAAAACCCAAGTGAAAAAAAAAAAAAAAATTCAGGAAATTTCATATCCAGCATATTTTAGTACACTTCATGAATTAACATAACAACAGCTTGTAATATGCTCCAACAGTTTTAGTCAATTCTCATTAATTCAGAATGTCTGAAAAGAAGAACCCAAGTTTGCTAATCCCCTGACCAAACATCTAAAAGCCACTAGAACAGTTTGCCTTTCAGGAGACAGGCAAATGCAGTTCAGTGATGTATTTGTAGTGATGGGTTCTCCAGAGACTAGTGACATTGTACAGGGCACAGAGAATATCTCATCTAACATAGTCCATCCACCTGCAGTCACTGGCAGGTGAGAAAGCTAAACTGGAGTAGGTGTGGAGAAGCTGTTAATCTTATATGAGAAGGAAGAAGCTTACTAGACTAAGGAACTACAAGAGCCTGTCTTGTTTAGTCAGGCAAAACAAAGGCTGAGTGAGAATATTTCTCTCTCCAAATACCTCATGGGCATATATTCCAAAGGAGTACAGCCTCTAGGACGGTGTTCACAGTGATTAATAAGTGATTATAAAATTAATCAGGAATTAATTTAAGCTGAATACCTAGCAAAGTTTAACAGCATTGAAGCAGTGAGCAAAGCCCTCCAGTAGGACAGATAAAGGCAGACAACTTTACTTTTTTCACAAAAAAGAGCATGAACTATTTCTGAAAGCCGTTGTATCACGGGATTGTTTGCAACAGCAAGGCATCACATGCAGGGACACAGCCCCACATTTCTGCATTTTTGCTGAGGAGGCGTATCCATCTTCCAGAAAGAGGGCAAACAGGAAGAGCTCAATGTGATAACATCATTAAGGAAACAACATTTGGGTTTGGGGGTTTTTTTTACCCTAAAAATGAATATGGGACAAAATACAACAGAACCTGCACTTGATACTCTCTTTAGTGCCACCCCCAAAAGGCCATTTTGAGTAACTAGTCATTTAAAGTACCCACTAGGTTTCCAGCACAATTTTATTTGACCTTTTAGTGAAAGAATAACATGTACAAGGCAAATTATTTCAGCTGATCACCTGGGTGACTGCTTAAAGCAGCCCTCTATATAGCCATTGTCCGAAGTGTAATGTTAAGTTTTGTCTTTCATAAATGTATATCTCAAATGCATTTTCTGAATTTGTAGTTTGCCTTTTTGCCCAGTCTGACTGCATACATTTTTTAGTGCAGACACAAGGTAAGATGTTTCAAATACCTAATAAGGAAACCAGGTACCCTGAGAGATTTAAAAACACACCAAAAAAAAAAAAGGTTACTGATTACTGAATATATATCTATATTCTTCTATCTGTAGAAAATATAAGGAAGTCCATAAAGTTCCTTAGTTTCCAAAGATAATATATCAAATATTGCTGGAAACCATAGTTGTTCCCTTCCTATTTTGCAAAATTATTAGCACTTTAATAAACCTTTTTCCAGTTCTTACTATAATACAGTCAAGGAGGGCTTTATGTGTGTGTGTGTGTTTATTAAGACACGTGAACTCAATAAGACCTCCTAATGAAAAAATACAGCCAAATTTTTTTGGCACCCTTGTGCCAGAAAACATGCCGCTCATTTTAACCACCGGGGAGCAGGAAGCCCACACCTTACACAAAGGTGCGTAAGAGCAAAATGCAGGGCCACCCGTGCCATCCCAGCCACAGCTACCCTCGCTCCAGCACAGGGGGGTGATCCCAAGCCCACCGACATCCCCCGGAGCCTTTCCCTTCATTTCTGGCCAGCCAAAGAGGCACATGCGATGGAAATGACCGAGCTGCGGCAGGAGGCTTGTGAGCGCAGAAGACAAAACTGCTACAGGGGTTAAACCTACCTTTGAAATAATGACTTTCCACACATCGCTTTCCAAATTAAAAATAAGATTATTTTTTCACCTGCATTTTCCTTCAGAGAGTTCTTTGAGTGTATTAGTGTATCCACCATCACTCAGAGACACCAGACAGAGCCAATCCCTGTGGCCAGGAAGTATCTCCGCTTTGTAAATGTTTGACAACAGCCATAAACTTTAGCAACAGGGATCATCCAGATTCACTGACTGTAATTAAACTTCAGGGCAAGTGCTCTGGCACGTCTGTCATGATCCCCCATCATCCAAACAAGGGGTCATACTGGCTGAACAGCTCTGAAGCTCTCTCTACTTTAGCTTGCAGTGTGCCATAAAGATCTGAGGACCAAACAGGTGGTGCTGGGGACCTGATATCCACACCGCCTGTGTTCACGGGAGGATTCGTTTGGACAAGCACCGGCATAGTCATGCGGACCGAGCACCCCTGAGCCGGCAGAGATCATCCCTACGCCAGTGGAAACCGGGAATCCGTGTCCTGGAACTCCTCCCAGGGGCAAACCACAGCACAGCAAGGCAGAAACTTGGGAGGTTTGCTTCAGAAATGCTGTGCTGATCCAAAATTAAATGCTAACGTAAGCCAACTCTGAAGTTCTTTCCTTTCTTCCCACTGTCTTGTGCTCACCCCCAAAGTAACTGAACTTCTCTTGTTGCATAAATTCATTCATTAGCAGCAGTAAATTTCACTGGCTGAGCTGAAAGCCTGATTGCATTCACACCAATCCACCTCCACATGCATGTTTGGCTTCTGAGCTTGAGTTGTTTAAAGCAATGATCTCTACAATGGAAAAATATGGGAAACCTAGAAGAATCTTAAAGTCCTTGTTGTGCTATAGGTCTGTCTCCAAGAGTTAATCTAAGCAGGATTAATTTCATTTAACACCTAGCCATGCCACTGCTGCCAAATTAGGTAAGTATGTATATGAATTCAACTGATTAAAATGTGGGAGCACACTCTACATGTGACTCACCCATCATGCATAATTAGAGGTATTAGGCTAATAAATGTTATTTTGAAATACATAAAATAACTGTAAAAACATTTTTAAAACCTTCAGCTGAGAATGGTTATAAAAAAATGAAGAAATAGGAAGAGGGGAAAAGACTCTACTGCTCCTGGGAAAAGAAAAAATCAATTCATCCACCTCAGTCTATTTTCAGCTTATTTGTTTCAGCATCTCAGGTCAGCAACCTACCTCCCTCAGCAGCTTGCCCAGAAGATCTCTCAAGAGCAATTGTGATAAAAGGGTGTCCCGCGCGATGGAGAAACTCCCACATGCAACGGTGCAATCACACAATATTCTCTGTTTTCTTCATATGCACAAGAGTTTGTGCTGCTGCGACCAGACTTCATGAAGTCGTCTTCCTCAAGCAGCCTAGAACATGATGTTGTTGGTGGTTTTGTTATTATTATTATTAAAGAATTCAACCCTAACTGTCAATTAAAAAGAATTGCAGAAAGAGTTTGGTAATTATTTAAGGAATATAATTACATTACTCACTCTGATGCTTAAACTTTCTTTAAGAGGATCTAACAGGACCTTAGAAAGTGCTATAGGGACCATCAAGAATGGTATATTTAAAATGAATTTCAGCAGAGCTCAGGGCCAGGAAACTGCAGGTTTACACTGAGTGATTTGAAAAGACAGAGAGCCTTGCCAGGAGGTAGACCCTGAGTTCACCTAGCAACCCATGCACCTGACAAAAATAATAGAAATAATAATAAAAATAAAAATAAAAATGCAAAAATGTGAAAGTTAGCACCGTGTTGACAGGGCTTCAGTAAAATTTCAAACAGAGGGGCTCTATCACTAAGTCTTCCCACTGAGCAACATTTACAGTTATTACTTTCTTGCTGCTGGCAACAAGCCTTTATAGACGTTTTGAGAATACATCCAATGTAAGAAGTGGCCTGTTGTTTTTCCTTTCTTCCAGCTACATTATTGATATTTCAGGAGAGTAATTGAACTTCTCAGCACCAACTTGTTTTCTCCATGAACTACTATCCCCTGTAGATACACATGTTTTCAGGGCATATGCTAAAGTAACTGTAAATCCTGCGCCTAAATGGCACTTGTATTTTATCAGCCTTTGTAGGAGAAAAAATGGTATCCTAGCTGTAAAACATCTGACAGCATTTAAACTGTACTGTGTTTCATCTCTTTCTCACACGTATGCACAATCTCACACACATTTCATTAAAGTCTTTCTTTTAAGAAGTCGCACAAAATTCGCATTCTCATCACCAAGCCTTTGTTCCACCCACCCCAGACTGGCTGTTTCCTTGTTTTGCTATGAACATGTCGCACCACAAGCAATGTTAATACTAGAACAGCTATTCGTAATAAAGAAACTAAACTAAAAAATGCAAAAAAGAAATCATGGTGGAAAGCACAGTCCGAAGGATCACAAAGTGGCTCCACTCTCAGCACACAGCACCTGGCAAGTCTCTCTTGCTGTTTCAGGTTCCAATGGGTGCAGGACAAGGTCTGTGGGCTTTAGCTAGGACAGGGTCAGTAGCTGGTACCCTCTCCCTGTCTGGGTTTCTGCAGGCACTCAGGCTGGCACCACAGCAGCTCCCAGCACGTACCCAGGCAGGAAAAGTGAGGGACAAAGGTCCCATCAAGCACCAATACCTTCACAGCCACCTTCCTGCGCCAGCTGCTATATATTTAACGTGGAAAAGCCAAAGGAGTAGTTTCCCTACTGCTAGTTAGAGAATGGGAACACTTTCCTTGGAAGCTCACATGGAAAATTAAGAGGGGTGTTTCTACTGGAAAGAAAAAGTTTGAAACTTTCCAGTTAGGTCTGTTTGTTATGTGCCATAGCTGAGGTACAGCAGGATGCAGTATCACCACATGGTGCCTTAATTTTAATCCTCTCTGTGGACCCAGAGGCCCCAACCACAGATGTCGTGACAGGGAACCCTGCCTTGTAGAAAATTTGCAGACTACAGGTGGCAAAGCAATGAGACACCGTACCAGGAATGCATGCCTTGGCTGGATTACCCCCACAAGGCACATTATAGAATATCAACACAGTGTCTTCATCCCCCATCTCTCCGGAGTCCTGGTAACAGACAGGCTGTCAAAAAAATTGAGCAACCACAGAGCAGAGTACTTGGCATCTGCCAAGCTATGGCAGACTCTGTAATCTCATGTTTACACAGTCCACATTATCTTTGGTCCCGGTTTTCTAGAGCTTTCAGCAAAAGACAAGTGATATTAATGCATGTTTAAGACTGCTGCCTGCCAATTGCATTCTTTTGCTCAAGTCATTCTTTTTAAGCTGTTGTGAAAGGGTTATGGTTTCCTGAACCCAGTGACAATGAGCAACAGAGAAGAAGAGAAATTTTCAGAGCTTATAATTGTTTTCCCAAGCTTTAAAGCTAGAAGCTATGTCAGGACACTGGGGATTTTTATGTGTGCTGTGCACATGCAGAATATGAAAAGTCTGGTGCTATCAAGTGGGAGTGGGTGAAGAGGGACTTCCACACAGCTGGGGGCTGCATGGCAAGCATGCTTCTGAGTAGCAAGTGTCTGAGCTGGCCTCAGCTAACAAGAGCCTGAGTGGTCTGTCATCTAGTCAGGGAGAGATTCAGAGAGCAGAGTATAGTGCTGAAAAATGGAGGTGACTGCTGAAGGACACTTGCTGCTTTCTTAGGAAGTGCACTTAGGTGGAAGGAGAAGGATGCCAGAGCCGAGTGGGGAAGAGGAATCCTTGGGAGAAAGGGTACAAGAAAAGGTACAAGATCCTGGGGAAGATCTAATAGAAAGAAGAAGGAGCTAACAAAGCAAAAACAATACTAATTTTCTTCCATACTTTAAAGGGCCCCAAATTCTCCAGCTATAAGAGGGATACATGAAAATTGAGAAAAACTGTCTTTTTTTTTCGACACCTCACTAACACTTCCTTCCTCCTCCCCAAGAACACGTCTTACCACCAACTACAGTGCTGTTGCTCCTTCTATTTAAAAGCACAATTCACTTTTGGTGAAGAGACCACAGAAGAGGTCCTCATGCAGTCCAACCAGATATTGTATGCCTAGCCAATGCCAAAGAAAAAATGTAGTATGGAATCATTTTCCTAGCATGATCATTTTGAGGATTGATTAAGTAATATTTTCATGATAGTTTTATAACTGGAGTCTGCGCTTAGGTTGCTATGGCCAGATCTATGCATTAAAATAAATGTCATTATTTTTACAAATCAGAAAGCTCAGCAGTTTACAGTGGATATTCCTACATCAATTTTTATATGTCTAATTAAAAAAAACCACACACACACAATATACAATTGTTTAGAAATACTGGCCATAAAGCATAATGCAAATGATCTGTTTATTATCTGTTTATTTTTATAAAGGTTTCATTTTGTGCTTGCTTTCCATTAAATTTTCATGGAATGATGCTAAGCACTTATGAAAACAAATACTCAAAATTAAATGTACCAAAAACCTTTATAAATCTTATTTTTAATCTACACACGCAAAGGAAGAGTTTGCACATCTGTGCATTCCTGGAGTGATCTGGCCAAGTTATAGTTCAGCAAGCAAGTCAGAAAAATAAATCTAAGAGAAATAAATAGCAGAAACATTTTAATAACAAACATAAGAACATTCTGAACTACTCCTGGACTTAATGTGAGCAGATAATGAGGCTAAATACTTCTAATAAATTATTCATTCTGGATTACACATTCATCTGCTGTAGAAATCTACTGTGATCAGTAATCTCTTTACTTGAAGTAAATTAGCACCTTGCTAAGTGAATTTCCTCTGCAGTGAAGACCTGACCCTGCACGTGCTGATGATCGTGGCAGTCAGAGAAAAGCTCAGTTAAGTGTTGTAATTTACTCAACCAGTCTCTTAAGCACCTGCCAGGAAGCATAAATATAGAAAACACAAGCAGGTTTTCTTGGGGGAAATAAGAAACAAATAAACAAACAAAGAAATGTTCAAGGAGAAAATGCAAATATAAGAAGTTTGGAGTCCCATTTCCATCCTAGGCATTAAGAGCAAAGGACATGAAGCCTGCCTAAATCCCCCTAAATCTTGAGGACTGCAATCATGCAGCCCTGAAGGCTTAGCCTAGAGTGTGCCCAGAGCAACAAGGGAGCCCTTGTACCCTGCACACCCTTCCCATCTTCAGGAGGCCCTACCCACATGGCTGGCATGCTGGAAACGCACCGGGAGCAAAGTGGTACACACCAGCCAGGGGAGCAGGCTTCACCAAGGGGTTATCACCCCAGCTCTTCCATAGAAGCAGTGAGAAAAACTGAGACAAGATTTTATTTTTGTTTGTTTTTGAAAGATTTGATCTAGCTAAACATCACCCAAACCTAGGATGGCCCCTGCTCCTGCTTCACATGCGACTTCTGTCTGGGCTGTGCTTGGATTATTAATTCTTCCTGGCTAAAATGCGTTCAGAGCAGCACATCTGAGAGACCAGAGCAGCAGACAGGAATCCACGATCAGGTGAGAAAAGAATATTCTAGGCAAAACATCTGCTGCCACCCGCATGGTATGTCACCACAATACCTCATATCCATGTACCTCACCTGCTTTTGCAGGCTGGAACAGCCACCAGCAGCAGAATTGAACCCTGCCCACTGGGTAGGACCTCAGAAGTCACCAAATGTGAGCAAAACCCAAAAATACCAAGTAGAAATTCTTGGCCAATGCTAACTGCAGACTTCCATAACATGAGTCATAATATTTTTCTGAGTCATCAATCATCGCTGTCTTGTATAGTCCAAAACAAGAATGCTGCCTGTAACATGATTGTGTCAGCCAAAAGTCATATTTCCTTTGGTTGGCAGAATGGACATGGTACTTGTTAAGGAAATAAGTACTTAAATCATACCGTGATGGCAGTTTGGGGGATCAACATGCCTCAGGATCTGAAGCAGAACCCACGAGCTTCCTCGTTTCTCTAAACTGTCTTCCGATTAAATTTTAGAGGAAAGTCACTTTCTCTTTAAGGTGATCTGAAAGTTATTAAGACCCACTCTGAGCTCTCTTCTATATTAAAACAAAAAAAGCATTGCTGTTTCATTAGGTTAAACAAGGTATAAAGGAGAGAAGAGTCAACTCCTCAGCTTTGTGAGTGTCAGACAACTTCATGCTTGAGAGGCATGAAATTAATGATTAATTAGTTCGTTCACTCATTCCTTACATAGGAGAACAAGTACCTATGTTCATGTAGTACACAGTATAATGAAACAGCTCCTGCTCTAAATCAGTGCTAGAATACAGTCCCAAGGACCACCCAAGGACTTGTTGCCTCCATACCTCTGCAAGGACTCTTAAACTAAGCTGCCGTATCAGTACGTATGAGAGCTGCCAAAACACCACCAAAACATAGGAGAGCTGCTACTCTATGTTGGCATCAGCTGAGACTGGCAAAAGAGAAAAAGCTGAAGAAAAACCTTTACACATGGAAAGGATGGTTGTATCTGTACCTACCAATAAGACGCAAAGAAAATGCTGCTATTTGACTGTGTTGATATAAACTTGCCAAGGTTTCTGGATAATGCCATTGCCCATTTTCACACCCAGGCTTACTGGGATAGCTGAGAACTATAATTCTTGTTTGTGAGATAATTGCAACTGCCTCCAAGCAATGTTTTTTAGAGACTGAGAAGGGTCAGCTTGCAAATTTTCAGGTGTTGATTTAGGTGGAAATCTCTTCTGGGAAATCAGTTTTATTCTTCTCCATGAAAAAAAGGAACCCTGTACTGGGGTAATGATTCTAAATACTTTTCTAAAATCCTCTCGCTCCTTCCCACCCAGCCTTTCTTCTTTTGAATCTTTCTGTAAGTATATAGCATTCAGTCTGAAAAACCTCTGTATGTGAAACAGGACCTTTCAGGCACAGCATAATTTAGCTACTTTCAACTGCTGTTACTTGGATTTTTTTTCTTAAATTTCACCTTCAAGCAAACAGGGGTTTGTTATTTAGATTTTCCTTTGGATAAAGATGTGCTGCATGTAGTCACAGACTTAAATGATAGTTTTCACGTGATGCTTTAAGGTGGGTTACTTAAAATTTGTCTAGAACAAGCCTTTTAATGAATTTTAAAAAAGAATTCCCACTATGTATTGATGCCAGTACCAGAACTCTGCTATCAAGCAACTGGCATAAAGTCACTATCTGAAGGCCCTGGATGTAAACCGCTGCTTTATTTTTACTGATAGTTCTTGGGAGTCCCTAAGGTACTAAAGTAATACAGGCTTCTGTCAGTATGTTTCATCTTGGGCTCAAAGTAGCAATATTTAAAATTCTGTTTAGGACAAGCCTGACTAGAACAAACTGGATTCTACAGCTTTTTCTTATTTTCATTAATGCGTATTTAGTTGGGTGCATTACTTCATAAATGAGCAGAATATAGGAATTTGAGAGTCATAGAATCATTTCAGTTGGAAAAGACCTTTAAGATCATCAAGTCCAACCATAAAACTAACACTGTCAAGTCCACCACTAAAACATGTCCCTAAGCACCACATCTACCTGTCTCTTAAATACCTCCAGGGATGGTGACTCAATCACTTCCGTGGGCAGCCTCTTCCAATGCTTGACAACCCTTTCAGTGAATAAAGTTTTCCTAATATCCAATCTAAATTTCCCCTGGTTCAACATGAGGCCATTTCCTCTTGTATTATTTCTTGTTACTTGGGAGAAGAGACCAACACCCACCTCGCCACAACCCCCTTTCAGGTAGTTGTAGAGAGCGATAAGGTCTCCCCTCAGCCTCCTCTTCTCCAGGCTGAACAAACCCAGTTCCCTCAGCCGCTCCTCATAAAACTTGTGCTCCAGCCCCCTCACCAGCTTCGCTGCCCTTCTCTGGACACGCTTCAGCAACTCAATGTCCTTCTTGTAGTGAGGGGCCCAAAACTGAACACAGGATTTGAGGTGCGGCCTCACCAGTGCCGAGTACAGGGGCACGATCACTTCCCTACTCCTGCTGGCCACAAAATTTCTGATACAGGCCAGGACGCTGTCGGCCTTCTTGGCCACCTGGGCACACTGCTGGCTCATGTTCAGCCGGCTGTTGACCAACACCCCCAGGTGTTGTTGACCACAATACCATTTGGTTATATGTTTTAACAACACTGACATTAATAGAACCTTTTCTAAAATAGTTTTATATAGTGCAATATCCCTGTCAATATCTTGTTCAGCTGTTGCACATCCTTCATTTAAATAAAATTTCCTGAGACTTCTGGATCTTCCGTTAATCTCCTTCATTCACATGAAATATTTTGTTTTCTGCCATGTCAAGCACCACTCCAACCACACCTCCAGGCTCTCTCTTTTATTCAATCCCAACCCAAACCCTACTCTCTAGATCAGGCTTGGACTGAGACCCTACCTCTTACCCACACCACAAACATCCTCTGAGCATGAATCTCTTGGCTGCCCTAACTCTGCTTTGGATATCCATTTCCAATACCACTCTAACCACAGCTCTAGGGTCTCTCTTTCGCTGAACCCTAACTTTAACCCAAACCCTACTTTTCAGCTCAGCCTGTTTGTGGCATGTGACCCACAAGGGTCTAGCTGATATTCAACAATTTACCCATCTGGTGTTGAATTTATGTCTAGTAATTCACCAACTCTCAGTCTGGGCTTCCCTTCCAGGGAGTCATGTTTATTCAACTTCTAAGCTGAGAAAAATATTTACTACCATATCATTAATTATGAACAAAGCTCTGGCTTTACTTAAGCAATAAATAAAACACAGGCTTGATCATCTGTGAAATTCTGTTAATGGGCATCATGTCAAGCAAGCATCCCTTAGACTAGCTCTTCTTAGAGACTCCTGTTGTGGCTGCAATTCTTAAAGCATTTTAAAATACGCAGCAACATATTAACCACAGACCAGAACCTCTAGTGGAAGTACATCAATTTATGCTTGCATAACTTGCTCTAATTTTTCCAAGAAGTTACAGAGAAACTGCAGACACTCAAAGGCCATATAATAATTAAGATGTGGCAGTATTCACAGATCTCTAAAGGGGAATAAGAAATAATGAAGTGAGGCTATGAAAGGCATTAATTAGCCTTGAAAAGTTGTCATTGTTTCTAAGGTTAGAAAGTGACTTCTAGTACCTACATTGCAGTAGAATAATCAAGGGAGAAACAAAATACACATTACTCAACTTAATGTAGATAAAAACGAGCTTCATTGAAAAGATATGACCTTCCAATTTTGAAGGAGGAAGAGGGTGGCTTAGCCATTGCAAACTTCAAAAGTATATTAGGAAAATTATTGAAACTGGCATTATTTGCCTGTGAAATTTCAGGCCTTTTTTTTTTACTAATTTTCACAGCAAAATCACTACAGTTCGATAGGCTGGTATTTTGTGTTAATTGTATATAATGTTGCACAGATCTTCAAGGACAAACTGTTTGCTGAAATTAATAAAATAACCATTTACTGATATCTTGGCCAGAGTAATGTTTGCATGGGGAATGAAATCTCCCAGACCGGACACTCAGTCGTGGTTGGGTGGTGACAGAAGCCTCCGTTGCAAAGGTCCCTGCTGCAGCATCTTCATGTGGACAGAAGAGACTCCACAAAGCACTTCACTCCCACTCATATATCCTAACTATTTATATACCATCTCTTAAGTATTTTAACTATGTACAGCTGCTGTCCTATGTGGCCATTTATGCAGGAACCATTTCCATTGACTACTTACAAATGTCTTATCTACGTAGGATTTGATCACTTCTGTAATGGGAACCACCTAGATGAGTCTTTGGGACACTCCACCCAGGATGTTAATCAACACATTTAAGTGTAAAAATTGGACTGCACACAGCAGGAGCTGCCTGAGGGAATTTCAAGAACTATCTAAAATTCTCACCTGGTCAGGCTCATGTAAAGGCCAAATACTCAGTTTTGAAGATTTGCTGGTTTCAAGCTGGCCCCCTGCCTCAAGCCAGTCCATATCTCATCTATGCAAAGACTAGCTGGGTTGTTCCTGGACCATGAGAAAAATTAATGAATTAAGTGCACTGGGTGTGCATACAAGCACAGCCCTGACACCCAGCTGCACCACAATTGTAGCTAAAAGGCAAACTTTATTTTCATATTTATGATTTATGCATAATTTCAGTTCCATAAGTCTTGCACAATAAGTGCTCTGTTATTATCAGCAGTTATTATTTTCCACAACTCTCCAAGTGAGGTTTCCTTTCAATAGGCTGAAGGTGAAAGAATCCTCTCGAATTCAAGTGATCTGATGAATGTACGTGTCTTCATTTGTTAGTTTTCCATTTTCTGGTATTGATTAAGTAGTCCAGTGTCCCAGATTGCTCTTTTCCTTACTTAGTAGAATTCACTTTTTTTTAATTATCACATAATACAGTCGGTTTACATCTTCATAGGTTATTTTATGTGGCATCATGTGTCCTTACAACTCTTAATTTGCTTTCTTTACATCTCTGCAAAGGGGAAGAACAAGAATAAAAAGAGTTTGAAAATCATGATCTGAAAGTTACAGTAAAAAATTGGGTTTCTTTTCTAAATGAGGTTATGAAATCACTGCAGCTGTTAAAAGCAAGTTAAATTAGCATTGACATTATCTGATTCTAGCTCTCTAAAGTGGAGTATCTTAACTGAGCTCTTGAAATCTCCTTCGGTCCTGCATTTGTTTTATTTGAACAATCTAATTTAATCTAATTTGTCATCAAAATCTTCACAGAAAACAGTGCCACCACAACTCCTTTTGGAAAACCCCTTCCTGAGACACACATAACTTTTTAGTATGACACCATTTGATACACTTTTTTGATAGACTAGCGTACCTAACTCTCAAAATTAAAGCTCACTCTACACCAGTGGGGTGTAGGTCATTTCAGGGAAATTCCCAAAAGCCATTACAAGATGGCTTTTAAGTTGAAATGATGGTCATAAGGGCTCGGGTTCTTAAATCGTTTGGATGCTTTTGAAAATCCTTGCCTTAATTTTCATTCCTGCAGTGTCGCAGTGACATCCAGTGGTCAGTAAGATTACTCTTAAATTGGGCTCCGACCCTACAAAAATTCAAGAGCGTCCTTACCTGTGTACACTATAAGCCGACGCGTATGAATCACGCCTGTTAGTTTTCACAGAACTGATGCTTGATTTAACATTGACTCAGCGCTTGAAAAAGTCACAGAGACTGTCAGAGGCAAAAGGAAGATTCCACATGTTATGGATCACCCTCCTTCCCTAAGTCCCTCTTTCCAGGATTCCTGTTCAGGCTGCAAACTATTTGAGGCTCCTCCCAAATTTCCATGCTCCCTAAATGCTAATAAAAAGAGCAATTAATCTAATGTTTGTAATGTAGTAGCAGCCTGAGGGTCTGCCTAAGTAGATCTAGACCAAGATAAGGACTCAGGCTTTTCGGCTCTGCACCAAAAATACGTAAAAAAAAATGTAAACCAAGCGAGCAATATGGGGTCCACTACACGACTACTGGTCTAGGAGTTGTGTAATAGTCACACACAAAGAGTTTCATCATTATGAGAAGAACTATAAAGCTAAAGGCAGAAACTGGTGAAGTAACTTTGTCCAGAAAGAAAGAAACAAACCTCTAAGGAGAGGCTACAGTGCAGCAGCAAGGCAATCAGTAACCGGTCACTGGAAGAGAGGGCAGAGAGCAGACCAAAAGACCTTGGCACTGGTAGCCAAAATATGTTCAAAATGCCAAGGGTCAGTCTGATTGGCAAAGTGAGAAAAAAGTGAAAAGTGAGAAGCTGATAGTCAGAGAGAGGGTCCCCAGAATCTGGGGAGATGGTAAGAAGAGGCAGATGGAGACGCAGAAGCACCAAGGAAAGGTGGAGGGAGGAGGACTTGAGTAAGGAGTAGCTGACTGCACCACTGAGGGGAAAGGAGCCCAGCTGGGGCAGTGATGCTGGGGAGGAGAAGGAAGGGTCAGAAAGAGAGGGTGGGAGAGAAAGAGAGAGAATAACAAAAAGCCCAAACCCCCACAGGGCAGAATCCCCCGAAGGAATCCTCTTAAAACTATCATGCACGGGGGCAGAGAAGACCTCAGTTTACGACCCCCTCTGAGACTTTAGCAATGTGTCTTCAGAACCGGCAAATAGGGGAAAGTAACCTGCAGATGGGAAGGGGCTCCAAATATCAAAGATGTGACAAAATAGATAAATCCCCACAGTGCTGTGTCAGTGGTCACGACAAAGACGATGTCCTAAGGGATGAGTGAAGGGGGCATTTGAACTCCAGCTGGCAAAGTCATACTGCTCATGTTAAGTCATACTCCTTGTGTTAAGCCCTCCTCCTTCTCCCAGGCTGACAGCAGAAGCCAGAGGCACTCCATAGCACAAAAAAGAGAGGAAGCTGCCAGCGTGATATGAGAGAGATGAAGCTACCAGACTTGTTGACACTGCTGGGGAGAAGTTTTATTTTTCAATACAATCATAATAGCACAACCTTTCCTACACTCCATGTCTATGCTACTGTGGGAATAGATGCCTTTATTGATTTTTTAAATTATTTATTCAGAAATCTTGTTTGTTGACAAAGCAGGGCCAAGTGGTTTGGCTTAGAAGCAGATACTCCACCCTTACACATAAGGGGCAGGAGGAGACATGAACAAAAGCTGAGGAAAATGACAAGGAGACTTAATAGCAGGGATGGGGAAAATGGAGTGTGATAGAGGGAGGGACAGGTTGGAGACATGATCTCTGCTGTTGAAGAAAGAAAAGGAAGTACACAGCTGTGATTGTAGATGTGGGATTTGGACTTACATGCCAAGGATACCATTCACCTTCCTTGCAACAAGGGCATGTTGGTGGCTGGTGTTCAACTTGGGGTCCACTAGAAACCCTTAGGTTCTTTTCTGCCAAGCTGCTTTACAGCTGAGCAGCCTGCAACGTATGTGCCTGGGGTTGTTCTTCTCCAGGTGCAGACTTTGCACTTCACCCTGTTGAGCTTCATGAAGTTCCTGTCAGCCCATTTCTCCAGCCTGATGAGGTCCCTTTGGATGGCAGCACCTACCAGCCACACCCTCAGTTTTGTGTCATCTTCAAACTGGCTGAGGGCACACTCTGCCCCATCATCCAGATCATTACCAAAGATGTTAAACAGGATTGAATCCAGTGTCAACCCCTGGAGTACGCTGCTGGTTACTGACCTCCAACTTCATGCCACTGATCATCACGTTCTGGGCCCATCCATTCACCCAGTTTATAATCCATCTCACTGTCTGCTCATCCAGCCCATACTTCATTAGCTTGTCTATGAGGATCTGACGGGTGACAGTGCTGAAAGTCTTACTGAAATCAAGGTTGACAATATGCACTGCCTTCCCCTCATCTACCAAACCAGACATTTCATCGTAGAAGTTTACCAAGTTGGTCAAGCATGAGTTATTATTGTGTTCCCTGCACTGTTATAGACATGCTCTGTGCCTTGTTTACTCACCAGTAATATGAGCCTATTAATAATTATTCTCTTCACAAGGGTCCTATGTTAATTAACATTTGAAGATATATGCTTTGAGATCTTCAGAGCAAATGCTGCTACTCTAGGTATGTAAGAAAAAATTGATTCTGTTTTCAAATGCTTTTTATATCACTTGGCTTTATAAATCTGTAAACTATTGAATCCCTAGAATAAAGCAAGATATATACATATAATAAAATGTGGATGTAAAACATACCTCTCAGACTTCTCTTAAACAAATGTACTTTCACTAAATCAGCTGTGAAATTCAAGGTTTTATCACCACATCTTTTATTTTAAATTGTGTTAATATTATCTATCCTTTCTCAAATGAATCTTAACTTTCTATAAGAACATTCAAAGGTGTCAATACTGCCTGTATAACTATCAAGCATGTATCAACTCAAAGCAAAATGCTAGTCACTCAGCAAAGAGGTAGTCCTAGCACATTTTGAGGTTTGGCAATGATTCCCAAGTTGCTTGATGTTGCAGTATCACTGAGGAAAAAATTATTTTCCACCGTAATCACGATTCATTTTGCAAGAGATTAATAACAAAATCAACATGCCTTTCACCCATCTTCCTTCCCAGGATTTTTTGCTCTAAGGCATTGGAATATCAGCGAGAAGTAAAGAATACAGAGGAGAAAGACTCAGTAGTGAATCATGTACTAGTTTTCTTTATAGGTTCCTACAGATTTCATCAAGAGATCTCCTCATCCATTTTCAAGGCTGTGCAAGAGATTAGTGCCAGAGCCAGGACTAAAATTGCAGAAAGCCCTGGTGTTGCAGCTCCTACACTGAACTCTTTTTGGGAAGTGTGGTCAGTTTGGTCATTATGGGGGGAACCGTGTTCACTATAGAAGGAGTTCCCTTCTAGCACCGACTCCTCTGCTGTGCCTTGATAAAGCATTTCCTTGGGAAATCACTAATTCTTATCACTCTGCATCCCAATGAAAGGGGTTTATATCTGTTGGGCTGAAGAAACATGGAGATTAAACTATAATGTTATTTTTTAAAAAACAGACACACTAGGTACCTGCAACAGTACATCTGTTTAAGGAAACACATGAATAATTGTCATTGGTTTATACATCTCATTGCAGCCTTTAAAATTGCAAAGGAGGTATTTTGTTAAAAGTGGAAGGGGAGCCTTGACTGTGTTCAGAGAATTGTCCAAAAGAGGTAATAGTCAGGCTAAATGACTTGCTGTCATCTTTTGGCCATGTACCTTACAGTGTCCGAGATTTTCAACAGATGATGAAAAAGCAGTAAAATCTTGTAGCACATAAATACAGGGAAAGCTACCTTTGTGTAACAAGGTCAAAATAATTTGTATATGCTCTCTTCCTCTCTCAGCACATTCCTGAATTTTCAGTGCAAGCTAATGCCAGCTGTTTGCACATTGCCTTCTCAAAGTTTTAGATTTAAAACAGCAGCCTGTCCCTCCATATCAGAGTATGTAAGAGATGAAGCAGCCTACTTTCAAGGACATCGCACTGATGCTAGCTGAGCTTGACAAATGACTTTGTATAGATTTGTTGCTCCTGCCAAATTCTGTCCCCTTCTCTAAAACAAAATGAAGTAGACTAGCATCATAGTTTCCTACCAGAATTATTGCCATGTCTCCAAATGAACACTTTTTTTATGTGTTTGTTTGCCAAGGCTTTAAAATAACAAATCACTTCTTTATAACAAAATTGCCTCCTTGGAATAATAGGCTTAGGCATGACTTCAGATAGAGCAATAGCTCCTCTACATGATAGCAACAACTTGCAGCAAGAAGCAGAAGCGCATTCGTTCTGGAGATTTCCATTCGACAGACAGACACTGCTGTAAGAAATTAATTCATTTTTTTGCATCACTGAGGTACTCCATTTAAACAATGTTTTGTTGCCTTTAGAAGGTAACTATACTAAGTAACAAACTAAGAGATAACTATTTCCTTTAAGATTTGAACAAACAGATTTCTAGGCATACAATTATGCATCACCCAAGCTGTTTTATAAAGACCGAGTTAAGGCCACCAGCAAGTTAAGGCATTCATTTTTTTCCTGTAGAGATTTTTTCAGACAACTGTCAGCTCCAGCAAGGGTGCTCACTAGCCCTTCTCATTAATCTCACCTCAGGCCTGCATCTAGAGATGAACAGTGGCACAACGGACCGAGCAGCACTGATTTGATATCAACAGCCAAAAACCTAAGTAGCTATGACCATTTTCTTCACACTATTATGTCAGAGATACAGCTTCCTGGACCACATCTTGCTCTCAGTGACACTCTTCTTCACCCAAAGTAATAACAAGGCCTTTATCAAAACACAAACTTGTGTTCAAAAGCAGAATGGATCCACTTCAGTAAAGCCTCTGAATCTGTGCACTACTGAAGTCAGCAGAGGTGCGAGGCATGAAAAGCAGTATAATGCAGCAGAAAATCAGGCTCAGAGCTCACCAGTCCAGGCACATATTTCACAGAGTGTAGTGATACAAAGAGGCAAATACACTGAATTTTCTGCAGTGGAAAGACTCCAGTGGAAAGTAATAGTGGTGCATAGTACAACAGATAATTCGACCTCTGAAAATCAAGCATTTCCATTGACCAGGATGGATGCACAAGGCTGGGTCAATTGTTTTAGAAACAAGGAAAGTTGAGGCTTTACTACTACATGTCCCTAAAGTTTAGCAAGTTTTGTTATCCCCTGTCCTTCATGTATGAATGCTTGTGTGAAGCTTGTATGAAGCAGCATGAATGCTTGGAACATGGGTGACTTCAATATCTGGCATTAGGTGTTAACATAGCCTAAGCACTAAGTCCATAAATCACTCTCCCTGCTGCATTTACAATGCAGTTAAGAAAGCAGAAACCCTCTCTCCCCCCTCTCATCTTTAAGCTTATGCAGAACACCTTAGGGCACATGGAGCGATGGAAACAATTTCTGTTGGCACAATTGTCTTGTTTTCCATCCTTCATCCTGTTCCATAAACTGGTCACTCCATACATTAGTGCCTCACAACATCTTTGAGTAGAACTGGCCTTTCCTGCTAGTCAGCTGCAAACACTGCCTTCCCTGGCAAAAGAAAATAGAAATCTCCTTCTTCGGAGATGGAAAATAAAGTCCAAATTTCCACCTTTATAGCACTCTACCAATTCCCCTGTTTTTAGCAGACAATGAAATAAGGAACTGAAAACAGTTTTCATCCCCCAAAACCAGATGGTCAAAGATGATCCTCCAGAGAAGGAAGGATGCTGTGGTAGCTAAATCTGAGTCTGTTTCAAAGCCTCCAAGAATCCCAGCCAGCAGCAACTTTAAAAAACAGCCATGTGCCACTAAAACAAGCCTGGCAGCTTATACTCACTGCTTCCTAAAGCCAAGATTATGGGTCAGTTCTTGAGAGGCACACTTGGAAAAGAAAGACCCTTTCTCAGCTGTCTGCCAGTCCTAGAAGGCACATACTTTTTCTCTCAGCCACCTAAGCAGCCTCAACAGAGCACACTGGGCAGAGACATCTCTGAAAGTATTGGCTTCGGTCCTGCACATTTCTTTGGAGGCGAAACGATTACTGTCCAATAAGCTGGACTAGATTGGATCAGCCAATATGTATAAGGCACCTGTCAAAGATAACAACACAGTTAATAATATTACCTGATTTAGTATATCAGCAGCTTCACCTAGAGAGTCAGAAATCCCTCAGTGCTTATGTTACCCTCCTTTGATGTGATTTTTTTTAACTGGGAAGGCACAATGCACCCCAGTGTATTCAGCTTGGTCTCAGCTAGCACAATAACATGATTGTTGTATGACTCCTGAAAAGTGCTATTTCCCTTCATTTTCTCTCTTCAGAAGTCATAGGCGCTACAGAGGTTTCACTGCCGTAACACAAAGTGAATCCTGAATTGCCACAGTACCTCAGAGCAGTAGGAAGTACCCCTTTATACGTTGCCTTTATAGAAAACCAGCCTGTGCTATATAACCGAGCAAAGGGATACAATATAGAATATACAGAAAAACAGTTCAGTTCATGCTTGAGAAAAAGCTTAGTTTCTAAGTGACTGGGCTGAAAAACATCAACACTCACACTTGAATACCTTATACGTTTGCTTTCCTCAGATAATGCTAAGCAGCACAGCTGTCAAAATGGTTATAATTTCAAGTGAGCATTCAGAATGTAGTGTTCTATATTGGTACCATTGCTGAGGCTGAACTTCAGGTGATAATTATAATGTTGATCACCAGAGAAGAAACTACTTGAAAAAACAAACAAAGTGTAAAAACAAAATCCTTTATAAAACTACCATAAAGAAAACACAGATATAAACACAAAATCTTTACTTAGAACCAAGAAATTTAGCTTCCAAAATGTTTTGAAAAAGAGCTCAGAAATTAATTGTTATTTAGGATAATATTTTTAAATAATTCTTGAATTAATTTAATGAAACTCTGAAATTCTGTATCACAGAAAAAAAGGGGGAAAATGAACATATTCTCCTTCTGAAATTTTTTTCAATTAGAGGTAAAAATCTGATTCATAATATTCAATATTTGGCAGTCCTTCACCTCCAAAATGTAAAATACTGGCTATGTCAGAGAGTTGTTCTGGAAACATTAGTCCCCATGGCTTATATACTGTTCAATATCTCTTATCCTGGACTATCAGGTGATGGAAGACACCATCCGTCATTTTAAAATGTAGTCAGGGCACACCCAGCAAACACAGCCAGACATAATGAGTGAGCACTAGGAAAGTCATGGTCCCCAGACTGGGTGAGACTCCAATGCATAGCTAAAGCTGGTGAATTTGGTGGCTCACATCATGTAGGTCCTACCTGATACGAACAATGGCCAAAGAATCTGACCCTTAATGATTATTGTTATCATCCAGCAGTTAATTTACCCATTAAACCTCATTTTACCAGCCACAGAGTTGGCTGAAAACTGCAAAGTAAAAATTGCCTAATAAATTAAATGAATCACAGCAATATTCACTCATTAATGTATTTGAAGAATTATATTTATCCAAGTGCAACAGACACCCACAAGTTAGTTCCAAAGGGTAATGTTTTTTAAAGTATATAAGTGAATTAAAAACATTCACTTCTGAAAATTTTGAAAATGCTTAAAGACGTCAAGATACAGCTTCAATGTCCATGTGTTCTGTTGACCACGGTGGTATGGATATCAGCCTACTGTGACTCAGTGATAACAAGAAGGATTACTGAACCACACTGGATTTGCAGATACAGGTTAGAAGGGGCTAAATGTTGGCTCTTGAAAAAAATGGGCTCCATGAGCTCTTCCAGTGCAGCTCCCATGCCAGAGTCCTGCCACAAGGTTGTGCTGGCACCAAGGCTCCTGGCAGTCCCAAGCCACTGTGTAGGGGAAGCAGGGGAGCAGAGAGGAATGTATCCACATTTTTCCGTCTCTTAGCCACTCCCGGAGACCCTTGAACTGTAAATACACCTTGTGCATCCACCTTTCAGGTAGTTGTAGAGAGCGATAAAGTCTCCCCTTGGCCTCCTCTTCTCCAGACTGAACAACCCCAGTTCCCTCAGCTGCTCCCCAGAAGACTTGTGCTCCAGCCCCCTCACCAGCTTCGTTGCCCTTCTCTGGACACGCTCCAGCACCTCAACATCCTTCTTGTAGTGAGGGGCCCAAAACTGAACACAGGATTCGAGGTGCGGCCTCACCAGTGCCGAGTACAGGGGCACGATCTCTTCCCTACTCCTGCTGGCCACACTATTCCTGATACAGGCCAGGACGCTGTTGGCCTTCTTGGCCACCTGGGCACACTGCCGGCTCATGTTCAGCCGGCTGTCAACCAGCACCCCCAGGTCCCTTTCCGCCGGGCAGCTCTCCAGCCACTCCTCCCCAAGCCTGTAGCACTTGTGCTCCAGTTACTGCCAAGAGGTCAAATGAGCTGCCAGCCAGGCAATGGGTGAAGTAGGCATAATCTAGGCAAGAGGAATTATCAACTCTTGGAATCATCTATTTACCTCCTACTTGGTAAATAGCACAAATACAGTTGTAAAAAAAAAAAGCCTTTAATTGGGCAACAAACAGTGACTACTTACATTGGAGCCTCAAGGTGTTTATAATTTTATTCCAGTATGTAGTATTTCTTTGGATTTATCTGGTTCATAAATTCCTAATTTATAGAAGAGAAATGTAGAAATCCTCTTCTCACCTTGACCAGCAGGTGATTCTTACTAAAGAAACAGCTCACCCTGCTGGTTAATCATTTCGAAAGCTTTCAAGTGATTTAATGTGGCATTGAGTTTGACTCACTTTATTATTTCTGATGGAAGACCTTATTTAGTTCAGAGCTAATGGGTGAGAGTTAACTCCCATTTCTCCTTCTGCAGTGACAAGAAAATAACTTACAATTGGTTTATTTAAGAAATACATTGAAAACAAAAAAAATGGAATGAAGCACCAAAGTATAAATCATGAGCAGGATTTATGGCACAGAAAAGTGATGTTCTTGCAAAAGAAAAAGAAAAAAGGAACCACTTGCCTCCAGTAGCTAATATAGTGTAAGTGCTATTCAGACAGCAGTTACTGCCTTTCTATCAGTGCTAGAGCACCTCCATGCACAGTCTGAACCTATATTCTACTGTGCATGCCTCAGTGATTAAAACCCCATTGTCCATAGAGTTGAACAGCAGGAGATGGTGGTTCTGAACATGTAGACAGGTTATCTGTTTGACAACAGCTTACAATACGTAGCAGACACAAATTATAACTCCTTTGGTACTTACTGTCATAAGAGTTACTGCAAAGGCAAATTATTTGGTAACCCTGCACATATGATTATAACACCATGTTAGAAGCACTCTCGCTACAAAAGAAGTGCTTGCTTGATCATAATCCCTTATTTGCAGATACTCATGACACTTTTTTGGGAGGGGTGAACCACTGAATGTATTGAAAGTTACCATTCTTCATAGGTTGGTGCCAAACGCTTTTTTAAAGGTAACACAGTGATTCTTGAGATGCATGAACATGTGAAAATATTTTTTTCAGTATTTTAGAAATGCCATGCTTTGTTATATTTGCACTTGAGTAGACAAAAATAGGCATAAAGTTTCCAGGTCTGATTCTTGGATCAGTCACAATGTGATATTAATTCTATCCCAAAGTGGCAACTAAGAACTACTTTGGCTTACAGGGAGTATGACATGGAGAAATCTGAGGGGGGAAAAAAAAAAAACCAAAACAAAAGCAAAACAGGTTGCTCTAGTTTACACTGGTGACAGCCTCCAGGCAGAGGTAGGATAGGGGGAAGACTAAGAGGAAAACAAATGACGTCCGCATCCAATGTGTCAGGAACATCAACATCAGCTCGGCCACACCCGAAAAAGGAACTCTCAGAATTGGACAGAAATTCAATACCATTCAAGACTGGTTTCCCAGTCACATGCCAGGCATTGGTTTCAGCTGACATGGCATCATTTAGCTTTGAAACACTGTGTACATTTAAATATATACACAAACAATACACATAATTAAATCCCATTAGTCTTTGCAGTACTCCCTGTCATTAGGGAGTAGGTAGATTGGTCAGTGGCAAAGATGAAACACGGCTTATAGCCCACCCTTAAAAGACTGCTGGATTTGACAACAGACCACTCAAAAGTTGGCACATGACCACTAGATTAGGATCATTGCAGAAAGATACCTTCAGGTAATTAGGTTCATTGTTAAAAGAAGCTTGAAAAGATTCTACGGCTTTGACCAAAAGAACGGGATTTATTTGCCATTATGGATAAGGGTCTGTACCCAGCATCTCTGTGCACAGAGCATGGTCTTACAAGTTCTGGGTCAGTAGGGAAGCAACCAGAGGCACAGTGCTCAAACAGCGTAGATGAAAAGCACTCCCTATAGTCCCAGAAAAGGTCCCATGCACGCACACACAGAGGTGTATCTCGGGGGGAGAAATACATTGTCTATTTTATATTTCCAAGCTAATCCACTCCTAGATTTTGGGATGCTATTTTCTCCTAACTGTAACCTTGCCGAAGGACATTAATGTCTCCCAGATGGCCTTTCACCCTAGAGACCACTTGATGTGTCTTAGCATTCAGGTAATATTATTTTCCTTCAAAATCTCCCAGCAATTCTAAATCCTCTTTCTTTTTCCCTTAATTCCCCTGAAACAATAAAAACCTTTCTTATGCAAAATGTCATACATATAAAATTCAGCTCAGAAAAAATAAGAAAGGAGAGAAATTATGCTTATTCAAATATTCTTTAGCAATATAATTAATACCACTGTTACATCAGTGTGTCTGACTTTCCAGCACAGACCTGGTTACTAGTGGAAAAGACTGGAGGACACTTCAGCAAAAGGCTGGGTGCAGAAAGAGTAAGAAGAGCCACTGTGATCAAAGAGAGCCACAGCATGTTAACACTTCAGGTGGTTGTTACCAACACAGCCATTGTGTACTCTGACCCTTTCGCTGTCAAAGGCAGAACTTCACTAACACGATGAACTGCTGACTTGGATGCTGCCATAAATCCCACTGGACTAAAGTGAAGCTTTTCCATTGCCACTAGTTGGTAATAAAACTTAAAGAAAGAATAAAGAGCAGAGACTGGTTTCTGATTTTGACTTGTGGGAAGATAAGAGTCTCTGCACCCAGTTTCAGTTCTCAAATGAATCTCCTTTTTAATTTGTAAACAATTTCTGTGTTTGATTCAGAAGCACAAAAGGAAATTGGGTCACGTTTCTAAAGATCTCAGAGTACATTACAAATCATATATCCACCATCATCTCCAGTTCAACAGAGAAGCTGAGGCATAACAAAGGGACACGATTCACCCGAGTTCCCAAACACCTTGCAGTACCAATCCAAATTCTATCACAGCGGCTGGGGTCAGACCGAGACCTTGACCAGCATGGTAGGAATACAACCTGTACCTACCACCTTCCTGGACACATTTGCTGGTCTGCTTTCCAGCATTTAGCTTGCTTAGCCCAAACACAGAGAGCGGGGAGAGGTGTTCGTATTGCTCCAAAGAGTGGCAAACAGTCCCTTTCTTCAGCAAGTTTCCAGACTAAATTCTTCCTTGTCTTGCAGCCAGAAGTGACTGCAGTCCATTCATCTACCTGTCAACAATATCAAGACTTTCAACTGATGAAGATCATGCATAGTATGTTTTTTAAAAGCACGCCATTTACTCTTTAAAAAGTTTCTTAAAAATAATAAAAATATTGTTGTTTTATTGAAATGTCACCGGACAACAACAGCATGCATTTACCCTTCCTTTTTAATCAGCCCTTCCAGCAGGCAGACGCCATAAAGCACTACAGGATGCAATGCCTGTTGCAGAGTTGAACACCAAAAGCTGAAACAGCATCCTGCTCTCTCCCGCTTGTTTGTGGAAGGGATTTGCTTGTTTTCTCAGCCCTTTTTTGAAGGGTTGCTTGTTCTCCCACTTTAATAAGACACTCTGTATGAACCAAAGCTGAAAAGCACACACAAGCTACTGAGCTTTGCTCTGTGTTTGGGATGTGGAAGACAGACAGATGGCTGGGCAGACAGACAGATTTTTTAGAAGCTTCATTGTTTAACAGACATTTTATGAAGGGAGAGTGATAATAAATGATGCAGCATGTGGGACAGCAAGCAGAAACTCTGATTATATTTAATGTCATGTTGAAAATGCAGCTTCAATTCTGAAATGCTTGAGCTATACAGACTTTATTGGGACATGATGACTACAGCAAGAAATGAACTGCAGCTTGGCATGCTGTGGAGAATAAATATCCTGAAAAAATAAATACGTTAAAATGTTTCAAGCAGCAAATTAATTAAATTTTTCAGCTTGTTAATTCTAGGGCAAATTATTTTACTGCGAAATGATGAAAGGTATAGCTACCACACCATTCTTTTCACAGGTTTACCGCAACAATTAATGCCTGAGCGTGATTTTGCTCCTGAATGGACACTTGACACAGATTTTCTGTTTCCAAGACCAAAACCATCTTACAAGACATCAGGTCATTAAATCTTAACAGCGAAAGAAAGAAACAAATAAAAAGTTTCTCAGGAAATTTTCTAGCCTGGAAGAGATACTGAGAAGCCAACAACCAAGAAGATGTCTGAATCAAAATGTAGTCATTGACGCTCCTGCTTTGGAAGCAGCTTCATCATAGATGTAAGAGAGTAATCTGTCAAATCCTGAGCAGTTTTACAGTATATTTAGCAAGTAACTGAATGTTTTTCTCAATGGAGACCATTCCCAGCTGAAGAGTCCATGGTCAGGGGCTTCCCCACTGTCAAAAGTGTCAAATCATATCAGCATACAGCGCAATCTCCAGACAGCTTACTTTTCACAGGAAAATCTGGCAAAGAATGGGAAATAAACAGAGACAGAAGCACAGATCCAACCTATGAATCACAGGTATCAGCAGCAGCAGCCAAAATTTATTCTTGTAGTTCTGTGTAAAAATGGAGACAATGTTTTCAATCACATGTTTGGGTTCCTGGTCTCAGGCAAATTTTGCCACCAGTTACAAGAGATATGATGACATGAATTTTTAGGTTGGTTGCACAAAACAAACAAAAGCCAACAGTCTGGGACTGGAGGAGTGTGATCTTTCAAGGCTTTCGAGAAAAAAAAAAAGTTCCTATAATTTTGACAACATAATTTAGAGGCTTTTATATAGAGCAATCTACACCTCCGCCCCTCTCCACCTCGCCTCCCCCTCTGGTATTGTCTTGCCTGTCAATTATTGGAAGAAGAGCCTGTTCTTTAAAAGGCTTTTAAATTATTAGAAATTATTTGGAATATCATCTAAAATCTCTTGAAAGAAAGAACACTACCCCCACACATACACACAGGAGAAAGTATTTATTTGTATTGTCAACTTAAATGTGCAGGACTAATGTGAGGGTTTATCATCTGGCTAACGATATTGAGGAACATCAGCTGTGCTGGCCTTGGGTTTGAGCTGTGGCAATATTATAAGGTAAACCTAATGCTGCAAATGCCTAATATGTGACATAGCAATTTCCATTTCCTTTGGTACCTATAGTGCTGTGAGGACTGTATAGAAAGACTGAGGGAATTCGGGGCCACAACAGTACAGCAAGCAGTATTTCTGTTAATATATGCGTCCCAGCAAGCAAAGCCAGGCAGCTGCACCATTGTGCCAAGTAAGCAACTTTGTTGTTAATGTAGGGTTTGTTTGCTCTGATACATAACAGACACATTCGAGTTCCTTCAAACCATCACTCTGACTGGCATTGAAAGATATTGTATTATAAATTTTACATTATAATAGTGTTTACTGGCGGAATAAATTGCATACCTGTATTGAAGTGATGGAAAAAAGACATCACTCATTATCACATTCAGCAGCCTGCTGAATACAGCAGTGAACAGTGATGATCGTGCCAGCTAAAGCAATTTTACCTATGAAAAGTTGTTCAGACATAAGAGTGAGTCTGCTAATGTCTTACACGAAGCACAGCTATTTCTTATTTATTTCTGAGAAGTACCTTACAACTCATTGATAACTCACAAGTTTCCTAAATGCAATATATGTTGAAGGTATAAAAATTATTTCTCAATTTTCTTCACAGCCCTCTTTTATCTCCATAATACCTGTCTTGCATGTTGCCAGCCACTGTTATGCCACCTTTTAAGTGGCCTCACACAAATTAGGAATAAGCAATTGATTCAAATCTTGCTATACAATTCACTCCCAGTCCTTCTGATCTCTCCTGAAACGGTTTCTGAGACACTGCTCTTCTCCAGACAGATCCATGTATCACCTAAAGAATTTTCATCTCCAAATATAGCCTTCAGTTGGGGGGAAAAGCCGATTCACTTGTCTTCCTTTAAATTTTGTTTTCTCATTGTTAGCGTCCCTTGATGAGTTTCATCTTGCTACCTCTGCCTACCAGTAGGTATTTAGGGTGGACTTCACTGCCAGATAGGACACCTTATTTTAGGCACCAGCATGTAGGATTCTACAGGTGGTTAAGGTGTCTGAGCTCCCAGTACAGTCCATGCAGATCTAGTCAGTGGAGCCTAGATGCAGTTGAACCAACCCAGATAATTGAGGTACCTTAGCATATGCTGCCTGGCTTCCAGCTGCTGAAGGAAATATGTCTTTCTAGGGCCTCTGTCATATGTGTCAGTCTCATGCAGAGGTCTTCAGCAACGTAGAGAGCTTGGAAGAGTTCTCAAGGCATATGTTTAGGGAACTGAATTAGGTTCTAGACCTGCAGTATCCATTGCGGAAGCCAAGGTACCTCACTCATTTATAGACACCCACATGCGTATATTTGAGTCTCCCCCTGAAAGCTGGGTGAGATGATCCCCATTCATAGCCCTTAGTTTCACTATCTAGCTACACCTTTGAAGTTAAGTATAATTACACAGCATCCCTCCTCCAAAGCTTTTAGGACCCAGTTCCCGTTTTTAGTTGGACTTCATGCCTTTGAGGATCTGGTCCCTAAATGCTCTGCTGTGCCTGTGGCTAGATTTAGTTAGCAAAGAGTAGGAGAGCAAACGCAGCTGATCAAGTTGTCTCTGTTTAACAAACTACTGAGCATCTGTGGACCCACTTGACTATTTCATATTCACCTTGCAATTGACCCAGGTGAAGCAGGTGCTCAGCCCAGAAAGAAAGGTCTGGGTACCCAACTTAGGTGCAGTATTTCTGAGGAAGCACTGCCGCTGAAGGGACAGAGGGACAGAAGGACATGGTAGCTCAGGCTCTGCCATGATGCTCTGCTGGCTGAAGGGAGTGGCTTCTGGCCCTGGTAATCTCCTTTGCAGAGGAAGGGATATTTTGGGTACAAATCAGATGATATCAGAAGGGGAATGAAAGGGGCTTTCAGCTATCTCATTCTACAACCGAGCATGTATCTATAAGTGCCAGCATCTCAGGGGGCTGTTGTTCTAATTAAATAGATGGGAACATTGATCATGTGCGGCAGAAAAAATGTAATGAGGGGGTACTAATCCCCCAATGTTGCAGTTCTTCTAAACAATATGGAGGAATTATTAAATATCTCTCAGATACTCAATTTTCCAGCAGAGGACCCTGCTATGTACTGGCCAATACAGCAATTTGCCACCTCTTAAGAAAAAAAGTCTTTTTCACATACCAATTTGTCCTGTTTCTTCCAAAAGAATCATGAAATGGGAAACAGAAGAAGACTGGTAAATAAAAGCAACACCTTTCTGTGAATTTCCTTTTACTTGGCAATGTTGGAGAAAGTGGGGGGAGTGTTTTTAAAGATTGATGCTCATCTCCTTCCCCATGCTCAAAGGACACAGTCTTCATTAAAAAGACTCCGACTTGCCTGCTATAGGACATACATTTCTCAACTCAAATACTGCACTTCCAGCCAGTTGCTGGTCCTAATATCAAGTTTCTGCTGACATACAATACAAAGCATGGCACTTCCGTGTGACTGAGTTGACGTTCAACATGGAAACACTCCTCCACAGAATCACAAGACAGACTTGAAATTAAAATAATTTTCAAAGGAAATTATAGGTGAAAAACAAAAGGAGATAGATTGAAAATTGGAAGTAATGGGAAAATAAAGATGAGGCATTAGTGCTACCTAATTGTTTTCCTTTTTCTCCATAACAAAAATTATTACCTCTGTAAATGTATGTCACCCATGCATTTATCTACATTTCTGTTTGCCTATCATTTACCTGTCTTCCACCTGCCTGAAAGTAACTACCTATTTGGAAAAGCAAGTTAAATTGTCTTCCTCGGTGAAGGGAGGGGAGAGAGAGAAAAAAGAGAGAGAAAAATGATGAAAAATCTTGGTGTAATCTGAATAGCAATGAAGCAAAAGCTACTCCTTGATGTGCCTATGAATCCTGTAAATGAAGTGGCCCTTGAATTAAATTAATTTAAAATCTGGAAAATATTACTCGGCATGTTTGTCAATGTGCTGTATAATTATTAATTTGTTCATTGAGGCAACTATATAAATAAATAGAAGGCAGAATGCCATGATTAAACTAACACTAGAAATCCAGGGTCAAGGAGGCCTGTTATACAGGGATCTAAATAGCTTTCCCAGGTCCTATTTTTACATCTCCATACAGATCTGCAGGTCTGTAACTGCGAATTAATTGGCACACATTTAGATGCCAACAGAGCTTTTGTATTCTCAGTGCACATTTTGTCTTCTCAGAGTGAGATGTTAGTAATGGAGGTTTTAATATTACCCCTAGGGGAGCACCAGAAAATCTTAACAATTTCCTTCACTAGAGTATTTTCATTAGAGCTAAATGCTGTGCAATTTACATTTGAAATCAGGTGTAGGGTAAGTATAATGTGACAAGACATGTTGCAATGTTAGGTTTTTTTGTTCAAATGTTCCTTATTTACTGCACTATACCCTCAAAAGGTAAGCATGCAATTAAAATAAATATCTTGATTTTTAACCACTCTTAATTGAACCGGTATTGGGATAATAGGAGCACAAAATAGAATCAGGTTTAAAAGGACCCAAAGCACAAGATTAAAATATTACTCTATTTAAACAAAAATGTTTCAAGCAAAATAGGTTCTGTGCAGCAGAAATTAGTTCATCATAAGTAAAGCAGACACAAAACCCTTCCTTTGTAGTACTAATTCAATCTTGTGGTGCTTAAAATGCCAAGACCCCTGCATGACTCCCAGGAAAAAGCATAAACCCTACCTTTTCCAACCCAAAAAAAACAAAAAGAACTGAATTGGTATTAAAAAAAAAAAAACATGCAGTAAAGACCCAGAGGACTAGAGCCAAAACAGGACTGACATATAGCTGAGGCTGAATTTCAATGCTTGATCAATATGAAATTCCACTCTGCCATTTCCCACACCCCAAGGCACCCATCCAGGCATTCCATGACTGACTTGCTTTTTCATAGCAACAAAAGAAACTGCATACCCACAACAGGTTCAGTCAGATCAAGGCATCCTTCATGCCTAAACCTGATCACAGGATCCACTATTTAAGTGTTTCTCCACCAAAAAAAAACCCAATAGGCTCAGTCAGACCAAGGTTATTATCAAAGAGGGTCCCTAGAGAAGGGAAAGGATTGCAGCACCTGCCTCTTAGCCAGCCTGGACACTCCTAAAACCGAGAACACCAAACCATTGCAGAAGAGACCTGCCAGCAGCAGGAAGAGAGGAAGAAGCAGCAATCCTAGCAATCTCCTGCTCTGTAAAATTACAGCCAGCCTCAAGTGCAGCAGCATGGCACATTATGATGAAGGAGGATTGAGCACAAGGGGGTCAGACCCAGAAGGCTGGAATGGTTACAGGAGCATCCAGACACATCCTGCATGCAACAGAGCCCGCTTGGGCTGGGTAAAGCACCGGCGTGAAGTAACCTTCTCATTGTCTTCTTCCTTACAGAGCCAGGCCAGCATGAAGGCACAAAAATACCAAATTATTTTGGAGGGCAAATATTCATCCCACCTGATCAAGGTGTCCAAGTTAGGCACATGGACACTGTTGTCTCCACACCAACAGTGAAACAAAGAAGGTCCTACAAAGGGTGCTTTATATAATAGCAGGGTTAGCCACCCTTGTTGCCTTGTTCTTGTCACTGGATACACAGAGAGTCTAAAGCAAATTGGTTCCTAACCGAGGGGAGAGGAATCAAGCACAGAGGCTCACACCTTGGCTGGGCAGGACCAATTTTTCAGAACTTAGCCAGTACTTATAAAAAAGGCTAACAACCACAGCAGTCTCTCATATGCTCACACTGGAACTCATGGAAATCCAGGTCCCAGATTTTCTGGTATTACTGTAAATTGCAGCCTTCAGCTGCTATGGGCTCTGTGAAAAGCTCTTCATAAATTTTCATTAGAAAACTTACTGAATACAAGACAGACTGAAATTATATGAATGTTTGAAGGCATTTCTTCCAATCTTCTGAGGAAAGGTGATTATGAAAGTTCAAGTTACCTCTGAAGCTTAAAAAAAAAAATTTGTTCATGGGTCTTTTAGACATTTACCAAAATTTCTGAGAGCAGCAATGCATGGTTATGAAGTCTTCATGACCTGATTGATTTTTAAGAAGTTTACGCTGCCGTCTGAATGGTCATTAAATCTATGCAGAGCAAGAAATAGGAAAGCTTTGCTTCTGACCTTGTCCTTGCAGAGCAAAAGTGTGGGCAAGAACCAAAGGGCCTGGTGAGGTGCCAGGTTAACAATCGTCACCATGTAGTGGTGAGTAGAACACAATAAGCAGTGTGAGCAGTGAGAAGAAAAGCAGACCTTGAGAAGCTTGCAAATATTAAACAGAAGGGAAAAGAGGGAGAAAGAAGAGGGGGACTAAGAATAAAAATGTTCCCACTTCAAAGAGAGGAGATAAGGAAATGAGAACTTAAGAGGTCCTGTGCTTTGTAAAGTACTCAAGCTGTTAAGCATCTTGCCTCTGTAATATGTAAACAAAACAAAAAAACCCAAAACAAATCAAAAAAATCCAAATAAATTATCAGAAGATTTTTGGATAGGGAACACAATGAAATTGTATTAAAAATAATTAAGCAAATGGTAGAGTTGAGACATAAAAAGAATTAATATAATCTAAATTCCTTTGAAATCTGTTAAAAGTGTGGTTGCACATGAAATTGCAGTTGTATTTTGGATAAGGATTTCTAACTCTGCTTTCCACATAGCTCTGCCCACACCTTAGCCACATGTCCATCATAATCCCACCTGTTTTTCAGAAGGTTGTTGCAAATATTGACTGTGTTTGAAATGCAGAGAAAAGTACAGTCAGGTTTTTCAAGCCATTTGGAAGAATAGAAAGCATAGAAAGAGGTTCTTCCTCAGGGAGGAATAGCCATTAAAGGGAAAATGAGGCAGGAAGGAAATTACCTCAAGGAACAATTTCCATTCTTACCTATTTTATTATCAAAAGCAAAAATGCACATATCTAGGGCATTATTCTGACCTATTCTAGACTTTTGTTTCAGGGTTGTGTATGTAGAAAAGCATGTGCTAGGTCACAGATAGTTGGCATGAAGGAATAGGATGTCTCTAAAGAACAAGCCAAATCAAACATCACGTTTTTCTTGTGTGACTCTATTGGCTGTGTCTTAAAAGTGGTATTAAAATAACTTGTAGTGAAAAATAAAAGTATATTTGTGATGTTAAATGGCAAAATTTTCTGGTCCAGGTTTTGAGTTTAGATAATGATAAAAGAAAATAACTGAGATTAATTCTTCTGCTGTTTAACATCAAAACTGTTTAATGCTTGCCAACAGCACACAAAAGACAGAATCCGTGTTCAAGTGAAATATCTATCATGCATGATCTCACTTGAGTACTATGAAAACAGATGTGATTATATTGGGTACACAGGACTCTGGACAAACAGGTGCCTTGAACTAAGGACGTCTAAGGAGCATTGTGCCTCCAGAATACCCAACAACACAACCTTCTTATCCAAGTATCCTTGGCTTATCGCTGCCTTTAATGACATCTGAGGGAGTTTCTACCCCTGTGAATGCTCTTCCACGGCCATTCAGACTTACAGACTGCCAGACACCTCATGACCTCTCCATCCAACAGAGGCCACGGTTTAAAAACACTAGCTGTCTCCACATGAGTACAAATCAGGAAGGAGAACCAGTCTATCCCACTGTCTATTTATCTAGTCCATACTTCATTGATTTGTCTTTGTTATGGAACACAGTGTTGAAAGCCTTGCTGAACTCAAGACGAGCAACATCCAGCACTACTCTTCTCCCAGTCTTCATCACAGAAGGCTATCAGGTTGGTCAAGCATGACTTCTTCATAAATCCATGTTACTAGTCACCTTCTCATCCCTTATATATATCAAAAGAGCTTCCCATAATATTTGCTCCATGACTTACACAGCGACCAAGATGAGGCTGACCTGCCTGTAGTTCCTCAGATCCTCCTCCCATCTATTCTTGAAGATGAGAGTGACATCTGCTTTCTTCCAGACATGGAACATGAATACAGCAATGAAGAAATCTGACCCATCTCATCACTTTCAGCACACTAATGGTACTGTAGCAAACAGGGAAGTGTTAACTAGTCATGAGGAACAATTAACACAAAACAGAATGTATAGAGTTGTGTTTCAGATGTATTGTGTGGTTTGTTGTTATTTTTTAGTTTCACGGAAAATTCAGATGATGTTTTATTGTTCATTAGAACAATCATCAACACCTACCTGTTGACACTGAAATGTATTGCAGATGTTTCGCTGCCATACATTAGTAATATTTAAAAGTGTTATCAAACACCCCTTCAATTTAGGTTTAGGGAGTGCCATGTAAAAGTGTTTTAAACTTAGGAAGAGTGTTATTAAAAGCTAAGCCAAGCTTAGCCACAGCTAAGCCAAAAGGTATATTTTCTTTAAAACTTTACATCAATAAGCTGCCATTCAGAATTTATATTAGACTATCCAATGGATATCCTTTTCCTGTCAGGTCAATGTTATAGCAAAGTTTTAGAATGACAGCTTAACAACAGGAAAGTGTTCACATGATGTCTCAAAGTAATTACAAGGAATACTGAAATAAAGAAAAGTGACATAGTGATTCCCATGAATTAATACAAAGAAGATGTGCTGGACCCTTAAAAGTTGCCATGGTCAGTCTTGATCAAAATGATGACTAGATGTAACAAGCAAGGAAACCTCATCACCTGTCTGAGTTTCTAGAAAAGATATATGTCTCTCTGCAGATGGAGCTCTCGATCTAGCTCAGCAGAAGCCATTGGAAAAAAGTCTTCAAATTCATATCCACTTAACCTGTGTGTTAACCAGCTAATATTAATTTGGTATTTACTACTGTATTTTACTACAGCAAATGAGAAAGGGCATAAACTAGAACAATTGCAAGTTTTCTGAGACAGAACAGGTGACTTCTAGATGCTGGTCTGTACAACAGAGATGAGAAGACATCCAAACAAATTGGACTGCAGCCCCTGAGATGGATCTGAGGTTTACAAGATAAGGCCTGTGAGGTACCTAAGGACAAAACATGTGCAATACAGGCAGGCTGGTCTGCAGCCTGGAGGCAAGAACTGAGGGATGTTTTTCAAATGGTCTGAAAGTCCACAGAAAGGACAGACACAGAAGGAAACCCCCACACTGTCACTACAGGCTTAATTCTTTGAACGGGCAGTTGATAAGAGAATAGCCTTAATTTGCATGAAGGGCAGAGGAGACATAAATTACAATTGAGCAGGAGGGAGATAGGGTCAGGCATGAAATCCCAAATGAGGCTGAGCTGTGTGCTGCCATGGCCGTAAGCACAAACTACACTTTTGCCAAGACAAGTGTTTCCATGGTTGATGCAGGTGAGAATCAAGGAATCAATTGTATTAGAGCATTAAAGTATCAGGTAGCTGATACTGCGGGTGACTTCATTCCACTGGAAGTCAAAAACCTGTTGGCCAGCAGCGTATCACCCATGTCCTCAGCTTCTGAATGCCTATGGCCTCTCCAACTGAATTATAACCACAGCTACAGTCTTTCAATGTTAATAGGATTTAAAAACTTGATTGGGGGCAGAGGAGACAAGGCAGCTCATACTAGCTGGTGTGATACCTGCTGGAGGAATATGCCATCTACAGCAATGAGGGAAATGCTTGGATGGGGAAGAGTAGAGTGGCAGTGGAGGGATGACAGCCAGTGCTTGCGAGCGCTACATTTCTAGCTATCCATCAACAGTCCATAATGCCTTCAACACCACAGTCCCAGAAGAGCTGCAGCCTTCCTGTGAAAGTATCCAGCAGGCCTTTCAGTGTCTACCAAAAGCCACCAGGACTGACTTTTCATGTAACTCTCGCCTGCCGCTTTGGTTGTAAGCTGCAAAAGATCACCTCTGCACACTGCAGTTGTGATCCTGAACCAGAGTTTGGACTTCTCAGTGCCACAGTAATACAAACAAGAAAGAGGTGAACGCACAGAAAGCCTGCGCAGGCACAAGAGCATCTGTAGTAGCAGACCCTCTTAACTGTGCAAAGATATTCACAGTAAGTTCGCTGTGCGTGCAGCAGAGATCACATCCCCAGTAAGACACAGGCAACCATGCAGGTCGGCAAGAAAGTGAGAGAAAGGGCTCCCTCCCAGCCGGCAGCTGAGACCAGCACAGGCTGTAAGAAGTTTCTGCAGCCTGCTGAACTAGTGTAACTTTAACCAGAAACCAGGGCATGCAAAGCCACAGAGGGACCACACTAGATGTATTTGTCCAGGGGTAGAGCAGAGGAGAAGCACCTGCACAGCTGCACCTATTTCAACTGGGACATTGTATTGGGTTTCTGAGATGGAGTTAATTTTCCCCACAGCAGCCCTCACAGTGCTGTGCGTTGTACTGGTGGCCAGAAAGGTGTTGATAGCACACCAGCGTTTTGGCTCCTGCTGGGCAGTGCTGGCACAGCACCAAGGTTGTGTCTCCAACATTCCCCCCTCACCAGTAGGCTGGGGGTGGCAAGACCTTGGGAGAGGACACAGACAGGACAGCTGACCCAAAATGGCCAAAGGGATATTCCATACCATATGACGTCAGCTCAGCAATAACAGCTAAGAGAAAGGTGGAGGAGAGGAGGGGCATTCGTTATTTACGATGTTTGTCTTCCGGAGCAACCACTATGCTTACTGAAGCCCTGCTTCCCAGGAAGTGGATGGACATCGCCTGCTGATGGGAAGAAGAGAATAAATCTTTTGTTTTCCTTTGCTTCCGCTTGTGGCCTTTGCTTTTGCTTTATTAGACTGCCTTTATCTTGACTCACGTGGGGTTTTTTTCCATCTTAATTTCTCCCTCCTGTCCTGCTGAGGAGGGGAGTGATAGAGCAGCTTGGAGGGCACCTGGCATCCATTCAAGGTCACCCTGCCACAGACGTGATTGCTGAGGCTAATGCTTGCTGCTTCCAAGTTGCTGGGCCCTGATCTTCTGTCACCAGTGGTGCTTCTCCCCTGCTCTCTTCCACCTGCGGAAAAGGACGTGTCTTTATATTCATTGCTCCACTACTAGAGAGTCATGCAGAGTAGCTTAAACCACCAGAGCTCTGAGTATGGAGAAATGCTGGCTCAAGCAAGAACAAGCACTGGCTGTGAGCCTCGGAGGCTGTTGCATCAGCTTCAGCCTCTCAGGTACTTCTCTTTCTTCCCGAGTTCAAAGTCATACCAGTTAGCCTAACTAATCAGCTTGGCTTAATTCCAGAGAGTTATTACTCTCTGAAAGTGCACTGAAAAATGTCTGTGCAGTTTTTCTTCCTTTCTGTAACCTCATTTGCTTTAATTGAATAAATCCTGTGCTTTTGCACTGCATTTTTTCCTGCTCCCTTTAAAATTACTTGGAGTTTTCTTATTGTCTTCAGTGAGAAGAACGGCTGCTTATCCAAACAGGATTTCTGATTGGGAGCTGATTAAATATTTAAGCAATTCTAGATCGAATGCTTATTTTCAGGGACTTAATATAGCGCATCTAATTAAAGTTAAGTGATTCCTCCGTGCATAAGTCCTCTTATGTGAGTAACGAGGAGCACATAGTTGAGGATAAATAATTCTTCAAGGTTATCTGAAATGTGGACCCATTAGTAAATAATGTGGCATTTAGCTAAGTGAGAAATACTCTTGAGGATACAATCTCCCTTATGGAAACTTATGTCTGGTACTATAGTCAGGCTTCGTGAGATTTGAAATTTACCTCATACTAAAAATTTACTTATTTTTGTGTTGTCCATACCAAAGATTGGCAATAATATCTAACAAATCTCAGCCTCATAGGATGACCAAAAGCCATTAGTTGGGACTGCTGACTAGCAAAGCAAAGGAGGTAGACAAGCTGGGACTGGAGCAGACACAGGACTGAAATACACCAGAAAGTAAAATAGAATTTGGGAGGACAAGAGGGAAAAGATGGCTGAAATTGCCCAGACACTATCACACATTCATACTACCAACTTTCATCTCTTCTTCCACTGCTCACAGTCCATAGAAGAGAGTAGCATTACAGGTCCAGAATATTTTGAAATGTATGTATGTTTACGTATTAAAATTGAAGCCTACCACTAAGTCTAATTCTAGAATATATCCAGTTCACACTTTAAGTGTTTATATATTGCTATTTATTAAGTATATTTTGTTTTCTTTTTCAGTGTAGTTGTAATACAAAAGTTTAATGAGAGAGAATGGAAAAAAAAATTCCAATATTGAATATTTCATTAATTTTGAATATTAGAAATCTTTGGTTTTCAAAGAAAAATAGAGGTTCTTCTTCCTTCCAGAAAAAATAGCAGAAAAGCATGAAATCTTCTCTTCGTTTATTTGAAAGAGGAGCTTCTTTTTTACAACTGGCAATGAAAACTTTGTTTCAATCAATACAGAAAATCTAGGAAATACAGTTCTAGTTCAAAAATTTTTGTTTCTTGCAAAAAGTTAGCTCCCACTCCAACTTTTCCACCAGCACCATCAAACAACATGACATCAACTTTGTAATCTGCTGAATCCTCATCCTAGAAAGATATTTAATTCATAATGAGAAGGAATGACAAAATCTTGTTCAAAATATTTTTCAATAATGTCAGACTGAGTTTTCTAAAATGTTGGATGGTGGACATGAACAAAGTCTCTTAAAACTTCTTCACGTAGATAAATGGAAGAAATAGTTCAGTGCCACAAAGGAAACAATCTCAAGTCTCATTTTTAAAGACAGAAACATTCAAATTATAAACATTGGTTATCATGGAAGCTCAGTACACACCGTGCTCTTCTCTCCCAGTAAGGTCCTCAGATATTATGGTGCTGTTCCATGTCTTCCTGGTTGATTATTCTATTCATTGTTACACTTATGATATAGCTCTAGATAGGAACAGTTTAAACGGGTTAATTTTTTTTCTGTGACAGTACCTTGTTCAAATGGAGAGGGCCCTTTTCTCTTTTGAAGAGTGATGGGGATATTTTGCTTGTGATTAAGGCTCTGATCCTTAGTCTAGCTTTAACCATTTCTGATGGGCACAAAACTTGCAGGCACATTTCACAATGTAATTATTTGTGTCTGCAATCTACTTACTTAGATGTCTGAGTCCCTGATTGCATCCATAAGTCAGGGACTCGGACATCTAAGTGATCTAAATTGCACCTGCAACAATTTGCACCTAAAATGTCAAAAAAGGATATAGCAGATAGAAAAAGAGTTCAGAGATGGGTGATGAGAATAATTAAGGACATGGAAAACCTCAGAAATGCAACAAAATGTAACAGAATTGGACTGTTTACCTAAGAGATGAGAAAAAATGAATAAAAGAGGAAATGATCAAAAGTAGAGAACTTAAGGAGCAGGATAGAAAAGATAGATGAGATACTTTTATCCGCCTCCTTTATCATAATGGAAGAACAAAGAAACATTTCACTAAATTTAAGCATGGAAAATTCAAAATTTATGTAAAAGGAGACACACTTTCATGCAATTAACATGTGAAAAGCCCAACCACATGAGGTAGTGAATCCAGCAGGATTCAGTAGAGGGTTAGGCACCTCTTTGCATTTAAAAATGCTCAAAAACATTTTAAAGGCAGCAATTTCAGAGAAAAACTACCTACCTTCCTGCTTCAAGGCTTCAATTATTTTATTTTTTTTAATATTGGGGCAGGGGTGCAGTCCTGATTAATTTAGACATGCCTGATGCAGGATTCCTTGTGCCTGCCCCCTGAGGCATTTAGGGCTGCCTCTGATTTGTGACAGGCTGCTGGGCAAGGTGGAGCTTCCAGAGAGAGCCACCCCAGCTCAGCCACTCCAACTAGGAGGACATGCAAATCCAGAAGCCCTTTCAGAAATTGTCTCAGTAGGACTCAAAGAGGGCTGTAGATTGGAGCCTTGCATCTTTGCTACCTGGGTAATAGGAAATGAGAAGTTCATGGATTTCATAACAGCCTAGGGAGTGTCATTATACTACTGAAAGAACTAGAATGTGAACTAGTACAGGGACATATTTTTACAAGAAAATCTGCACATGAAACAGATTATTGGAACAGCTGTCAAATAGTGTTGGTTAACAACATGCACTGTATTCCACACGAAAGAGAAAAGTTGTTAATCTACTTTATTCTCACACTGATTTTTTTTTTTTTTCAAAAAAGAAAAAAATGTAAGAGCTACACCCCCACTCACAGTATTTTGTAAGCCAAAGAAAAATATAAGGAAGAATTCAAGAAAACTTGAAGAGAGGTGGCTAGGACATTCAGAAGTACACAAAGGAATGCATTAGGTACTCCCCCAGTGCAGCTCACCGGTGTCTCAACCACTAACGACACTCTAGTAGATCCTACTTTTCCAGGAACACATGTTAACAAACCAGTGCATTTTCATGCCAAAAACTGTTTTGCTAAAAAATTGCTGGCCTGTTCTATGAGTTTCTCTGCTTCAAAGCCAGAGCTTACCTAGTCTGTATGTCTTTCCATATAGTTTAATTAGATGGTACAGCTGTGTTAGGTCTTCAGCAGGATAGACAGAGAGCCATGCACCAAAAATCAGATATAACTTGGGAGTTAGGACATTTACTGAGCTATAGGAGATGTGGGTTTAAGTCTCAGCTGGAAATCAGGCAGGATTGTTTTTCACAATCTTAGAGGAGCTCCCTAGCAAGCCATATGAGAAATAACTTATTGCCTGTCTTTTCAGTCACCATCCCTGGAGGTATTTGAAAGATGTGTAGATGTGGGATTTAAGGGCATGGTTTAGTAGGACTTGGCAGTGCTAGGTTTACGGTTAGACTTGATGATCCTAAAGGTCTTTTCCAACCTAAATGATTCTATGAGTCTATGACTCCATGACATCGTTCCAGGCTTGACCAACCAGAAAACACAGAACTTAAAGCCAGGCTACTTTCTTGACCACCGTAGCCCTACCTGGTTTTCCAGTTAGTCTGGCAGTTTTCAGCAATGCTTCTTGTGCATACCTAGTTTTTCTCTTATATCTTAGACAGGCTCTGAAAATTTGAATCAGGTCTATAAAATCTAGGGAGCCCCAATGCACTAAAAATGTCTTGAATAGACATGATATTCCATGTGCTGGTGCAAATTTAGAAAAAGGCACAAAGATGGACATTTAGGAAATGTAATGCAGGCAGGTAGAGGACTAACTCCAGTTCCCAGCTAAATACAGTCAGAATCCTCCCATGGCCATCCATGACCCTGGAACAGGATCCAAGAGAGAATTTAAGACGTTATGATAAGAGAAGACAAAGATGTCCACTTGGCTGAAGATGTGAAGGACAGAATTACAGAACAGGAAATAAAGAAAACAAGAGGAATTAGAGGAGAGATTCAAAGAGCTGAACTGTACAAAGGAGTAGTAGATAAAGCAAGTGATTTTGATGGGTCCAGGGTCAAGGAACAAGAGAGGGAAAAAAGAAAGCAGATTAAAAGTCATTGCAGTGTTCAACTGCAGCTGAGACAATGGTGGCATGAATACACACTTTAGCTTCTTGAATTAAGAGTTTAGACAGTGAGATGTAGAGACAACCAGCAGATTTTGGCTACTGTTTGGATTTCATAGACAAGGAGATTTAATATGCAATATTTACTTCTTCTGATTTCTTCCCCTTTGTGTGAGTGAATAGGTGTCAGATTGTTTGGTCAGCTTAAACTTCTTTGAAACTGAAGGGCCTAATTGACAACTTTCATTTAGAGGCAAGTGTAAGAACCCAGGATGGTCCTTTTGTCCGCTGAGATGTTGAATCAATAGCCACACACTGACAATATGTGCGACAGTCCAAACAAAGGGGTGCTTCCAAGGCTGAGGAATTTGTTCCGATTCTGGGGAGGTTTGAAAGTCTGTGAAACAGAAAAGAAAGCACAGTTGTTACAGCACCCTGCAAGGAAACACTAGACACAGCCTAGATATGCCGATCTCAGAAAAGTTGGGAGAGAAAATATTCTCAGCTGATTGATGGTTAAAGGGCACTTGGACCTGAAAGCAAGGAAAGTGTCTAAAAATTGTTTGAGAGAATGTTAGTCATCCCAGGTCAAAACTGTGCCAGGGACCACTTTCTAAATTTAACAGCACAATCAAGCTCCGGTGTCAGGAATGCTCTCGGTGTTATCCCAAATCACTAGAGCAGATGTACCCACTCTGACCCTGAGTCTGGGGCTGCTGTGTGTAGACAGGCAAGGCTGCAGCTTTGGGCTGAATTTGGGGGAGGAGAAGGGAGGGGTAGTTCCCCTCCCGATATTTCACTCTGTTGGAATGCAAGTGTCCAAAGCAGCCATCTCTTCCCATACTGTCCCCCATGCTGTACAGAGATATAGGCTGTTTCCCAGAGAAATGCAGGGCAAGGTGAAGAGGAATATATAACGCGCTAGATGCTATGATGTGTTTCTTACATTCGAGTATGCTTGGGCAGTATCATAGGCAGCACTCAGCTGAGCAAAAATGGTATCTTAAGAAGATTTTAACATTCACCAGTTTTCCAAGCCCTACCACTGGGTTATAATCTGTTGAAAACAAGTGGTCCCCTTCCTCTTTTGGACAGACTTCAACTAGTGCAGTTACAAGAAAACGCATAACCACCATTGTTTTGTCCATCCTGGCCCCAGCAAAGAGTTAAACCCTTTCTTTTTTGCCCTCTGTACATTCCTTCTTCCTCCTCTTTCCTATTTTCCCTTTTCTATGAATTCCCACACCACTTTTGCTTTTGTAAGCATTTGTCTTTTCCTTATTAAGTATTTTTGGAAAATATTACCTCCTGTTCTCCCCTCCATTCTTTCATGTTCATTCCTAGTTAATGTTCAATGGCAACGCCAGGTAAATACAATGCAGACATTTATAGCTGAGCTAGTAGTTTATAGTCCCTTGTAGAGAAATTCCTCTAAGTTACAATTTACCACATCCTAATGTAGCAGCTGAAAATGGCCCAGATTAATCACATCCAAGACATATATAGTTCCCTTCATGTCTCTTACTGTGAAAGAGTTTGGGAAAATAGGCCTGGTTTTTTGGGTTAAGGAGTAAGTGAGCAGCCCAGACAGTTTCTCACTGAAAATCTCTCAGAGAGGAACCCATCTTGGGCCAGGTCTCTGTTAGGCTAGGGAAGCAAGTCTTGAAAATCTCAATGGGAAGAAATGTGGCAAAACCAGAATTTATTGCTTCACCTCATCCAAAACAGAAACAGACAGCTCAAAAATTTCTACCTTTCAAAATAAAGCAAAACCACAAGACATGATTCAGCTCCAGGCAGATCAAGTCCTTCCTCAGGGATTATGTTTGGGAGAGGGCAAGAAAAATATTCGCGATATGGGGCCTTTGCATCCTCTTGTTATTAGAAAAAAATAACAGACTTTTCCAACTGCTATGAAATCAGCTTTCATTTCCATTCCTTTCTTTGACAACTTTCAGAAAAGAACAGTAAACAAAAAGGTGGTTTATGATATTAATTCTGTTTCTACTCACTTCCATGTACACACATTGCCTGCATGCACTTATGTTACATGGAGTTAGCAGTTTAGGTAGCCACACAGGAATTGTATTTGCCCTAGCCTCCATCTCCCATTCACTTACAGAGATTTTTGAACGTAACAAACAAACACAAGGTCACAGGAGCTAACTGTGCTTCCCTTGAAGTCAGGGGTTTTTTCCCAGGACCGCTGGGCCAACATAGAGAGGTTGAAAGCCTGCTTTGAGTTCTGTGAGACAGTTGTCTGAGAGGATTAATTACAAATACCATCCATCTATCAAGCAAAGACACAGTCAATTACCTATTCAATCCTATTGTGTCTAAAATGGGAGAATTACTAAAAATTGAGTGAGTCAAGTATAAGTGATGGCTTCAGGAAGTTCTTCCTCAATAGAAAAACTGAGTAGCAAACTAATGGGCAGACAGACCTCTTACTGGGAGTCAGTTCCCTCACTTCTGACCTACCTTCATTTTTCCTTGTTTAAGTTTCTCAGCTGTTGTTTTTAATGTGAAAATACAACTGTAAATCTGTGTTGCTTTCACTGAGAATGTGAAATAATACAACATAAGTTAGGGAGGAGTTTATGTTGCAAAAATATTTGTGTTATGGAGCTAATTTCATACCATTTTATTCTTCTCAAACTTATAATTTTCAACTGCTCATACATTTTCATGGCCAGAAGTGATTGTTAGCATCATCTAGTCTGACATGTAGCATAGCAAGGGCCAGATAAGTTCATCCCTTAATTCTTGCGTTGATCCCGACAATTTACATTTGGATTAGAGTATATCTTCTACAAAGTCATGCAGTCTTCATTTAAAAACTTAAAAGCAATGGGAAAAAAATCTGCTACAACTCCTGGCAATCTGAATAGTTAATTAAACATTAAAAATCCACAACTTATTTACAATGTGAATTTTGTTTTGCCTTAACCTTAGCCATCGGATATCTTTGCCACAGTCAAGAAGCCTCCAGTAGTTCTCACATTTTCCACTGCCAAGGTGCTAAGCACCTTGCAGTTGGAGAATTCCCCATTAAATATTCTTTCACTCAAAGGTGTTGATTCGTTAGAGAACTACACATGACTCATGGTCGAGTCCTGTCCCTGCAGTACCCCAAACTGACAGCTAAACCCTGCCACTCTCTGTAATGGAAAATATGCCCAGCCTACACATGTGGGAGTGTTCAGCAGAGAGGCCACCAGCTCTTCTCCATAAACTGGGCTTATGTCTTGTAGAGCTTACCTGCCTCCCACAGAGGCAGCTTATGGTTATTAGCTCCTGACAACGCAGCTGCAACCACAACATAATGGATGCTAACCCCAAGAATAAATGCCAAGGGGGATGGAACAGGTGACCAGGGAAAGAGTGTACCCAAATAACCAATCTGTGGATTAGCAGGCCATCACACAGATCCAGCAGTCTCCCTGAAAAAAAGGCTCAGAGGTAAGCAGGAACTGGAAGCCACATTTGCTATTTACAGATGAAAAATAATTGGGTACTTGCAAGCTGGCCACTTAGAAAACCAACTTTCACTCATTCCATCTTCACATCCTTGCTTAATATATGGGTATTTCATCTGTAAACTTATTTTAGACAGTCACAAAGTGGCCCTAATGTAACCGTCATTGCTCATCCTCCCTCCCTGCCGCTCTTCTGTGAAGCCTGTTGTGCTACTGTAATGCTATTAACATTTCTCCAAAGTAACAGAAATGCTAGGATGTACCTGATGCATTCAGGAACCCAGCAGGTGCCTTCTGCAGGTACCGCATGTCCAAGCAATGCCAGGGAGCAGTCATAAAGTTAACACAGTAGTAAGCTGTGTAATTTTTAGATAACAGCTACTTACATAAGTACAGAAATTGCTACATTTTATATGTACAGATTGCTCACATTCCAATTATGGACCAAGACCCAGTGCATGCAAATAATTAGTATTTAGGAGCAATACATTATTTTTTTTCCCTGCACACCACTCTGTGATCTGAAAACACTGGTCGATTCCTAAGTTACTTTGCATGTGTCAGTACAATTTCCCCTCAGTCCCAGAAGCTTCTGGAGTACATAACTGGTGTTATAATGTTACAAGGGCCTAATAATCATGTCGTCAAAGCTTCCCATACAATTTTCATCTTTTATTATATGGTTAGCTTATTTGTACATCAGTATCATTTGGCAAATTGCATCTAGAACACATGAGGAGGCTGAAGATTAAAAACACACTCTTGTTCCTCGTGGCAGCCCTAGGTGCAAGATATTACCCTTTAACGCCATGGAAAGTCTCCAGCTACCTGACATGAGGACAGGGCACAGCGACGCCAGTTGGGTAATTTCACAGAATCACAGAATCACTAAGGTTGGAAAAGACCTTTAAGATCATCAAGTCCAACTGTCAATGCAACACTACCATGTCCACGAAACCGTATCCTCAAGTACCAAGTCTACACAGTTTTGGAATACTTCCAGTGATGGTGACTCCACCACCTCCCTGGGCAGCCTGTTCCAATGTTTGACCACTCTCTCAGTAAAGAAATTTTTCCTGATATCCAGCCTAAACCTCCCCTGGCACAACTTGAGGCCATTTCCTCTCGTCCTATCACTAGTTACTTGGGAGAAGAGACCAACACCCACCTCACCACAACCCCCTTTCAGGTAGTTGTAGAGAGCGATAAGGTCTCCCCTCAGCCTCCTCTTCTCCAGACTGAACAACCCCAGTTCCCTCAGCTGCTCCTCAGAAGACTTGTGCTCCAGACCCCTCACTAGCTTCGTTGCCCTTCTCTGGACACGCTCCAGCACCTCAACATCCTTCTTGTAGTGAGGGGCCCAAAACTGAACACAGGATTCAAGGTGTGGCCTCACCAGTGCCAAGTACAGGGGCACGATCACTTCCCTACTCCTGCACGATCACTTCCCTACTCCTGCTGGCCACACTATTGCTGATACAGGCCAGGATGCTGTTGGCCTTCTTGGACACCTGGGCACACTGCTGGCTCATATTCATCCGGCTGTCAACCAGCACCCCCAGGTCCTTTTCCGCTGGGCAGCTCTCCAGCCACTCCTCCCCAAGCCTGTAGCATTGCATGGCCTTATTGTGACCAAAGCTTTTTTGCAACACCAATGGGTTTGCATTCAAATGGTGACACTTGAATACTCAAAATGGGCATCGGTGGCCAGCCGTGGAAAGGGCAAGGCCACTAACGGCGCGGCTTGCCCCACTCGGCTCCCTGGAGCGTGAGTCGGGGCTCCCTGGCCCTCCCTGGAGTCGTGGCTCCCGGAGGGCCGCAACTGGCTCCCAGCTCCGCCGCTAATGGCCGGGACAGGCGAGCTCCCCCTCCAAGGCACCGGCTTCCCCTGCCCGAAGGCCGACCCGACCTGGGGGACGCCCCGCCGCCCCGTCCCACTCAGCGCCGCCACACGGGTCCGGGCAGGGCGACCGCCCCGCGGCGGGCTGCGAGCGGGAGCGGCGGACCGTGCTCCGGACCCCGGCGCGCAGTTGCGTCCAGCCCTGCCCTTGCCGAACTGCCGGGGAGCGGGGGCAACTGCCGAGGGGCCGGGCGGGGCCGCGCCGCCGGCCGCAGCCTGCCGGGCCGGAGCCAGGGCCGGCGCGGGGCGGCAGCACGGCCGTTAACGGCCGCCGGGGGGCAGCGCGAGATCGCCCAACCGCCGCCGCCATCCCCGCCGCCGCCTCGGCTGGCACCGCGGCGCATGGTACGGCACGGCACGGCCGGGCACGGCACGGCTTGCAGCCTGCCGGCTCCTTCCCGCGCCCGTCCCACCGGCAGCGCGGCCTTGTGTGGATGCCCGCCCCAGGGAGGCGGCTGCACCCGCGGGGCGACGCCCGGCAGAAGGCGGCCCGGCGCCCGCTCCCTCGGCCGCCTGGTGTGCAGCCCGCGGCTCCCCGAGCGGCAGGCCGCTTCGTTTATTTATTTAAGGAGATTTCACCTAGGAGCCGCTGATCAAAGCTAATGCAAAATAAATGTCTGCCTTTAATAGACTGATTCTTCTAAGCCCTTGACACTGGGAATTGGGATTTCCCAATGCTATTAGCACTTAGCAGTAGGCGCTCCAGACCAGCCAAGAGCAAGGGATTAAGAGGTATTTGTCTAAACTAATTTCTCTCTCTATACCGAGTCTATAGAGACTGGTGTTACTCTGCTGGAATTGTGCAACACGGCTAATTGGCTACAAATTTAACAGTGGCAGGGCTCCCACCCGAGGCAGCCATGTATTCATTACCCTGGTTCTTGCCTCAAACGCACACCAGCGTTGGGCACCCGGGCGGCCCTGCTTGCAGTCTGGGGAAGATGAGCGCCCTGTCGTGCCTGCCTGGGGAGCCAGCCTGGACACCTTGTGGAAAGCAAGTCAATCAAGAAAAATCATAATTATCATAGAAATAGGATGCATGTAGCACAGGGCCTGCCAACTTTTATTTATGTGATCAAACTTTCAGGATGGATGTTGACTTTTTTCCAACAGATATTATACTGCCTCTCATACCCTTTCAAGCACAAAGACAAAAAAACCTTGCAGTATTGGTTGGGTTTCCTTACAGTTCCTCCCTCCAGGCTGGTTTGCTGTGTGTTTGCTTCTTTACCACTTGAGCACAGCCTAAAGCTAGAAGTGGTTAGGTTTATATCACGTTTATATCTGATGAAGAGGAAGACTTAGGAGCCATTAAGGGTGCACAGATGCATTTTTGTTTTGTTCTTAGGTTAGTCAAAAAGCAACAGGTTTGATAGAGTTGTCTTGGACTATGGAAGAAATGCTGGGAAAGACCACAGCCTAAAGTCACTGCTGCTGGAGAACGATTCTGTGACAACCAGGGGTTTATTCCTCTCCTCTGAGCAGCACTCACTCACCCACAGTACCACCATTATACTATTGCTTCTTTTTGGAGGAGGATTCTCCCAGCAAGACTGTTCAGTAAAGAACAAAGGCTTCAATTTCCAAGATGAACTTCTACACTTTCTACGGCTCTGATGGAAATCTGAATAGCCATGTGAGTCAGGCAGGACCTCAGTGTCCCAGTCTTTCAGAGTTGCCTTCTCAAGACGAAGCACTGCATCATTATTGCCTTGAGCAGAAAGGTCATCCTGAAGTTGTGATGTTATCCACCTCCGTTGCCTGGAAACTTGGGGAAATAAAAAACAGTAAAGCTAAAGTTGGCCAAACCTGGCAGTTCGGATTACGGGACCGTGTCACTCTTGCTAACACTAGATTCACAAACTAGGTTGCTATTCTACCCGAGTCATTTTGGTTTTCATCCCCCAAACCCAAGAACAAAATTTATGATCTGTGATTTATCTATTGAGTTCAGCGTCTTATAATGCCGCACCTAGAACATACACCTGTGAAACTCAAGTAGCATCTTACACAACCAGGCCAAACTATCAAAGACAGTATTGCAAGAGTGGCTGTTGAAAAAGCTTTGCAACAGTGTTTGTTGAATCTCAGTGTGTGCTGCTGGGCACATCCTCCTGTACTGAGAAAAGCCCATGAAAATTCTCAGAATGAAATTCTGGCTTTAGTGAGGTGGGTGGGAAATACTCAGAATTTCATCAGGGCCACACTTTTACTGAAGGAGGACACAGAGCTTCAGGTGCTCAGTGGAGTGCCCTAAACAGCCCGGGGAACACAAGCCAGGTGGGCAATGCTCGCCCTCCCTCTCCCTCACGTACACACTGATGAAAAATTAACAAGTGGTGTCTGTTGATGTCCTGCAACAACCCAAAGATAGCATCAATTTTAATCTCAGTGTACAAGATAACAGTAAGATGCTGTCCAAGAACCGAATTAACAATATCGGTCCATGAACAGACAGGGTTAATTCTGCTAAAAATCCAACATCTAAGCTGTCATTGATCAAACCTTTCAAGCTAGAGATTGCATGGCCTTACCAGGAGCACTTCCTGAGATGCGCATAAAGAATATGACAAATTCAGTTGGAACATCTTCAGTATGAGGTAACACAGGGATACAGAACAAGAAGGCAGAAAATAAGATGAAGATTAATCAAGGTGTTCCACTTCTGTACAAGATACAACGAAAATATTGTCATGGTTTAACAGGAGCAGAGGTTGTCTCCCGAGGCAGTAAGTACCCGTGCTAACTTCATACAGCAGCCAGAGGCCAAGCTGCCTAGCCCCCTCTCATTAAGGGAGAAGTGCCCCATTCAATGAGGCACTTCAACAGTTGTCTACCTTTGAACGTGCAAATACCCCCATTAAATCTGGTGGATCAGGGCCAAAACTAATTAATTTAGTGATGCTTTGCATCAAAATCTCACTTGCAATACATAGCACTCACAATCAGAAAGACAGGGGATTAATTAAACTAACTATTTAGAAAGCTGAGCAGGTTAGGACTGGGTTAGGAATAAAGAGCATAATGATATCCTTAGTGGAAGCCAGTGAAGCAAATGCCCCCTGTGAAACTGATAGGAATTTTCTGAGGATTTTTTTCTGTTTGGTTTTTTTGTGAGATAAATGAATTGGGACTGGCAAGCCAGCCAATTTCGGGTCCAAGAGGCTATGCACTTTTATTTAGATTACTTCTTTCAACCTGTCCCTACCAACCAGACTCAACCCAAACTGTATCATGAGCAGCAGCTTCATAGTACTTCTAAGTATCAAAACAAGCCATAAAAAGCTTCTGCGGCTTCTGCTTAGACAAAAATAAAGGAAGAAAAAAAGGAAAGGAGAAAGAAAGAAAGACAGCACACCACTGTAGAATTTCAGACATGATTTAAATGTGAACCTAGATGCATTCAGAGCATGTCTTCATTGTGCCCAGCTTAGCAAGCAGTCTGGACAGAAAGATATGGGCTTGATAATACACTGTAGTGCACTGGACAAAGTCAGATTCTGATGGATTACACTCACTAACAGAAGAAGAAAAAAAATTAATCAAATGAAGATACTGCAACGATATTTGAGAAAGTAAAACAGTAACTGCAGCACTGAGGGCCCTCTGGTTGAGCCTAGTTCTTTAAGGCTTCTTGGGGTGTATCTGCAGCTCCATCACTCAGCTGATGTCAACTGAGCAGTGCCGGTTTGCACCCGCTGAAGGTCTGGCCTTTAAACTCACCCAGCTTGTGTCAGCCACAGAGTGGCCTCTTACAACCTTTCCACAACACTGCAAAATCTTTAATGGCTTGGCACTGCTCAAAATCATTCCATTTTGTAAGAGGAAAGTAAGCGGTATTTCACCTGCCTGGGAGGATCCTTCTCTTCCAGTTGATTAAGGAGGAAACACTGTCATAACCTCAGTTCTTCTAATATGACAGGCAGTAATGAATGGCTGAGATGACTGTGATCTTTGCATCCTATGGCCAGTCCATTTCCTATAGGTGTTCCTGCGACTGTAGGAAATGATGGGCAAGGCAATGAAAGAATCATACCAGACAATGATAAACACTCCAGAATCAGAGCAGCATGAAGCCAGCATGCTCATATTTGCTATTTATTACCACATATGTGTTTATATAAGGTTCTGTCCTCTATCAAATGGCAGTCAAGAACTGAACATGTATAGGCTTGGATTACTTTTGCCCATCAGGAAATTCGTCTTACATGGACGTAAAGAATGTTGTACACAAATGCATTGTCTGGATCCATTTGCCAAAAAAAAAAAAAACAACAAAACCACAAGGGACTTATGGGCATCTTTGCAAAGAGAAGTCCAATTTCTTTTTAATTTTAAAATATGATAAACATTCATTTGTTCAGACAGATGAGTCTCTCTGAAACAACTACACACAGTCCTATTTAGGAAGTTATATAGTTTGATAAACCTCCAGAACTGTAGAAAACAATTCAGACTGAACACAGTTTTTTGATATTACACTCGGGAAATGACTACCTTTGCAAATAATAACATCGCCATGCCTAAGCCCTCAGTTCCAGCAGTCATGTACATTCATGCATGGAAAAACCTGTACAAACACTGACATGCCAGAATGTTTGCAAGATCACTGCCTATGAAAGGTTATTCACAGACACAGTCTTAGGCAAAATCACGCCCTCAGAGGTATTACAGCCCTGCCAAAGTCATGGAAACCCAACAGTTTTCTACTGTGTGAGGAACAATAGAGCTATTCTGGACAAGATTTATTCTGAAAAGTACAGGTTGAGGATAGTCATAATTTTCTTTTCAGAGCACCAAAAGCTGCTGTGCCTGACCATGAAGGTTGCCACAAGACACACCCTACCCACCAGAAAAGCTAAAAGCACAGAAATCAGAGGCTGAAGGGGAAAGCACAAGCTTTTCCTTCTGTATTCCCCACTCTACAAGTACAGTCCCATGGCTTTTACGTGCTTCCTTTGCCACAGATGGCAAAAATGAGTCCTGAAATCATTGGATTGACAAGCCAGCAAAAACACTTGATACAGCATTGTATTCACAGAGGAGTCCACAGCAGCTGTTGTGTTCCTTGTTCTGGGCAGTGACTGTGCCTCCAGGCTGCCAAGCCTACTGTGAAGGTCTGTAGGGCAAGCACATGCCGAAGGAAGGGGGTCACACACAATTTGGTTATCACTGATTCTCCTCAGCAATGATGATAGTTCCACGGCACCTCAACAGCCTGTGATAAAGACTTTGTTTTCCCCTTCTGAGTATTAACAGGCAAAGAGATGTAGACCAAACTCATCAGCTGCACTCCAAGATGTCAGAGACCCAAAAGCAAAGATGATGTCTTCCCTGGGCAGGTTCTCACCTTGAGGAACTGGAGCCATCGTAGGCAGAACGAAAGCTTTTGGATTGTTACCCCAGCTCACTCTCCTGGCAACATGATGTACCCCTCTACCTGACATCCACACCCACATTGATCCTCCCCAGCTCCCTGTCCTCAGTCCTCTGTAGGCCCTCTTTAATCTTGTGCCAGGCCCTGCAAACCTACTGCTTTCTTTCTCACGTAGCCCAATGCAAAGAGCCTGCTGCCCAGTGCCCAGTTTAAGGAGCAAGACTCAAGAACAAAAAACACAAGACCACTGTAGACCTGTGTTAAAAATGCCTCTCTGACACATTATATGGTAGTCATAAGTTACCCATCAGTGCTGGTAAGACCAGCACTGCACTGAGGGTCACTGACATGCTGGGAGAACACATTGGTCCACAGAATAAGAAATTGGCCTTGAAGAGGTATCAAGACACTGGAAAAATAAAGCCATTTGGATCAGTTACAAGCAAATCAATCAGTGCTGCTTGAAGCTTTGCATGTAATCTAACCAACATACCAACCTCATTCCCACTGAGAGGTCATCCTGAGATTTACATATTAAAAAAATTGGCTAGACATACTAGAATAAGGGAGCTAAGGCAGGTTGCATAAGAGGCATTCTGAGTTTTAAAGGAGTTGCAGAGAGGTACAAAACCTCCTCTGAAACGTGGTGGAAGAGAAGACAACAATGAGGCAAAACCCAGGCTAGATGCCTGTGATCTAATAAAATCCCACACATCTCCTCAGCAGCACTGAACTCTGCATTGGGAAGTTCCTTACCTGAGCAGTGGATTCCAACTGCAGTGAGATTTTCTCTGAGATCAAGATACTTAAAATGTCATTTATCTAATGTTCTTACTTTTTAGGGTTTCTCATGTTTTTGGGTGAAATCTCAAATGCAGATGACACAATAATCGCAGGCACCTGCCCCACAAGGTGTCTGCCTGACCAAATACATATTGAGTCCTTTGAGAGGAATGAGGCTGTATCCATTCCATATGCTAACATAATCAGGGACATCCAATATTATTCAAAACTGTTAACACTGTCAGTAATAACCCTGGAAGAAAGAGTTTTTGATCTGCTTTTTATTGACACTCACCTGATTCCAGAGCCCAGCAAAAATGCACATAGTCGATACAGACAGCCACAGAGATTTTTGTTTTCTCTAAATGTCTGAATAAACAACAAAAGGTTAAGTACTATTTTTTTCAAAGCCTGAAACACAAGCAAACAAATTGAGGGTAGAGAACTCAATTATATGAAGCAGAAGCTACTGGCAGTTACACTCAGCAGAGCTGAATAATTTTCAATTACTCTGGGAGAAGAGGTCGACAAAATATGTTCCCCCATCTGTACATTCCTAAACTAAGACCTCCTAACATTGCAAGTGCCCTTTGTCAGGGTAATTTAGTGGGGGGGGGGGGGGTTTCCCCAGCAAGCACCCTTTTCACTACTTTGATCTATCAAATCAAGTTCTCTCCTTAGGGCACCTACATTAAATTTATCCTAAACACGTGCTTGCAATAGAGAATACATTTGAACACCCACTTCCTGAAAGCCAAACTTCACCGCCATCACAGCCAAGCACTCTGGCAGAGAGATGCTACAACATGACAGGGGCTACTGTAAGTACCTCTCTGACCCAGGGTGCTGAGGGCGGTAACCCAGCAAAACGAGGAGATGGGCCCCATCCCAGGGTGGCCTGTGCCGGTGTCTGAGCTTCCCAGCTGTGCCGGCACATCCCAGCTAAAGCGGCACGTTTTCCTCAGTAGGCACTGCAGAGGCTCAGCAGGGCTGGTCAGCTGTCCCAACACAGAAGAAAAATCTCTGGAACATAGTATGACTATGCCTTGTACCAAACAACATCAAAGAGTTTTGAGCACTGCATACCAGTTTTGTCATATGTTCCTGGCTTTGAGATTTCACCTCTGCTACCATTGCTTTGCTACACTTCTAGCTTCACAGTTTCTTGCTGCCGTTTTTCCTTGGCTTTTCTCACAGCAGGTTTTTGGGTTTCTTTATGTGAGTTTTTCCTTCCAAGAGGCAACAGGAATGGAGTTACATTTTATGTCACAAAGCATCTCCATCACCACAAAGAGAAAGGAAACTTCAGCTTTGGTGTATATCACACACACACGTATGTAACAAACAACATATGCAGGCAGGATGGTAAAATCTCTAGCATATGGAATGAATAAGGAAATTTTCTATGTACTTCTGTTTTCACATACAGCAGCACCTAACTGTGGCAATTACAGTATCAGGAAAGATGCTCAAATGTTTATTTCTCCATTAGGACTTTACACTGCTATCTGGCCTAAATGGTGCAGTGAATCCCAACAGAAGGAGCTTTTATGATGACAGTGTCATTTTTACAGTAAATATAAGCTGATAATTTTCAGTGGAAGGAGAAAGCCCCTAAAAATTCAATAACCTACTTTTTAGTCAGAAAAGAGACATTTTATTTCAAACCTTTGTGTGCCAGAGGCAGTCCATTTATCCTCAAATACCTGCCCATAAAGTTGCTACTGTATGTGGGGAGAAAGTAAAAGAAGAAAAATAAACCCATTTCCTGTTTCTCACACAACATGCAAAAACTGCCCACTATATATAAAAAGAGGTTTTGAACTGGCTAGCAATGAGATGGATTCTGGACGGAAATGCTCCCTCACTCTTAGATTCAGTGTTTCCTTGGAAGTCTGCAGTTATTACCTTCCCAGTGGGGGAATTTTCTCTTTTTATGTTCTGGCTTATATTTCATAGAGTCATAGAACAGCCTAGGGTGGAAGAGACCTCTAAAGATCATCTGATCCAACCTTTCATGGGAAAGGGAGCTAGACAAGATAGATTATCTAGCACCCTGTCCAAACACATCTTGAAAACCTCCAGCAATGGGGACTCTGCCACGTCCCTGGGGAGGTTGTTCCACTGAATGATTGTTCTCACTGCAAAAAAAATTGGTGATCTCAGTGCAGAGAGATGGTTCGCTTTCCTGATTCTGCTACCTTTTGGGAGATAGTGGGCAAATTGCTTCACCTCTGAAGCCATTGCTTGATGAACTGGGTATAAATCATACCACCTGACAAGGAAGGTTTAATAAATTAGTGCTGCCAAGTAGCGTCTTCTACTGGAGGATTTCAGAGACTTTTCCTGGAAATCTTCCTGTGAAGGATGCAACCATACTTTTGCCTTATTAGTCATAGACCTTTGGGGGTTTTTGTTTTTTTCCTCAGCAAATGCAAACCTTATTCTGTTATCTCTCCACTGTGTTCAAATAGAAACGAATCTATATATCACTGATGAGAATCAGTAAGGAGTAGCTTGCTGCAGGAGATGGACCCCATTTGGAGACCTTGACTGTGTAAGGAAAAGGGAAAAAACAAGATAAATGTATAAGCTTAAAAAGCCTTGTGATCTTTGTAGACATGGTGTACCACACCAGCAACTCAGTACACCCTTCTATTTTAAGAAAACTTAAATGTCAAACACCACTGAGCTGCTCCCATTGCCTCATTTTTATAATGTGAAAGAATACAGTCCCAGACATAAGAAAAAGTAGTGATAAAGAAATGGTTATCATCTCATCCCAGTCTCTCAGTCTCTTCCTAATTCCAGCTGGGTATTCCCCTCCACTGCTCACCCTCCCAACAGACTCTGCTGTAACATTGCCCTGATGTTGCTGTCTCTGCTACCTAGCAAAACAATCCTGGTTTTAAGATGGGAGGCTACAGATTTCATAAAGAGAGTTCTCAAACACCTAATCCCTGGCAGAGTATTCTTCAGTGCAAATACTTTACATAGGTAATGCATTGCTGCAACATTCAAGAACTACAAGCAAGCAAGCAAAGAAGTCAGTAGCCTATTTTTAAAAATAGGCTTTAAAGACCCTCTTTTTGGCCACTCTTGCCTCTGCTCCAGCCCTGCTCTTAGCATCCCTGGGCAACAGAGGAAGCTCCTGAGTGAACCTCAGCCCCTTTCCACTAGAGGAAAGGAGAAAACAGTTCCAGAAGCCTCAGTTTTCTGCTGTACCTAGCTGTACTTAGGCCTCAGTGGATATTGCATCCTCAGGAACATGCTCAGATCCGAACGTGGAAGGCACGTCCTCAGTACTGTTTCTGAAAGGGAGGGAAACAGGTGGTTTTGTGGCTTTTGGTTTTGCAGCACTCAGTTGAACATTGAAAAGTGACCAGTGACTTCACAGGTGACTTTAAACATGTGGCTTCCCCATCTGCCAAATCTCTCCTGGCCATCTGGTGTGACCATATCCTATGTATGATCACTTGAATGGAATTTTATTTTTTTGACTCCTTGTTCTTCACCAAAATGTTTCAGTTCTTTTTCTGGCATGTCCAAGATATTGATTCATTTTATCACATCAAAAAAAGACTGCCAGGCTTCACTCCATCCCCCCTCATAGCTGACTGACACATTGACACCATCTCTTATTAAGTCACTAGAGGTCACCTTCTGCTTTTACCAGCCAGCAGCTCCAACCTCTGCCATCTACTTGACTGCTTTTCAAACAAGCAGCTCTCATGATTTTTAATACTGTCCTTCAAACTTTGAAGGACCCCTGATAAGCCCATAAAATGATCTCACCATTCTCCTTCAAATCCCTTCTTCCCTCTCTCCTGCAAAACACTGCCAAATTTCAGGTGGCTGTTGTGCTACAACCTACTGAACTGACCAACATCATCACAGTACTACAGATGTTCCATGCTCGGGCTGTTGTCTTGCAAAACATTGTGTTTTTGGCATAGGGGACCCATTTGTTTCTCAGTACGTTCTGCACAAAGGTATCCATATCCATGGCTAGGCTCCAAGTACCGTGTTAATAAAACGCGAGAGAATATGATTCCCCAAGCTCTGTATGTATCATTCAACAAAAAAATTTCAGGTCAAATTTAAGCAATAAACTTCAGGTCAAATTTAAGAAATTTCCTTTTATTTACTTCCATTTTATTGACAATGAACAACTCTTAGCAGGTAGACCTCAAAATATACCTCCAATAACAATTGTTTTGCCTCAGGTATTTATGCAGCATTCTAACTACAGGACCTATATAGCATTTCTTTTTTCCCATGCATACAAATACATACTCATACTTAATACATTAGCATTTCCACTATACATTTTTACAGTGTATCCAGTTAAGCAAATTGCTCAATTAGCTGAATAGAGTTTTTTCTTTTCATTGTGAAAAGACAGAGTCTTGCAGAATGGAACAGTGCTCTCTGTAAGAGGTCAGTTGGGTGTGATTTTTGGAATAAAGGAGAGAGGATGAGTGGGTTGTAAAAGATTTTTTTAATTATTCACATTTTATTGCCTTAAAAAGTCAAACAAAGAGGGCAAACCAACACACATACTGGTTCATGCTGGTGTGTAACAGTAGCATGTTGTAGAGAAAGACCACCATACTTACTGGAATTTTTCCATTATAGTGTGTATTTCATGGACATAGAAAAGATTGTGGGACTGTCAAATACCAAGTGTCAGGGAATGGTATATCCACTCGTTGGTAAAATAAGTCAGTTAATTTGGCAGGTAAGTATTAAGTAATCATATTGTCAGAACAAGGCAAGTGTCTAAGAAAGGAAGACAAAGAAGAAAAGAAAAAATATAAAGATGAGGAAATAGAAAGGAGCCAAACAGGAGAGGGGGAAGGGAGCGAATGTGGGAGTTTGATGGCCAAGCAATGACAGAGTAAAAGATAACCCATCTGTTCCGGATGGTACCGCATCACCTTGTTCTTGTGTCTCACGTTGGACTCCATTTCTGACATTCTGCTGCCTGGGAGAATTTGAGGATCATCCCACCTGGGTTTTGCTACATACGGAACAGCTGATAAAAACTTAAGCAGGTTTAATATTTTCTCATCCACATTTTTAAAGACTTTTTTCAAAAAACTTCACTATTTTCCCGCTCTCTGTGGGTTTTTCTTATTTTTTGCTTACTCAAATCTCAGAACATGTTAGTTTAATTTTTTTAAGTAAATGTTTTTTCACCTTGATCTGGGTTTTCCCTTATTTGGTTTCAACAGAGCAAAATTTCAAATGAGTTGAATGAGTTTTTTTAATTTCATTACCTTTTCCTGGGGTAAAAATGTCTATGATATTTACCTAGGCAAAGTGTTACATCACGTACTCTATTTATGTTTCAGCATTGCAGTGACTTTTAAAAGCTCACAGCAGGAAATGAAGAAAAGCCTGAACTCATAATTATTAAATAATAATAAAAAAATGTTCTCTGCTAAGGTTGCATTTATTCAAAATGGTACAATTAATATATCCCCATGTTTCCATTAATATGCGTTCCGGTGGAGAAATTGATAGGAAACGTGGTCATGGCATGAACTTTACAGCAGATTTGTATAGTCTCTGCTGAGCAGAGTTTAACTGAGCAAAGCAGCTTGGATAAGGAGCACTGTACAGAAATGAGATTATGCATCATGCACCACCTAAATGATCAATATCCAAGGCCTCCTCGTATTGACAGAGTTGGAAAGATGCTACTTAGCATGATGAGAGGCAACAGGGAATTTAAATGTCCCCCTTCCCATGGGGGGCAAACCATTCCTCTCTCAAGCTTCCTCCAGCCTTTATCCTTAAGTCTGCGCCTTGCTGCTGAGATGAGAATACCTGCGGCCAGCCCAGGGCAAGGTGGTGTAGGGCCTCTCCCCACCTGATTTCCCTCCCCAGCCCCCTTTCTCCTCCCTCCAGCTCCTCCCTGCCGCCCCTGGCACTGCCTCTTTCTGCCTGTCTCGGGCATCTCCAGTGCCTGGGGCTTTGCACCCTTCTCAGCTGTTCACCCACACTGAATGCTGAAGCAGCTCCTATTCTCCTGCCCAGACCCAGTAGTCGCAGCACAGCCCAGATTTCACTTGTCGCTCTGACCTGCGCTGGTGTTAAGCCATTACACAAGCAAAACCATTCACAAAACATCGGTGCGGAGCCTCAGCCCCATTCAAGGCATTGGTGGCAACGTGATCTTTCTTGGAGTCTCATTACAACCATGAATTTGAAATATCCGTTGCCATTTGTCTTCACTCATCAACCACAAGTTTTTAGCCTTCACCTTTATGGTCCAGCAGCACGTAGCTCATCCCTCTCTGTAGCACCCGGTCTCTCGCTTCACGATTAATTCCTACCTTCAGTCTGCCAGCAGTGCCACCTGACCACCATCTTATCTCCAAAGCAAATCCAAGTTTCTCTCCTTGCACATGAAGAGCTTTTTCATCAGCTTCTGCAAAGTGACTTCTTTATTTCTCTCTACATCCCCTACAAAAGTTACCTTTGTCAGAAGGGCCTGCAAGGCACAGCCCTTGGAGAAGGGCTCAGCAAACCACAAGCTACCGACTGCTGAGTACCATGCAACTTCTGTTTCTGCGATCACATATCTGTTTTGGATAATCCTGTTCTGATACTTTCACAAATTCCTAGGCAGTCAGTTGTCATGCTCTGAAGTCTTAATCCTTGGTGGACTCCTGGAGATGCTGCTGTAAAAGACATAGTAAACATCTAGAACACAACTCCATCATCTGATCTGTTCTCCATCATTTGTCTTTCTCTACTGAAGATCATGGTGCAGGGAATGTCCCTAGATGAGCTGATGCATGGGTCTCAAAAAACACCAGAGCTGAGGGAATAAGAGCTCAGACTCTCACATAATTGTGGGAAAGTTTAATTTATTCTTTATTTTAATTTAAAGAGCATATCCAACACTGTGAATAACTGGCAAGAAGCAAGATTTAAAAGGAGAAAAATGGTTTTGTTAAGCTTTTAGATTTAAATTGTGTTTATGCATGGAGACCAAATTCAAACGGTGTATATTTCTTGAAAGCACAGAGAAAAGATCTGTGTAACTGCTGTTGCAGACAAAGGATGAGATGTGCAGACCTTCCACAGCACCTGGCAGAAAAAGTGCCGCTGTGATCCTTTATACGTTAGTGTACATCCTAACACAGCAAATCCAGTGGCTCTTTTACCCCTCAAACAGGAGGCACAGCACAGAATGCCCCAAATGCCCCAATCCCCCTCCCAGAGCTAAGAGCCTACTGCTAAATCTTCACCAAAATCATGCTTGAAGACAAAATATTCAGGAGATAATGAGCACAGTCCTGCTGCTATAGGAAAACATCCATTCTGGCTATTCAAATACTGTGTTGAAGTACAAGAGGAAAAACAATTTTCATCATCATTTTGTCTCTGTTATCATGAATATAGCCAAAGGTTTCTTCTTTAAAGTTACAAAAACCAGCCAGCAATATTTTTATTTCACAAGACTTCATTGACAGACTCTCTTGTCTGCAGCAATTCAGAACTCCGGCTACTGAAGCTCATCGCTTTTTTATTTGCCTCTTTCAGTGCTGAGGAGATATTTATAACTGTTGCAGTCAGTCTTGAAATAAGTATACAGCACAAGGGTGCTGCATGTTACCAGTCAAGCAGAAGAAGACAAAGACAAATAAAAAGCAATGAAAAGACATGATATAGAAATAGGGAAGATTGTGACTACCAAAGAGCTAATGGTTTTGTGATGGTAAGAACTGAGCTTAGAAGAATACCAGATACTAGTAATGGTTTTGTTGAAAAATCTCTTCAGACCATTAAAGTATTAAGCTGTTCTTTATTGCACTTTCTCTACCTCTTCTTTTCTTTGCTAGTTGATATTTTTTTAATACTCTTTCTTTATGTCTCTCCTACTGGATTGAATAGCATTGAGCTGCCTTCGCCACACAAAATCACAGATCACTAGATTTTTGTTTCATTCTAGACATAATTTGAGACAATTGAATTTGAATAGCAATTTTGTGTTCACATCTTTTATATATCAAGGGTCTTCAAAATACAGGGAAAAGGGAAAATACAAAACCCACTATATGCAGGAAATGTCAAAGTGGGGAAAAAGTGGGCACAAAAAGAAAGAAACATTTTTCTCTTTGTTTTTTCTTCTAAAAGATGAAAAGCTAGTGAGCCTGATTCCCTCCCTTGCAGGGATATGCTCAGTGCAAGAGGCTGAAAGGATTACAGCAAGACACCACTCACATAGCTCTCACCGTCTGTCCTGAGCAGCTCTGGTTTAAATTACAGCTGCCTCAGGGTCCCTGTATTCCTAACCGGCGTGCAGGCTGCCCAGCTGAGTGGCACGGGGGGACACCAGTGTCTCCCGCGTGGCTTGCAGCCCGAGGAGGGGATGCTGGCGCAGACCAGCCACCTCAGCCCTGTGCCCACAGCTCCTTCTCCCCCCTTTCCATCCTCCCAGCCAAAAGATCAGGTGCCGGGATGCAGGTATAGGTAACGGTACGGCATCTCCGCTATCTCAAAAGCACAGAGGGAGAAGAGTATGGGATGCGGCCTGAGCTGCTCTGGAGAATTCGTTCTAATGCTGAGCTAGGCGAGCGTTTTCCACAGGTAATAGGACTGGGAGCTGCTTCAGGCCCCAGGGAAGGAAACACACGCTCATATTTCTTCTGACGTTGCCCAAAGTTTTCACTTCATCGTTTCAAACTCTTTAAAAGGTGGTTGTACTGGATAAGTAACCAGGTCCCGGGATCCGTCAGAACAGCAGACACATCTTCAAAACCTAGACTATGCTGTGCCACCAGAATCTGCTGGGAAAAGGTAGTGCGTTTCATAACTGCTTTCTATTATTAGCCCATCACTATAGTCCTGGATTAAAAAAATCACTTCAAATGAAGGAAAGGGAAAACATTCTTCTTTCTCTACGGCTTAATTCTCCTCCTTGGTTCCCTCTGCCAAAAATATTTTTAAATCTAAATGTGAAAACAAGTTATGGGTATGGACCCCCGTGTTTATAGAAGGCAGTTTTGCTTGAAGTTTTATGGTGATTCTCACTTTGAAAATGCATTTCAGTAGTGTTAGATTATATAATGACAGCAATGTGTCCTGCATGCATGACTTGCTTGACTTGCTTTCCTCATCTTCTTGGTATCTGGGGTCAAGGGCTGCAGAAGAGGTTCCTAAATTGCATTTCCCTTTCCCATAATTCAATATACAAGTAAATGTCCAATTTCTACAAATTCTGAGCAATTTTTGGAGTTACATCCCCATGGGGCTGCACCCTCCTTCAATTTGAAAATCAAGATCAAGGACTCAAAAAGAAAGCAGGCACTGAAGGTTCCTTCAGTGAGGGATTTACACCTGAATCACTAGTCTGGTCAGCAGGCTTGCCAGCTTTCTCCAGTAATAATGCTTCACATTAGTTATTTGAACTCCAATGCAGCATTTGCAGAAGAAAAACATTCTGCAGTTTACCGTTCTGGAAAGACCTGATTGTTGTGTTATCAATAAAGAGAAGGATTACAGAGTAGGCGAATTTGTTACATACACGTATGGCCCATGAAATACATCCCTCTATGAATCTTTAAATATTATCAGCCCACAGTAATTGTTACTTACACTCCACCCACTTCATCTTTCTTTCCTTCCTTTCCTCTGAAGAATAATTTGACGGTTGTTTTCTTTGAAAAAGTTGAACTACAAAATTATTTCTACATCTAACAGGAACACAGATATTCTAGCGTAAGTACAGTTAAGAAAATGTGGACAGATTTGAAAACCTCACCCATATGAAAGCAAAAATCAGAGTGTTTTCTAGAACTGAGATAGCATAGAGAAACCTGAGATTGTGGTGGAAGGGAGAAAGGCAGAGGGAATTAAACCCTCACCCCCCACCACAGACCCAGGACTATCCCCCTAGCATTGTAAAATGGAATTTATAGCTAAAATCAGGAAAATAGACCCAAGCATTAAGATCACAGGTGCTACTTCACTGACAGCCTATTATAAAGCTCCAACTGTGTCCAAAGTTATAAAGCAATTTCATAGTTATATTTATCAGGATGAATAATGTGCAAATCCACTTCTCTGTCTGCTTTTTTTTTTTTGATATGTCATTATTAAAAGATTCCTACTGCACCTAGCAAGGCTTCCCCAGATGTTCGTCCAGTGCAGCAGTGAATGGCAAATGTAGATCCAGGACACAGGGAAGAAGCACTCAAGCCCTGCAGCGATGGGAAGGAGACTCCTGCCACCCAGCAAGAGGGAAACAAGGCAGAGCACTTGGGTACTGTCCTTAGCCACATGACTCCCGAAGGTCAGCAGAGGCTGAAGAGATCCCAGCAAGTGGAGGTCATAAAAAAAATCTGCACGAAGTGAGTTACAGAGGCCAAGAAAAAAGGCCATTTTCAGCAGACATATTCTGAAAGATGAGGTGGGAAGAAAAAGGATGCTTGGAAAGGGTGGAAAACCTGCCATCCAGCCACACCAAGACTCCAGCCAATGTGGGATGTCGTCGTTAACAGAGTCTGAGAAACTGGAGAAGTCAGAAAGTCTCAGCCTTATGGTATCGATGTGTTAAGAGCAAAATTGGGCTGTTCCTGGGTACCTTCAAGGCTATTAAAATGCTGTAGTCAAAATCAGAGACCACATCATGCCCTGTGGGCAAGAAAGAAACCTGAATGTATGAACCTGAACCTTGATCTGCATCCAAACAAGTAGGGGTGCTTTACCTACAGCTCACATGTGCAGGAAAAAATAAAATAAATGGCTTTTATTTGTTTGTGGAAAGCAATCTTTGCTGAAAACAACTAGAAGCTCCTTACTTATGACCACACAGGGTTGGCTTACTCAAATCCCATCCTGAGAATCCAAGCATGATTTTCTTCTAAATCACAAGCGAATCATTTTCAAATGAAACGCCACTTTAAAGAGCTGAAGAAATGAAGGAACCTGCTTAAGAGCATCTGCCCAAAGCACATTGGAGCAAATTCCAGAGAGAGGGACAGGAATGTCCAAAAGGAGAGGGGCATCATGTCTCAATCCCACCAAAAAAACCCCAAAACCAAACCAAACAAGAACTTGCATGGCATATGAACAGGATAAACAATTGAGGATGGAACTCGGAACCGTGAAGGCAGGTTATTAGCAGGGCATAACCAGGACAAGATGTTCCCAGCCTCCTTTATCAGCTCCCCTGGGGGCTGATGGATGTCTGTTTAAAGGCACTATTAACGGTGCTTTAAAAGAACTTACCAAAAATGTATGTACAGCAGCCAGGACCCAACAGGGGAGAGAAAATTGTCATGGGAATCAGAGCCTTAAAGAGGGCTCCAAAAAGGTTGCTGCAACCCATGAAGCCACTGAGGTGACTGAAACTAGGCCTGAAAGCGAAGTCCCACCTGCAAGAATATTGTGGCAAATGGGAGACTGCTTTCCAAAATGGTTTTATTTCTAGTCTGTCTTTCCCATTCATTTTATATTTCTCTACTTCTTTAAGTTGCTTACTATACTTACCACTCTCTACAACTACCGGAAAGGAGGTTTTAGCGAGGTGGGTGTCGGTCTCTTCTCCCAAGTAAGAAGAGATAGGACAAGAAGACATGGCCTCAAGTTGTGCCAGGAGAGGTTTAGATTGGATGTTATGAAGAATTTCTACACTGAAAGGGTTCTCAAGCATTGGAACAGGCTGCCCAGGGAAGCAGTGAAGTCATCATCCCTGGAGGTATTTAAAAGATGTATAGATGTGGTGCTTAGTGACATGGTTTAGTGGTGGGCTTGGCAGTGTTAGGCTGGTCTTGATTATCTTAAAGGTCTTTTCCAACCTAAATGATTCTATGATTCGATGATTCTATACTTGAATATTATAATAGAATCTGGAGTTTAAAGTTCTTTTGCTCCTCTCTGGAGAATTCACCATAAGGTGATGGTACAGCCAGATCCACCTCAATGCCCTGGGTCACTCAAGGTCCCACCACAAGTCCATACTGCAAACAGGCAGTAGAACCAAGCCCTGCTCCATATGTAGCATTACTAAATTATGACACCGAAGAAACACATGTAGTTACCAGCTGACATTATATTTAACAAAAAGGCTGAAAACAGGAATGCCTCTTGTGTTAGGATGTGATGTCAGAAGAACAAGGGATAGGTAGCAGGGGGATATCTATGGTGACAACCACCATGAGGTGGTGGTGACTGAAGAGACCCTTGCTCTTCTGAAGTTGTCATCACCTGAAGGTGCCTGCTGAAGAAGAGTAGGCATTTAAGCCTGTCTGGAAACAAAAGATGTGAGAGTCTCAATGCCTTTCTCATGTAATCAAGATGTCCATGTTACCTTGTTCTGCTCTGCCGTGGTCAGCAGCAGCAAGTCCTGCCCTCTACCTGGGGGCTCGGTTGGAAGAAAGTGAAATACAAGATCTTCCTGCTCCCTCCTCTGAGACGAAGAAGAACAAAGAGCTTTGAAGGTTAAAGTAAAAAAAGAAAAGCCATAAGAAGGCAGATGGTCCTCAGGTGGAGGAACTTGGGAGCTGGAGGGAAGATGATGGTGAATGGGAATAAAAAATGGGGCAGCAGAACTGATTTGGAGGTGCCGGGGAGGAGTGAATGAATTGCTCAGAGGGCAAGGGTAGAGGCTCTGCCTTGCAAAGAGGTGCTCAAAGCACGCTGTGGAAGAAAAGCCATAACCAGCCACCACTGCTCCACTCTGAGCACTAAGACATTTGGGCCCAGATTCTTTCCTGAGCTAACTCCACAGTGATACCAGAAATTATGCAAGTTAAGATGCACGTCTCTTATGAAAATGATGCAATAATCAGTGTCTACAGTTCGATTATGAGATAATTAATTTTAATTGCATATTACATTCTCATTGAATTAAAAGATTTGAAGAGTTTGACTATTTTTATATTCCCCTTGCAATACATTTTGTAGTCAGTGCTATTTAGAGACAGAAAATTGCAACTATTTTAAAAACACGACAATGACTTTCACCTCCCTGAGGGAAATCCTGAATTATTACCCTTGATGGCATCAGGGTTTCACCCTTATTCTGTTAGAGAAAATCATTCAAGACCCCTTCTTAGCTTTGCTTTCCACCTTTTGAGTGCCTTGAGTTCCCAACACTGAGGTGAAAAATGCTCGCTATTTATTAGGTGGAAGAGAGGAAATTGTCTTTTTTAGTTGTTTTTTTTTTCTTCATCAGAAAAAATTTTGAAATAAAAACTTTATTTTTTGGTCACATCTTCTTGGTGCCACCCATTCAGCAAGAGCATTGGCTGGGCCTTTGGTCACCTCCCTCCCAGGGGAACAGGCTGCCACCCTGCTCAGTGCAGTGAGGGACAGCCCGGCTGCTCTCCCCCAAAATGAGCCCGCACACACGGGTAGCACTTCGCTGTGGCTGCAGCAGCTCCGTTCCTGCCTTCAGCATCGCTTTGCCAGCTGCAAGGGAGGGGGACTGAGGTCGGACGTTGCCCCATGTGGCAGAGACGTGTTTTGCCTGTTCTGATTTTCCATTTTTTAGCTCCCGCCAGCAGCAGAGCATTGAGCAAAATGTCCCTGCTATAGCCCTCGGCAATTCATCATAGTAAGTCACCGGCTGAATTGCACCTTGTGGTCCCACTGTGAGGGAACAAATCACCAACTTCTCCAATTGTTCAAATATCTTCTCAGATAGTTGCTGAATAAGTCATGTCAGTAGTCGGCAGTTTGTAACTTCCCATCCAGAGGCTTGCAGCAGATATTCAAGACCCAGCCTTTGAAGCTGACTGGGTTTTGGCCAGCTGCGGAGGCTACAGGGTAAGGTCCTAGGGGTTTGGACACCGAGGCAGGAGTCTCTGCTTTTGCAAGGGACAAAGTAAGAGCTTTCTGAGTTGGCCTTCAGCAGTGAAAAGCTGGCACTTGCTGTGCCATGAGCAGCTCCGAAGAGGAATGTGGAGGGACAGCAGAGACACCTACACTAGACCCTCACCACCCCTTTTCAGGGTGCAGTACACACTCCCTTCTCCCACTCTGACCCCAGCGTGCCTTCCTTTCCCAGTCGGATCCGAACACCCCTGCTCCCACACCACGCATCTCCGAGCATTCAGGAGACCAGCCCTCACGTAGCCAGGCACCGGTGCTGCCTGTGGGGGTATGGTGGTGGGACACCTTCCCATAGGCAAGAGGGGACAGACCCTGTGAGCCCCAAATGTCCAGCCGAGGAGGCTCCATGATTGCCTGACATGAAACACAAGATACAGGGGTGTAGGAAGGAAAGAATACAAGCTGGGTTTGCAAGCATATCCCCAGTTTCATGCCTAAATATCCTTGCCCATGCAGAAGTTTTTTTTAAAGCGTTAATGCCCCCTGTGCCCAGCCTTTTGTGCCAAAGAGGTGAGCAGAGCTGTAGAAATCTCACCAAACACCAAGATTTATGCTTTATTTTTCCTCACATCCCAATTTTTTAGACTCAATGAATAAGAGATTACAAGTTTTATACATATTTCTAATATATTCCTACCTTATACCCTGTATGTCTCAACCTTTTCTTTCCTAGTCTTTCTTGCTCTTGCATGTTTTATTCTGACTGGAAGCCTGAAAGTGCGAAGGTATTGATTACACATCTCTTTCTGACGCACCACGAAATATGCCATCTCCCATCTTCACACTGGTGACTGGCTTACATGGCAGGTTTCTTCTCTATGTATCAAACACATCAAAATTGCATTACATGCTGATGTTGGTTTTAATAGAAATATTATTCAACTCACCCAAGTTTTCTTCAGGAGATTTTTTTTCATTTCACTTAATGCCTAACCTTCTCGGGTTTTGACAGGTACACAAATCTTCCCGGAGGCTGCTGTTCCTGAGCTCGCTGCGTTAAAAGTCTTTTATCCTGAGATCAGTGGTCCCGGGGATGAGAGCAAGTGATTAAGTTCTGCAATGTACCTTGCAAATAGGGACCAATCATTTATTACTTAGCTGTGTCTGGAGCCTCTAAACTGAGGCTTAGCCAGTTCGATAAGTGGTGGAACAAAGGCTACTCTGGCATGAAGGCTGTTTATATTTCACAGGGGATTTTTTTTTTTTTTAATCATTTTTCCTTAAACCATTGGAGGGCCTTGAAATGTGTCACTGCAATTCTGCTGCCGGTCCATCTTGCAGAGCCGCCCTAAAGGCGCAAGGCACGCGTGTCTACATGTCATCATACAGAACAGCCCGGCGTGAAACCAGGCTCTTAAACAATAGCAAGGGGCTTTTTATGCAATACAAAAATATATTAAAAATACATAATGTAACTTGTCTTAATATACTTTTCTGAGTCTAAAAATATGCCAGACCAAAAGAAACATATTTACATAAAAAGCAGACAAGGTCAAATAACAAAGAAAGCCCTTAATTAGTTGTAATCAACTTTAATTTGCATACCGTATATAATTCCTAAATGATTGTTAATAATAACTTTATATAATGGACTTCCAATTTTCATGAAAATGGCACATTTTGATAAGCAGACACAAAACCCTAGTACTAATAAGGTTTAATTTGCATACATTAGACTGATTATCCAAACAAAAGGATTACAGTATTACTTCTCCATACCTTTATGTCCTTATTATGCACATTTATTAACTTCACAAAAGCTAGCTGTTAGTGACAAACAATAGCCGTGGCTGGAAGAGAAATCTACGGTGTGAATAAAGTGCATTTTAATGCTAAGGAGCAAAGTTTATACTGCATAAATGTTTTGTTTAACTCTTTCTTTTGCAAAAGGCATTATGCTCTATAAGGCAGATGCTATTAGATGCATAAATCACTTCTTCATTATGTGAGTATTTTTGTTTAAAGAATAGATTTTCTGTAAAAATTATAACCTGCTCGTGCTCCCAGTTTCCCGATGTGAAGTTAAAAAACACGGATGGTGCTTGAACATCTCAGGAAAAGTGTTTACAATCACAGCATTAAGCTGTTAACTCATGTGATTCCAGGGCACAGTGTTAATAAATACGTTGCCACGAGCTTCGTCTTCACAGCATAAATAATAATACAGGTGGCAATAGCAGTTCCTAAGGGTATTACATATACCCCGCAATTAAAGTGTGAGCAAGGGGGAGGGGAAAAAAATCATTAGTAGACCCTGGTATCTGAAGCACATGGTGCTCACAAGGGGCTGAGAAGAAAGCCAATAGATGAGAAGCTTAAACCGAGTGCCACCCTGGAGCTCCCTCCGCGCAGCGACACGGGGCTGTGCCGATACGCAACGGTGACAGGGATGTGAGAAGAGGATGTCGTCTCGGCCGTATTTTGCGCCCTTCTGGTGTGCCGCGCCTGCCGTCTTCGAGCAGGAACGCTGCTTTTGGAGATACGTCGTCGGCCCATGTGTTTTGATTCTCCGTGGGCCAGCTGGCTCTTCAGGGAGGGTTGCTACGGTTGTCACGAACTTTGAGTGACTTCTCAGGGGTAAACTGTTTCTTGCACCATTTTTGACCAAGGTCTCCATGTCTACATGCAACCAGTCTGCTTGACACATCAGAGCAACCCAGATCAGGTTTTAACTTTAGACAGGTGCCATCCAGATGATCCCTTGAGTATACAGAGAGCATCTGCCAAGGTTAGCAAGTGCTGACAACTTTTCAGTATTTTTTTCCAGCATCATTTCCATCCAACCGCTTTGCAAAAGGCTGTAGGGGAACCGCTGTGATTTTTTTCACCTGTGCAGCTCAAGGCCACTGACTTCTGGCTCAGTCCTGGTTAGTGCCACAGGGTCAAAGCCCAGGGTCGTTCCCCCAGTGGCATCCCAAGGATGTTGTCAGGAAGCTGTGAATGAATAAGGGCCTCGTGGTGCAGCCGAGGGTCTCTAACTGTGAAACTGCCACTGAGGGAGTGTTGCACAAAGGCCACGTGCATTTGTTGGTCTGGAACAGCAGGCGGGAGAAACTCATTTCAAAGGATATAATACACATAAGAACCTTTAAATCTACACAGATACTTAAGAGAGATCAGCCTTTTGCCATAAATACTGATGATATTTACCACGATATTTACTGTATTTGAGCTCTGCTATAAAGATATTGATGTTCCTAAAGGTGCCCAATATGCTTTTCTTCCAAGGAGACCCCAGAGAGAATGGACAGCCAAGGAGAAGTCTCTGGAGTCATGTTCCTGCACCAGTGACTTCTGAATGAACCCCAGTTTATTCTAAAATATTTTCAGAATAAACACACCCAGAAGATTTAGCAATGTGTTCAAAGTGACAGAGCCACCAAATCCTGCTGACATCCAGATGGACCTGGACTCCTAAAAACACTGTGGAAAACAAGACTTGGTATCCTGCATCATTTAGACATTCTTAAAGGTATCCCAGGTCACGAAGCATATTGAGTTCTGCATAGCTTTCAGGATAGTCAAAAAGCTTGCACTGACTGAACACAGATTTTAATTTTTTTTTTAAATCAGAATGCAAATACAAGCCTGACTTGCCTTTTTCTACCAAATCATAGCCCTGTTTCCATTGAATCCTATTGGGCTTGACCTGGCTTCACTCCCCTGACTGATAAGACTTACACACGACTCAGTAATGTTACCTTTGGACCCAGACTGCAGTTGTCAGTCTGCAAAATTAGAAAGTTTTCCTAAGTTCCTACCGCTGTATCGCTGTATTCATATTCTTCTCCTTCACAGGGCTTCGTCGTGATTCAGTGAGGTGTGCCTGATTCTCCCTGGATCTCATTCCTTTCGTTTTCCTTTGCAAAAGCTGGCAACAACCTAGGAAACGCCTTCTGCCTGGTTCAGCTCCCTGATCCCCCGTCCATCTTCTTCCTGCTATGTACTACAGAAAGAGGAAGAAAAAAAAGATTATTTCATGTTACAGGCATTTGGGTTTCTGTCTGCCGTACTGCAGGTCAGAATCCACCTTAGGTTTTGAAGATCCTTTTCCCTACTGAATTTGTACAGCCTTGTCCCAGGTGTTTAAAAAAAAAAAAAAAAAAAGGTGATTTGGGCCCCTTTTATGGGATAAGGAATTAGAATAAGCATAAATGATTGTCCAGTTACTCTCACCTGTAAGTTTGCATTCAGTGAAGGAGGAGGACATGCGCTACTGTTCCAAGAGATGGGTCCATGGAAAAGCCTCTGACACATAGCAAGCTTTAAAAATCAGAAGACATGTTCAGTTTTAGAAAACCCAAGGACATCCAGAATCCTCCAGGCATTTTGACAATATTAGAATAAAATGAACACAAACATCAAAGCCAGAATAAAGCCAAACCATCCCTTCTAGCTCATTTTCAAAGGGAAGAAAAATGACGTTTTCCTGAGCATCACTATACAAAATGGCACACCCTCTGCTGAAGGAAAGACCCCGGCTCACCTGAAAGCCCAGCCAAAGTCTTTACCTATTTGTGCTGCAATTACCTGGGTTGCAACACAAAAATCATCATACAAATGTGCTTTCACTCATGAGAAAACCCCACTGACTCAAGGAATGAAAGGTTATGAGTAAGGGTTACAACACGGGAACAATAATTTAGTTAAATCCAACGTCTTTTGTTTAAAGTTAGTTTTTCTGTGGTTCCATAATATTATTTTTAGTTTTCAAGAATGGAAACAATAGCTGAGCTCTGTAAGTGCCAAGTCTTTTTCAAGGTTTGATAAAAAGCTAAAAAGACAAGAAGGTGCATTGATTCCAAATAATAACTTATACCCTGTGATTTCAAGATTTTACAATCCATGCACATGACTGGAAATATCTGTCTATAGAAGTTTCTAAGGATTGTATATGAAGGGGAAATCTTAAAACACGTATTCTTTCTTTTATTTTTTTGAATGGAAAACTTCAAATCAACAGTCCAACAAATTGCAGCTGTTGGAATTGCTGAGCCAATTTACAATTAAATTGAATTTTTTTCTGTTAAGAAAAAACCCTTTGAATTTGGAAGGAAGCACTCTGCTCCCTACCAACCCACTCATACTTTTCTATAACGTCACGCACACCCGCGGTCCCAGCTACCATGTTCTTCAGGCGCACAACTAGCGTTAGCACGGACGTTTTTAAGAACATATCTCCATTCTTAATTATTTCCGAACATCAGATTTTCCTCATTTTGTTCTTCCCATTTCAATCTACTTTACAAGTCTAATTTATAACCGTGCCTGATTTGGGTACCTTGGAAGAAACTCTTCCATCTGTTCAATTCTACGTGCTTTGCTGCGTTATCAATTGACCGTCCCCTGCGCAGCTGAGATCTCTGCTTTGCGTCTCTCTCAGCGCTGTTACGCTTGGGAGACAGCAAGTTCATTCATACCTCAGCACTTACTTACACAACACACTTTCTTTTCATAAAACATCCCTTTTCTTACAGGGCACCACAGAGTACCTTGAATCTTACATTAACTGAGATACAGAATATTAAACAGATAAAAATGGACGCTGTATCAGGATAGACCCTTTGACGATCTGACCAGCATCCAGCCGTGATTTATAGCAGGGATGCTCCATATACAGTTGCCAACACCAAAAAAAGCGATGAAAAGCATTGACAGACAGCTTCTTAACGTATGGCTGTTGAATAATTTTCTCCATGCGTCTGTGAGCATCAGCCTCCTCCAGGAAAAATGACCATTCCCTTCTGTAAAATGCGATTTTTTCCTAACCGAACATTTATTTTTAAATCTTTAAGAGATAACGGTGCTCCCTAAGTGACAACCAGAGTCAATGACATCCACAGATGTAGAAAATAGCAATAATAAATACGGTTTTAAGGTCAGATTGGTTGAGGGGAATGGTCCGACAGACCTTCACAGACAGGTTGCTGCCTCTTCCCTCTATTACCCTGTTTCACTTAGCCATGCACTCAGCAACCCTGATCTCATGGATAACATCGCCCGGGCGAGGAAGCACCAGACCAACTCCAACTCACGCCCTTCTCCAGATCATTTTGATTCCTGCTCTGTCCCTGCGCGGCTGCATTTACTGAAATAGAACATAGCACCACATGAAGGTCACGCCGGAGCTAGTCAAAGAGGGCAAAAAATGTCCTTTGCTCATCGAACGCTCATTTGAATTTTTAATGGCTTTGCTTCAGCTATGTTCACACCCCCTCTGCGGTTAGTTGAGAGATCGCATTTCAGCGGTGCGGATGCTTGCAGAAAGCCCGTGTCGAGAGTTGCCCACGGACGAGCTGAAGAAGCCCAGCTGTTACATTCACACACACACACTCCTATTTGCACAACCGGTGTGTTGCTGGCGCAACAGGCGGGTAATGCAATCGATACCGGGGGGTTTATTTGACCAACTACAGCTAAACAACGGAAACCATTTGCAGTCAAGCCCTTCTGTTATTCATTTAAAGGAACCGCTGGGAGCATTTTAGATAACAAATACATTGGAGAAAATGATGCTCTTGCTCAATGGATATTCCACAAGCAGAAGAAGAGAATACGTTTGACAAATAAATTATTTGTTATGAAGCCTTTGCTCGGTTCTAGTCAGCACATACAAAGGAAAATAACACAGAAGGTATAATGTTAAATAAGCCTATGATTATCATTTTAATTTTTTTAGACCACTGCACCTTAATGCATTTAATAATTTCACTGAGTTTCTAAGGATTGCTGCAAGAAAGCCACTTGGGATTTTATCCATGCGTTTTCTAGGGTCAGAAGAACCATATCTCCATCCATCACCCAACCTCCTGCAAGACCCAGTCATAGGGCTGTAGGATGCAGAGCTCCACCCAGTTACTCTGACATTCAGCCAAACGATTTACATTAGGTGAAAATATGTCTTCCAGAAATGCACTGGTCTAGATTCGAATCCACATGGTGCCAGGGAACCCACCGCTTCCTTGCAGAAACACTGCTGCAGTCAGCAAGGGCAGCCAGAGCTTGTGGAGGTGTGGGGAAGCTGAGACCCTCAGGAGGGGACACACATGGGAAGGGGATGGAGAGGAAAGCTGGGAAAGTCAGGGGGCTCCCAGGTAAACCTAAAAGCCCAGAATACGCCTCTGGAGAACTCGGAGGACTCGAGATGACAGCGATGACAGCGTGATGGGACAGGAAGCTGGCAAAAAGGACAGAGACGGTACTGACAGCATCACAGCCTCAGCCAGCAAACTGCCAGCCCTGACGGGATTTCATGACGCCAAGCACCTAGGAGCAAAACCAAAGTTAGAAACAATAAATTGCTGTGAAGAATCACAGAATCGTTAAAGTTGGAAAAGACCTTTAAGATCACGAAGTCCAACCGCTAACCCGAAGTACCAATAAGGTCAGCCACCTGGAGGAGATGACACGCCAGCCAAGGACACACAGGCCTCTGCCCAGCCCCAGCTCCCAAAGCCAAACCTGAGGCACGAAGGAGAGGAAGGCACGTGGCCTCCAGGAGGGAGAGTGGGCTGCGGAGGGGTTGCACCACCTTGCTGCATGCCCAGCTGCATTTTTCCAAATCACTTCGAGGAGTGTTGGCTTGGTGACAAGGCTCAAGGAATAAATGAGTTAAATGCAGTAACTATACCCAACAGAGTTACTGTCGGTGACTGGATTTCTCCAATACATCGCTGCAGACCTGCGCTGGCAAGGGACTGCTTTCTGGGCTCATGGTCATGCAAAAAAAGGGCCAACCCAAAAGTCAGCCGGGAGTGCTTCCGAAGTGTGGACCAACGGAGAATTGTTGAGTTTTTGGAAGTGGGGAGACAGCAGAAGAGAAACAGAAGTGAGACACATTCACCTAAAGCTAACCGCTGTCCTCTGTCTGTAGTGAAAACCGTGTTAACAGAAAAATAAACCACCAAGGAATTAAAAAGGAAAAAGACAACTGAATGAAAAAAGCATTTAGAAAATACTTTTTTGAATTAAAACTACAGAACGAGGCCCAGATTCTGCCCACACACAGGCACGGGCTAAATAATAGTAAGTATATGAATAATTGCAGGGTCACCACCACTGCTGATGTCAGGCCTCTGTCCAGACGTGAGCTAGTACGGGAACTGCTCCCTGAGCTGGCACCGAAACCGAAGCGAACAAGAAGAGCTAGGGCTGCTTTCGCTGCGTCCCAGCCAAACCGAGCCTTGCCGGTCCAGGTAACTGTGACGTGAGGATGTGGCTACACAGGCCACAGCTGATCTCCTGCCCCCTCCTCCGTTCACCCCTCGGGCAGGTGCGGCCGCCTCACCTCCGGGGCACAGGCCCCAGGAACCGGTGAAAACGGCTGATGGGAGTCCTGAAGAAGCAATACTTGCAAAAAAGAGTTTTTCTCTCAGCTGTGAATTCAAAGGCGCTTAAGTCCAAACTTAAGCAAAAGCAGTGTTGGCGCTGTACCTCAGTGATCGCCACTGGGTGTAGATTATTCAGCGTTTAAATTAGCAATTTGCAATACGGGGATAATATTTACCCTACCTTAAATGAGAAGGTAGTTAAGCCATTGAACCCAGAGGTGCCTTCAGGTGACCAAGTGACTTGGCAGAGCCCCCGGGGACACACATGGCTGCTGGTTCTCCCCCAGCCGTCTGACTGTGACTGTAGGGGATGTGCAGCTGTGCTGCGATGCCTCATTACTGTCTGTTGGTCTTCGGCCATTTTTTTGATTTTTTTTTTAAGTGATTAACAAGACCCTTGCAGAAGCAGCAAGCAAGGTTGCTTCCACGGTGGTTCTGGTGGTGCGACCGAGGGCAGCCCTCTGCCTACCTCCACGGCACAGGGCTGAACTGTGCAACGTCAGGGCTGCGCCCGGGGGGAGGTTTTGGAACAGCGTTCTCCATAAAGGTGAAAAAAGTATCTTGCATCGAGGTAACGATGCCACGAGGCTGGAGAGGGGGAGTCATGCACCAGTTCATCGCATCTAAACGGCACCAGCCACTTCTCCACCGCCTGATACCGAGGTAGAATGGGCATCTCGCCGTCCCCAGCTCTGGTGCTTTCGTGCACAGGACCATAACCCTGAGCAGTGGGCGGGGGGGGGAATAATTGCGACCCAATCGCATCCGTAGTTTTAATTCAAAAAAGTCTGTGTTTCACGCTCCCGCGCACCGGGGTGTGCGGTGCTTCAGACTCCGCCGTTCCCTGCCGCTGACCCCGGGTTACTCGGGGGGCTGCGGCCGCTCCAGCACAGACCCAGGGGCAGGCTGGGGCCGGGGCGCAAAGCAGGTCGAGGGAAGGGGAGGAAACCACAGAAAATAAAATAAAACAAACAAACAAAAAAAAACCAGAGGACAGGTAGAAGGAAACGCAGTACCTGCCTCCAGCTCCCGCAGAAGCCTTTTTTGTTTTCATGAAGTAAAGAGCGATAAATCAAGCACTGGGGGATTTAAGTAGTTGTTACCGTTTTCTTCTCCACTGCGAGGAGAGCGGGAAAAAAAAAAAAAAAGCCCCAAACACCCCGGGTCGTGTTGAAGCCCGGCGACGGGCGGCGCCGCCGCTGCAGCTCCCCACCCGTGCGCTCGTTCGCGGGGGGGCAAGAACCCACCCGGAGGGGTTCCCGACTTTCGGCAAGATGCAACGCGGGCCGCGGGATGCCACCGGCTGCGGGATGGGTACCAACTGCTGACGGGCTCCAAACTGTGGTTTGCGCAGTCGGTGACGAACTTGTGCCCAGTGGGGGCCGGAGTGAGGGGAACTGGGGGGACCTGCCCCCCAGCCCAGGCAGCCGCTGCTCCCGGCACGATTCGAGCAGTCTTTCCACCGGGTCTTGAGCCGGTTCTGCCCGTTTTGCAGCCACTACGGCTGAAACCCGGCTTAGCCCTACCTCCGCCCCACTATCAGACACCTCTCCCCGAGCGCGGCAGCGAGCTGCCATTTTGCAGCCAGGTCCCCTGGCAAGGGTGCTTTCTGCCGGGGGGAGCGGCTGGGACGGCGGGGCGATGTGTAGCGAGAAAGGAAGATAAAAAGGGGAGAAAATTTTAAAATAAAATAAAACCTCACACCCCACTGGAAACGGGGGCCCCGGGGCCGCCGAAGCGCGGGCGCAGGCCCGGCAGGAGGGGGTGCGCTTCTGCGGGAGGCGGCGAGGGGCAGCCCGGGCCGGGGCGGGAGGCTCCGCCGGGGTCCCGGGGCCAGCTCCTGCGGCAGGAAGCGGCCGTCTGCAGGGAGGGCAGCCGGCCCGGGTGGCTGGTCCCCGCCAGCGCCCCGCAGGGACAGCAGCACCGTTACCGGCCCGCCCGCGCTCCCCCGCTGCCCCGCTCCCAGGTCCCGCCGGAGCGGAGCCGAGCGCGGGTGGGTGCGGAGGGCCGCGGAGGCCAGTCCCCGGGGCGAAACCCACCGTGGAGGCCCCGGGTGCGCGGAGCCGGAGCGGGTATCGTTATGGCAGCGGGGACCGAGGGTGTTAATCTCGGGTGGCTGGAGTGAAAAGAGGCAAATATTTCCCTTCGTGCCCTCCTGCCTCTCTCAGCACCGTCTGTCAGTCCCCGGGCTTGTTACCCGCACAAGGCATCAGTTTGTTTGGCTGAGCTCAGCAAGGTTTTCTTCTCCGAGCAGAACTATAATTGCTATAATTCTACTGTATCATTTGGATCATTGCAGTATTGTTGTTTTCTCTCTCTCTTTCTCTCCCCCTAACACTGCAATAACGCGCTCCAGTGTTAAATTAGCAGGTTGCAGGGGGAAGGGGAAAAAAAAAAAGAGAGGGAGAGACCATAAATGAATGAAAGTTTGTTTAAAAAAAATAAATAAAACAACAAAGTGACTTGGCAGAGGCCAGCTGGCACCGCGAAGCATCCTCGCCTGCGAGCGGGGCTGCCGCCGGCCCTCCCCGCTCCCCGGGCAGCACTTGCCGCGGCAGGCTGCCCCCGCCGGGTCCGGGCGCAGGGGCCGAGGGAACGGGGCGGGGGGCGGGAGAACAAGGCGCAGGAGGCCGAGAGGCCGCGGCAGGGCTCCCCGGCAGCGCCCGCAGCCGCAGCCCGGGCTCGCATGGCCGGCGGCCACCGGCGGGTCTCGGCGCGGCCGAAGCCCTCGCAGCTGCCGCGCTGAGCGTCCCCCGGCCCCTCCGGCAGCCGCCCGTGCCCCAGCGGGCTCGGGTCCCCATTCCCGGGCGGGCGGCGCGGCAACCCTACCCGTCCCCGCTCTCCCACGCCCGGCGGCAGCGGCCGAGCCGGCACCCGGCAAGGCGGCGGCGGGCAGCGGCTCCGCGCCGCTCCTTCCGGGCGAGCCCTGGCGGGCGGGCCCCGGCGGAGCTGCCCGGCACGGCCGGGGTGAGAGCGAGAGGCGGCAGCTCCTGTGCGCGCCCCGCTTCCCCGAGGACGCCTCCGGGCCCTCCTTTTCTTCTTCTTGTGTTTGTGTTGATTTGTTGGAGGGGGTGGGGTTTTTTTTCTTTAGTTACCGAGTTAATGAATTAATTGCCACTCGTGCCGGGGATGGCCAAAGCTCCCGAGAGCTGCGCAGCGACAGCACACGGCAGCTTTGCGCTCCTCGCACAGGCGCAGCCTGCAAAGTCCTGCCGGGCCGTGGTCGCCCCACTCCCCACCGACCGCGCACGTCGGGGCGCTCCTCGCTCCCCGCTGGCATCGCCCCGGCCCACGGGGGCAGGGGGAAGCCAGGCGGGAGGAAGGACGGCCAGGAGCCCTGCGGGGGCCCGCTCGCTGGGAGGGGACGGCTCCGGGGGTAACGCTTGTTATCGCACGGCGCGTACGGACACACACCCACGGGGCCTGGGAGTGTGTGCGTGTGCGCACACGGGCGCGGGCACAGGCAGAGCGGCGTTGTGCCCACGCCCGCGCGGACACACACACAGAGGCACTTGCTTACCTTTCCTCTCAATTCCCGCCGGTTAAGTAATTAGGCGATGCGGGACCCGCACGGGAATTGCGGCACGAACAGGGGAAACGGGGCTGTCTCCCCTCCGGCGCTCGGGGCCGGGAACCACCCGAGTCAGCGGAGGGGTTATTTGGGGTGGCCAAGAGCGGCCCCTCCGACGTGCCGGGGCTCCCGCGAGTCCGGGGGCCGGGAGCGTGCATGCGAGCGGGGGACGCGCGGGCGGCTGTAACGTGCCCATAAAAACTGAGCCAAAACTGCCCAACAGGGAGCCGGGGCTTTCCCGGGCCGTGACCGCTGAACAGAGAAGGAAAAGCAGGGGGGAATAAAAATCCCTTAGAAGCCTTCCCGCCCCGAACCGGCGTTGCAAGCGCCTGCGGAGGGGAGACGGGCGTGCGAGGCAAGGCAGGGGCGGTCCGGGCAGGCCGGCTCTACCCCCGGACGCTCCCCCGGGGGCTGCAGCCCGCTGCGCCAGGCCGGTCGCAGCCCAACTGTTTGCTGCGGTGAAACCCCCGCTGCCCACGCCGGTATTTTTAAACACCGGCAGAGAGCTCGGCGAGTGCGCGCCCCTTGCGCGGCACCGCGCCGGGCGGGTGGGGGGGAAAACCCGTCGCGGATCCGCCGGCGGGCCCCACCCCGTCCCGCTCGGGCATCACCCGGGGTTAGGGCCGGGCCCGGCGGGGAGCGGGGGCCGCCGTCGGGGCGGGGGACGGGGCGAGGCATGCCGCGCGGTCGCCGCCGCCGCCGCCTACTCCGGCCGTCCCCCGACGGCTGTCCCGAGCGGCTGCCCTCCGCCTCCCCAGCCCCACGGAGCGGGGCGGGGCGGGGCGGGGCAGCGGGGCGGGCGCCGATCCGGGCAGTTCCGAACCGGGGTTTGCCGGTCGCCGGCTGTCGGCAGCCGCCCGGCCTCCGCCGAGAGCCAATCAGGGGGCGGGGCTGCCCGCACGTGGAGCCGAGGGGACTCAAGAGCGCCGCGGCCGCCGCTCACTCCCCGCGTGACGGGCGTCCCGGCGGCACCGGGCAGCGCCGCGGGGGCGTCCGCGCCGCCCCGGCCCCACGGCACGGCCCCGCCGCCGCCGCCGCCATGAGCGGCCCCTACCCGGAGGAGAGCTGCGCCGAGCGCCCCGAGTGCAAAAGTAAATCGCCAACTTTGCTGTCCTCCTACTGCATCGACAGCATCTTGGGCCGGCGGAGCCCCTGCAAGGTGCGGCTGCTCGGCGCCGCGCCCAGCCTGCCCGCCATCGCCGCCCGCCCCGACGCCGACAAGGCCGCGCAAGGTAAGCAGCGTCGCCCCACCGACCCGCCGCCGCCCCATCCCGTTCGCCCCGCTCGTTTTCCCCGGCGTCGGGCAGGGCCGGCTGCGTGTCCGGCCGTCCCGGTGCCGCGTCGGAGCCGCGGCCGCCGTTATCCCCTTACCCGGCTCGGCAGCGGCTGCCGCGCTGGCCGGGAGCGCGGCTGGAGCTCTGCCCGAAATTCAGGCGGATTAATTCCGTGCAGGTTGGGTGCCGCCGCTCTAGGTTGCTCTTGCTTTCGATATATGCGTAATTTTTTAAGATAAAATAAATCGGTGCGAGTTGTAATCCGTGCGGGGAACGGCTCGCCCGCTCGCCTTGAACCTGTAACGGATCTCGGCCAGCGGGCCGGGGACCGCGCCCGGCAGCGGGCAGGGCGGTGATAACGGGGCGCCGGGGGGCGCCGGCAGCCGCTGCCCCCGGCCCCGAAGTTGGAAGCAGCCCCCCGGGGCGGCGGGAAGCCCGGCCGCGCAGCCCCACGGACGGCCTCCTTCTCGCTTTTCCCGTTTCCCCGGCGTTCACAGGGGAAACCCGGCCGGTTTCCTTCATCCAAAACCAAAAGGAAACTTGGGGGCGGAGGGAGACAATGAGAGAGGGGAACAAACAAGCAAACAAAAAAACAAACAAAAAAACCCCAAAAAAATCGGTGGAGCCCTGGGTAGCGGCAGCGAGGCCGGCGGTGCCCCGCTGTGCGGGACGGGGCCGTCCCGCCGCGGAGCGGGGCACCGGGCTGCGCTCTGCGGCCGCGAGGAATTTCTTCGCAGGCCGGGGGCAGCGGCGGGGGTAGGCCGGTCTGAGGGCACGGGGCAGGGGCACCTTATCCCGGTGCGGGGTGGAAAACGGTGCCTGAAGAGCGGCTGCGGGGCTGGGTCTGCCGTGGGCTGTTCGCGCTGATCCCACTGACCGTGTCTCTCTTTCTCTCCCATCTCTCCCCCCCCCCCCCCCCCCGCACCCCTCTCCTGCACGCCTGCCCACCCCGTCCGACTGCTGCGGCCATCGCCCTTACGCCCCCCGCCACAGTGTCCCCCAAGGGCAGCCCCCCCTTTGAGCCGGCCGAGCTGCACCTGCCCCCCAAACTGCGCCGGCTCTATGGGCCGGGCGGGGGCCGGCTGCTGCCACCGGGGGCGGCGGGGCCGCGGGGGGACCGGCCGGAGGGGCGGCCGGAGGGGGCCGCGGGCCCCGTGGCCGCCACCGCCCCGTGGGGACACGCTGAAGATCAGCCAGGCGCCGCAGGTCAGCATCAGCCGCAGCAAGAGCTACCGCGAAAACGCGCCCTTCGTCGCGCCGGCCCCCGCCCGGGAGGAGCTGGGCAGCCCCGCCGCGCACGTCGAGGAGCGGCCGGGCCCGCGCCCCGGCCGCCGAGGAGGAGGAGGACGACGACGACGAAGAGATGCTGGAGGAGGAGGACGAGGAGGAAGAAGAGCTGGAGGACGACGAGGAGGAGGAGCTGCTGGGAGAGGACGGCGGGGGGCTGCTGAAGGAGGCCCGCCGGGGCGCCGCCGCGGCCCCCGGGGCGGAGGGCGGGGATCTGTCCCCGAAAGAGGAGCTGCTGCTGCACCCCGAGGACGGCGAGGGCAAGGACGGCGAGGAGAGCGTTTGCCTCTCGGCCGGGAGCGACTCCGAGGAGGGGCTGCTCAAGAGGAAGCAGCGCCGCTACCGCACCACCTTCACCAGCTACCAGCTGGAGGAGCTGGAGAGGGCCTTCCAGAAAACCCACTACCCTGACGTCTTCACCAGGTACCGGCGCTGGGGCCCGGGCCGCTGCGGAGCGGGCGGGCCTCGGGGGGACAGACGGGACGGGGCCACGGTGTGGTGCACCCCCGCCTCCAAGCCGCTCCCCCCGAGGTGACCACTTGCCGCGGGCACCCCGGCACTGGGGGTGGACGGGGAGCAGGTCCGGGCTCCGCGGGATCTCCGGGCCGGCCCGCCGGCAGGCCGCCACCGGGGGCTATTTTTACCCGCTGCCCTTCCCCCCCGCGGGTAACCGCGGGTTACGCGCTGCCGCAGGGCTGGAGCCCGGGCCGGTCCAGGGAAGCCCCGGCAGGGGCAGGGATGAAAGCGCCGCTGCCTAAAAATATCGGCCGGGCACGGCGGGGCCCCTCGCCGCCCGGAGCCGCCCCCGAGTGACCCGGGGGGGCCCGGCTCGGCCCTGAACGCACTTTCGCGGGAGTTTTCCCGTTGAAAAAGGGAGCCCAGCGACTCCCCCGCGGGAAAGGCAGGCAGAGCCGCCTGAAAATGCCTCCCTCCCCTTTAGCCCCTTTGAGGAGGAGGGTTGAGCTCCCAGAGCCGGACTTTTCGATCAAGGAGACCCTCCCGGTTTCTCGCTTGTTGTGGCGGCGGGGCTCACCCCAGGAGTGGCCGTCCGGGGGTGGCTCTGCCCATATACCGCGCTTTTTTCTTCCTTTTTTTTTTTTTTTTTTTTTGTTTTTGGGGGGGTTGGTGTGTTTTACGGCTGCGGCTTTCCCTCCGGGGTGTTCCGCGCCCGCCCGGCTACGCACCACTTCTGCGTAGCCGATGAGCGGGTCGGTAACGTCGTAACGGTCCCCGATTCGCCTCCGCCGTGGCGATGCGAACTCCGGTGTCGGGCGGCTCCGCTGAGGCCGCGACCGGCCGAATTTGGGGAAAGGGGGGGGGTGTGTCAAAACTCGGGAAGTCCCAACGGGCGGCCAGGTCGGCTTCCCGCTGTCCGCCCGGCCCAGCTCCCCCCTGGGCACCGGGATTCCGGCGGGGCTGGGGCGGCGCGGGGGCCGCCCGGTGCCCCGGGCTGACGGCGGCGTCTGTGTCCCCCCAGGGAGGAGCTGGCCATGAGGCTCGACTTGACCGAAGCCCGAGTGCAGGTGAGTGGCGACGGGACCAGGGCCGGGGCGACTCTCGGCCGGGCTGTGGGGTGTCCCCGGCCCTCGCCATAGGCTGGCGAAATCCCGCGTGGGTAAAACGCGGGGGCCTCCGCGGGGCTGCGGTTGTTAGCGAGACCCGCGCGGCCGCAAGCCGGGTATTTGGCTGCCGTCAAATCTCCAATCGGGCTTCATAAAAGCCCACTTAGCGCCAGAACAAACAGGGCCATTTGAAGGCGAAATGTTGTTTGATTTCCTCTCCGCCCGCACAAGGAGCTGGCTAATGCTATTTGATTTCCCATTTTTGATAGCAATAAGCCTGCATTGATCTAATAGCGAGTGAGTGCAATGCTATTAAAGGTGTTTGCCGCCCCATACCAGGGTGCATTTCCCAGCCCGGGTCTCATAACCAAAGAGACGATAAACATTGGGATGCCCTGATTGCCAACAGAAAACAGATGTCTCCGGGTTTGAAGCTGAGCAAATCACTTTACAGTTAAAATCGGGCGCTGATAAAGCATAATAAATTCCATATGGCTCATTTAATACACAACAGCTTCTTGCATTAGAGGGGCTAATGATGAGATTTGTCCCCTCCTTTCTGTTGACACATTTCTCCATTGTCAAACAGAGATGTGGCAGCAAATCAGTATTTTCAGCTCAGAGGAACAAGTCGTGGGAAAGTTAAATAACTTTTAAAAAAGAAAGGCACCCCCTTTCTCTCCCCTCTATTCACGGGAGAAGATGTAATTAAGGGAATATGAATTATGAGAGCCCCTTCGTTTACCTTTGGGCGCGCTCAGACTTATTAATTCAACAAGGCGGGGGGAACTGCAGCGAGGACAGCTTGCTAATTGAGTTTTAGCTGAGAGAGACGCTCCCTCCGTGCCGGGCTGTTGGCTTCCCCGCGAACGCCATGCTTTTTTCCTGCGTGGGTACCCGGAGGTGGAGATCTATTCTCGCTTGTACAGCTGTGTGGCGGGACCCGCGGCGTGGCTGCCCTTCTGCCTTCCCGTGAGACGGGGTCTCATGCTGAGCTGACAAAGCCGAGCCCACACTGGCCCGAAAAAATTGACAAATGTGTGTGTGTCTTAAAGTCTCTCTCCTTAGGTGCCTGTGATGCCTCGCAGTTGGTTATTAAGGGAATATTTTTTTTTCCTTTGAAATGCGGTATTTTATTGTTTTCCTCTACCTCGCTCCTGGCTGAAGCCACGATTTTTAGTGGCTTAGATTGAAAAGTGGCTTTTAAAAAGTGACCACAATTAAAAGTAGCTTTTTTAAATTTTTTTTTTTTTTTTTTTTTTTTTAGTTCACGATTTTTGCTTTGTGGGACGGGGAGAAGAGGCAGGGGACGGCAGTGCCGCGGCGTCCTAACTAACTTTCGTAAAAGAGATCCTGAAAGGGCAGTCTGGAAACGTGTGTTTGCTGCTCCGGTTGCCTCGCAAATTATTTCTGCGTTTCAGACATTGGTGAAATCGCCTTCCCCCCCAAAAATCTGAAAGGCAAACGCAACAGCAACGGCAACAACAACAACAAAAATATTTCATGAACCCCAAACGACATCACGTGTATATTCACTGCATCGAAAGAAGCCACGCAGCTCCCGGCGTGGGGGCGCGTGCGGAACGGAAACCCGCTGAAGTCCCACGGGGGGAATCGCTTTCCCGCCGTCCCAGCGCGGGCGCACAGCGGCCCGCAGCCCCCGCCTGCCGCCACGCAGGGGGTGCCGGGTGCGGGGTTAAGCCGCCAGGCCCCGCCGAAAGCCGGCGCTGACACGCGTGGGCCGCCGCGGACCGGCCCCTTTCTGGCTGCCCCCCCCCCCGCGCGGGGGGCGGGGGAGGTGGGTGGCGGAGGAGCGGGCAGGCGCATTAACACCGGTGTTTCTCTTGGCTTTCAGGTATGGTTCCAGAACCGTAGGGCTAAGTGGCGGAAGAGGGAAAGGCTGGGGCTCAGACACACCCCCAGGTTTGCCTTTCCCTGGTCCCCTGTCAGCAACTCACCCCCTCAGTCCATACCTTGATGCTAGTCCTTTCCCTCCTCATCACCCAGCTCTAGACTCCGCCTGGACCGCCGCCGCCGCTGCCGCCGCGGCCGCCGCCTTCCCCGGCCTGCCGCCGCCGCCCCCGGCTCCGCGGCGCTGCCCCCCGGCGGGACCCCGCTCGGCCTTGGCACCTTCCTGGGCGCCGCCGTGTTCCGCCACCCCGCCTTCATCAGCCCCGCCTTCGGCAGGTACGCCCGCCCACGCGCGATCCGGCGCCGCGGGGGTCGCGGGAGCGCGGGGGGGACGGGACGGGACGGAACGGAAGACACACGGTGCAGCAGCCGCCGGGGAAGGGCGCCGCCTGGGGGACGCCCCGGCTGCGGTCGCCCGTGGGGCCCCGCCGGCGGGACGGAGGGTGCGCGGCCCCACGCGGGACGCCGTCGCGCGGGCCGCCCTGGCGTTCGAACTTGGAGCGCAGGCGGCCGGCGCCGATTGGGCGCGGCGCGGGTCACGTGGTTCCGCCCCGGCCTCTCATTGGGCCCCCCGCCCCCACCCCCCGGCCGCGTGTCCGGCGGGTCTCCCGTGGGGGCGGCCGGTCCGCGGGCCCCGCGGCTGTGGGCGGTGTTGGCATTTGCGGGGAGCCCGTGCGGCCCCGCGCAGGGGGCAAAGACGGAGCAGGGTCTCCGCGGGGCGGGCGTGCGGCAGTCGGTGCCCCCACGCAGAAGCAAAATAGGCGTGGTTGCCCCACGTGCACACACGCCTCCGCTTGCTTTCCCGGGTGAGAGTCACTGGTATTTGCCCGTTTGGGACGAGAAGCTGCCGTGACAGCCCGGGCGCCCTCAGCGCCGCCGGCCGCGCCCCCTGGGGCCCGGCACGGGCAGATTTTTAGCCGTGGCCACGAGTGGGTTTGAGCAGCTTCGAGAGGCCCGTTTCGGGGCGAGCTTCCATGAGCGCCGCGCTCCGTCCTTGCGCTCTGCCACGCTGGACGTCCGCGGCCGGAGCGGGAGAGCCCCGCGGGGGGGCTGCCGTCGGGGCGCGGAGCGGGGCGCCGAATGCGGCCCGCCGGGGCAGGGGCCCGGTTAACGGGCGGCAGGAGCGCTGCCTCCTGGGGGACAGCGGGTCCCCTTAAACTTCAGCGCTAGCTCAGGGGGGACCCCCCGCCTCTCCCCCCCGCACCCCGGCAGCGGCGGGTCGGGGAGAACCAGCCCCGGCGGTTCCCTCTCTCTTTCCCGTCCTTTTTTTTTCCTCCCCCAAATCCTTAGCCCTCCGGCGTCGTGTTTGGTTGTGTGTCCCCCCTCAGCGAGTCTTGGTCGTCGCCCCGCGTGTGTGTGCGCGCGCGTGTGCGCGCCCCCCCCCCCCCCCCCCCCCGCGTGCCCGCCGCGCGGGGGAAGGCGACGAGAGGAGCCGGGGCGGGCCCGGCGCGGCGGTGACGGGCGTCTCTGCTTCCCTTGCAGGGCTCTTTTCCACCATGGCCCCCCTGGGCAGCGCTCCAGCGCCGCGGCCCTGCTGCGGCAGCCGGCGCCGGCCCCCGAGGGCGCGGTGGGCTCGGCGGGGCTGGGGGACGCGGCCAGCGCCGCCGCCGACCGGCGGGCCTCCAGCATCGCCGCCCTGCGGCTGAAGGCCAAGGAGCACGCCGCCCAGCTCACCCAGCTCAACGTCCTCCCCGGCAGCGGCGCCGGGAAGGAGGTGTGCTAAGGCTCGGCGGTGCCCTCCTCGGGGCTCGGGGGGGCCGGGGGGCTTTTGGTTTTTGAGGGGGGAGAGAAAAAAGAGAGAGGAGAGAAAAGGGGGCGGCAGAAAGGCGAATAAGTAAAGGTCACCTCAGGCGGCACGAATCAAGACCAAACGGGGGGGGGGGGGGGTGGTGTCATAATTAAAAAAAAAAAAAAAAAAAAAAAGGACCAGCAGCCGAGACTGGGGCAGGTTCTCGAGTCAGGAACTTGGAGACAGCGAGCGCCTTTCGCCCCAGCCCTCACACGAGCGAACCGACGCTTGCAAGCTCCTGGATAAATAGCTCCTTGGCTGGCACGTTTCTTACATGTACGACGTGTTCGTTTCCTCTCTGAGCATTGGGGGGGGGGGGGAGAGCAAAAAAAATTTAAAAGCCCTAATAAAAATTATTCTATATTAGCGTTACGTACACTACATATTTTTCCTTCTGTTTATCTGGCAAGAAAAAAAGAAGAAAAAACAAATAGAATTGTAATTAAGAAAAGGGAAAAAAAAAAAAGAAAATGAAAGGGCGGGGGGGAGAAAGCTACCCCATCTTCTTAAAATAACATCCCAGGATCGTAAGTTGGTCTGTTAGGAGCACTGGGGAACTATTTTACATGTCGACACAGCGAGCTGCATGCGCTAACCGAGGATGCTGCCAGTGCAGGCTGAAAGTCAATTTGATGCTGTAAGATAACCAGTGCACTTAAGGGAAAGGGTATATCTTTTTCTTGTTATATTCTTTATCACTACACCAACCAAGGTTTTTATATCAAACCAAAGGGAAATACACTGCTAGAATATGGACTGTTTAAGTCACTAAACTGTGATTATTGATTCTGTACATACCATTGTTATAAAAAAAAGAACAGAGCTTTGTATATTTGAAATGTTATAAAACAATTGCACTCAGTGTAGTGTTGTAAAAGTTTGTCATTCTGTAGATTCTTACTGTGTTGTAGATATAATAGGGTTCCTAGACAAATATTTATGTACAAACCCTTTATTTAACTTATTAACTGTAGAGGTTTCTGAAACCCTCAAGAGGCGATGGTACAGTACTTTTCTCGTGTAATGTCGTTATTGTTAACACTTTTCCGTGCTATCCGGTGAAGTGGCACGTTCAGAAAATAAAAAAAAATATATGTTTAACAAAAGAAAAAAAAAGGGGGGAACGAAAGCAATAAGAAGCCAAAGCCCGGTCCTCGCGGGGGCCGCGGGGCCGCACCGCGGAGCCGGGGGCGCCGGGGCCGAACCCCGCCGGGGCGGCCGGGGGCCGCGCACCGCCACCCCCCGCCGCCGGGACCCCCGCGAGGGGGGGGCGCAGGTCGCTTGGCCGGGGGGGCGATTGCCGGTGCGCGGGGGGAAGGACGTGCCGGCGGCCCCGTTTGCGAGGGCACTTGCAGATGGCGAGAGCCGGGGTGGCACCCACAACTCGCGCTCTGCCGTGGGCTCCGTGCCGTGTCCTCGCGGCCCGCCCTTCTGTACCAGAGACCCCACACCGCGGGCAGCCGCCCCACGCACCGCGGGCGGGGATCTGCCGCCGTCGAAAGCTGGGGGCAGGGCAGAAAAGCAAGGATTTGGGGGAGCGCGTGGCTTGCCCCCCCGCACCCATGCACCCCTCCCGGGGGGCAAGAAAGTTTCTCCGCGCGTGTTCTTTGCCCCCTCGCTCTCCTCGGAGTGAACTTCCTTTCCTTCCATTTCCCCTCGGCTTTGTTTTTTTGTTTGGTTTTGGTTTTTTTGGCGGGGAATGGGACACGGACACAACTCTCTCGTGCCTCTTCCACGGAGCAGGAGCAGAAACGCGTGAAACCCCCCGCGTGGACGGCAGGCGCTGCCGGCTCCCCCCCGCGCCTCCCCGGCCCAGCGCGGGGCAGCGGCAACCCCGGGCCCCGGTGGGTCCCGGTATCCCCCGCCCGGGCAGCGGCCGTGGGGCCGAGCCGCCCGAGCGCTCCTGTGGGTTGTTGCGGGGGATGCCCCGGGGTGATGGCGGCACCGCTCCGCCACGGCAGCCAGGGGCCCGGGTACCGGCTACCCCTCCCGGGTGCTCCCGGGGGGGCCGTCCCGCCCCGCCGGGCTGCTCCCCGGAGCCGCCCGCGCTCGAGAGCCGGCGCCGCGCGTGGGAGCCCGCCGCCACCCTCCCGCAGCTCCCCCCTTCCACCCACGGCGTTTCCCACCCCCCCGCCCCCAGCCGTATCCCTGAGACCTAAACCCCACCGTGGGCGCGCAAAAAATTTATGGGAAAAATAAGACTTTTTCCCTGGACGTTATTAACAGCGCAGCCCGAAATACACATTTTTGCCTTGAAGAAAAGGGAATCATTATCAAGCCATTACGCATTAAGAAATGTCATTCAGTCATTTTGCTTCATTCCGCTGAAATCTTCGTAAAAGCCCGAATCATACTTCTGCAAGCAGCAATTTTGTTAATCCAGGGGGTTATTACTCTGGTCCCTTATTAGGGTCTATACTGCTGCCAAGCAATCCTATAACCTTCTCAAAAGAAGTTTACCTCCGTGTTATAAAACCAGTAGTGGTATTTATACTGTGCAATAATTAGTGTATTACTTGAATCCACTAACAGGTTCATTTTATCTCCGCACAAAACCCCTGGTCTGCTTATAGAAAGCTTGTGCCTCCTTTGGTGCTGCCAAAGCGGGGAGGGAGTGAATGAAGGCTGGTAGCACTTTCTCCTTTCGCCGTGCCTTAATTCCCATCTCTTTTTTGCTCTCATCCAATTAGCGCAGTGTATTAAGCGGTTTATCATCTCATAGTCAGCTATTGAGAGAAACAAGGCGAACACTTTGCAATAGAGCCCGCTCTCCTTTGACACCCTCAGGTACTTACATATTCCACTGTGCTATGAATAATAGAGGAAGAATAGAGCGCTAATTCCCTCATCAAAGAATGCCTTGTCTGCTGCTTTGCTCAACAACACCATTCTGATCAAAAGAAAAGCAATAAAGCTTAGCATAACAAAACGAAACCTACTTATTAGCTTAGTGGTTAAATTAATGCAGAGCCGCTGCTATTCAAAACCAAGGTTTGAAAACAGCCTCCAACAACCTGATAATGCTGCCTTCGGGATGAAGGAATTTTAATCTGAAATTTGAAGCTGGCACAGATGAGTTAATCTATTAAACTGCTATAAGGAGGGTGCGGGAGAGCTGCTCCATTCAGGCGGGTCGGAGGTGCTCAGCCGGAGACGGGGAAGGATGCGCAAGGGAAGACGGGCTCCCCTTCGGCGGTAGAAAAGGGCTTTTAACGGCGAAAAGAGGGGGTTTGGGGTGGGTTTTTTTGTTTTTGTTTTTTGGTGGTTTTGGGTTTTTTTTTTTGGCACCGCAACGAACGTGTTGGCGGATGGCAATTGGGTTTCGCCGACGACATGTGCGATACGAAACCCGGCTCCGGCTCCCTACAGCAACGCGGCTCTTCCCCAGCTGCGCGTCAATACCAGTAACCGCAAAACCTTCCTCTGAGCTGGCTTCAATGGCGGGGCCGGGGGGGCAGGAACGAGGGGCGGGAGGAGGGAGAGGAAGGGACGGCGGTTTCGGGCCAGATCCAACCTCCGAACTCCAAGCTTTCCCAAGTGATCTACGGCGCTGCATTTGCCGTCTCCATTTAATATTAAACGTTATAAAGACGATTTTGCCTCCCCCAGCCCCCTCCGGGGCCCAGAGAGGGCACGGTGCCCGGAGCTCGCTGGGGAGGCGGCGGGGGGGAAATCCAGTTTACGCCTTGCCAAGACTTCAGCTCTGATCTGACCAACTCTGCTGAGAGGCATAAAAAATGGCCTTTAATTCGGGGGTTTTACCCCCGTTTCCGACCCCCCTCCCCGCGGCTGGTGGGGTTGCGGGGGGCTCCAGGCCCTGGCCCTGCGCCGCTTCCCCCAGCCCCTCGCCCGGCTACTCTATGCTGCTGCGCCCTACACAGTCATTCCACAACACTCTCATTTAATCTAAACATCCCTAAACTTGCAAATTAACAGGCTCTTCAGCCGTAATTATACAGATACGTACAAGTGCCACAGGGTCAGGTTATGCTGCATCTATCCATTTTGTTTGTATACCTCACGCCTGGAGGAGAAGGTCACATTTTTCACTTTCCTAAGGCATTCTACCCGGTTAATATCAGTAATATCTTCATAATCCTAATTGGGTTGGACGTGAAAAAATCTAAAAAAACCTGCGTGAAATTAGAGGCAGCCGGGATCTTTCAACGGGCCACAACGTCAACGTTGGACAAGCCTCCACGCAAAGTCTCTTTTGCCATCACCCAACTAAACATGCTGGGAAGGAGCGACAGCTCGCCCAGGGTGGGACGGCACCAGCACACCACCAGGGATTGAGCAGTTTCTCAACGCGAGTAAAAATGAAAGGATTTAGCCCCAAAAGCTGCTCAGAAGACAACTGTGTAGCTGGGCAGACTGGAGCAGCTGCACCCCGTACTGACACCCAGCTTCTTCCAATGCCACTTACGGACAAACAAATGTCACAGAAAAACACAGAGACAGACACGTATCCCTTCAGTGTCCGCCACGTTCCTGCTGATGCTCTCCACTTTTTCTTCAAGCTCCCTTCGTCAGCGGCCAGCCATCCTGAAAACGGACACACGAGCGCTTATGTAAAACCAGGAGAAGTCTGGAGCAGTACGACCTCGCATGGAGTACTTTCAACAGTCAGACGATAACACCAAATTCTCTTTTACTAGAAAACTTTATTTTTTTTCTTTCAAGAAAACTTTACATTTTATACTGTTAAAGATTTAAAAGAAAATTTTTATAACCTTACATTAATATATCACATTGCAAACTTAACGGCAAACACAGGTACAACGATATTCTGTGTACAAAAGCATGTACCCAAATCCATGCTCTTTTCTTGTCATACCTGCTTGTCTACTTTATTAGAAGTAAATGAAAAATACAATTTGTTTATAAAACCTGTAAAAACTCCAATACAGTAATTATTACAGAACAGTAACAACGCTTCTCCTCTTCCCTTCTCCCTGTTATTGGTTACAATGCCATTCAAAATATATTTTTCCCTATCGATTGATTACTTTCAAATGCTTTGTATGGAAAGAAATGAAACACATTTATATCCTGCGTATGGGCGAAATGGGTTTTGTACACGTGCATGTCTTTACATCCACACAGAAATTTCCAACTTGGCAAAATACTAACTGTGCTTAAAGACGCACTGAAAGACTCTTAATACGAAGATGGTCCCTACTGTTAGCACCTCCAGGTTTCAGTCCTTCACCCTTAATAAATTTGAAAGTAAAGTGTCCCTACCTCCCTTCAGAAGGTATTAGGACATTTAAAGACATTTAGGTTTAGTATTGTTTTTAATTGGTATGTTTATGATCATGAAGAAGATAAACTGTGAAAAGGCAAAACATTAGTGCTCCTACTGAGACCTCTACTAACCTCTCTTCCTGAGAGCACCTCTACTAAATACCCTGGAGCAAAGTCTAGGATCACTTACATTCCAGCAACTCTCACTGGGAATTATCCAATTAAAGCAGCAATTCCCCCACCCCCTTTTCCCTCACAGGTCTACGTACACCACAAAATATATTGCAAATATCAGCTACTCTGTATTTTAATAACCCTGGCTTCTCAGTGAAGAAAAGAACGGAAGATAAAAACACCTCGAATATTTCATGCCCACGTGAACCACACATCCCATTTTCACTTTCCATTTTTCCTCCTCCGAAGAGACAAGATTATTAAATCATTGTGCATACTGAAATAGAGTATTGCTTAAGGGATCATTACTGTTAAACAGAGAACTAGCTCTCATCTCCCTCCATTTTTAATCAATCACTGTCTTTCATTATTGGACTCTCCCATGGATCTTCCTATACTGATGGTAAAGAGTTTGCCGAGGTTCACTTCTGAGTAGCCACTCATGGACAGACATTTTTCCACGGTGCTCTTCAGTCTTTTGTAGGCCTCAGAGACTTCCCTCCTGAGCGGCTTCTTCTTCAAATACTCTAAAAGAATGAAGAAAAAAAAGACAGAGACGCATTAAAAGACCACAAAAAGAAAGTACGTTTGCATTCACCACTACTGCAAATCGCGGTATTTTAAAACGTGGTGAATGTCATAACCAGCAAAGATGACATTTACAGCAAGCTCTCCCAACTTCTGCTGCCTTCCCGACACCTCCCCACCCGCCCCTGCCCGCAGTGCTGTACCAGCCCGGCTAGAGGCCATGCCGGACCTGCACATGGTGGCCAGGCTGAAGCTCCCTCCGCCCCAGCGGCCCGGCTGCAGCGGCCCCTGCCAGGAGCTGGCAAGAAGCACCGCTTGCCCACTCATGTTGTCTAACCGGAGCGAAACGAGGGTTCACTAAGTCACAGCAGAGAAAATAAGCGGTAGCAGGGCTGGTGCTGAAAGGATCCCATTTAAAATGCGCGGGTGCCTTAGCTTAGTGAGACCTACACAGCATCCCCAGGGTTTTGAAGCAGGGAGAGGTTCTGCCCAAGTCTGGCTTCAGAAGGGAAGGAAACCATGCTCTACTTCTCTTGTCCCTGCTGCTGCCAGTACTGGCCCTGGCACAACCTGGGACAGACCTATCACCCGTCTTGTGCATTCTCACATGCACCTTGTGTGCAGGATGGGAATCGTGATGCTCAGCACTACAGAGGCACTGGAAGGAAAAGGGCAGTAGCACAAACAGGGGCAATTCCATGCTATCCTTCCCTAAAATGGAGAGAAGATGGCCCGTATCTCACCAGGAGACACCAGGTTCACCTGACACGTGTATGAAGACAGTCATTCCCCAATGCTTGGTCAATAATATCTGTGAAGAAATGTCTGGAGTGCAAGACATTTACTCACTTGTACATTTGTGCGCATGCAAACTCCCATGCGCCCACATGAGTTTGTACACATTTCAGCAGCAAAGCGCAAACTGTTCTTTTTTTTGGTGTTAAATTTTATGCCAACCCCCCTAAAAAAATCCAGGGATTTTGTTCGCGTGGTTGTCCAGTTTTTGCTTTACAAAGCCTGCGGACAAAGACTAACAGAGCAAAATATTCTACTGCTGTACATCAGTGCTGACTTGATGCAGATCTGGTGCAGTTGTGCTCCTCCTTTCCAACCAACTCCATGTTCTAGAAACACCAGCTCCTACCCGAAAGCCTGTGACTGCAGTTACACCTTGGAACAGGCAGCCCTTGATAGTCTGCGTTACTGAGCACACAGGAAGGATATATTGCACAGCGAGGTGCCCTCCCAGACAGTCCCCCCGCATTGGGCTGGAGGGACTCCAGGTCAAGCAGAAGTAGGAGAGCACGGCACAGGTACTTAAAGGTCGAGCTTTCAAGCCATTCTGTTGCTCATTGGGTTTGCCTAAAAGCTGTCGTCTCATTTCTTCCTGACACCTTCACAACGTTGGTACTGCCCTCCTCTCACGCTTTGAACATGTAACAAACAAGGGAGCCTCCATCCCCTTTTGAACGTCTTTTACTACATGGCCATTTTTTTCACCTACTAAGTTAAGATGAAAAAAAGAGTTGCCTGTAAAACAGTTGAGTTTTTCTGAGAGAAGCAGAGGTTGGAGGAGAGGGACACGCTGGTGTTTTGAGTCCACCTGTGCGAGGGAAGAAATGACTCACTTCTGTGATGTGACTGAGATGAAGACGTCCCATCGGACGCACCTTCGTCTTGGCAGCCAAGTCAAGGACTGCCACACAAGGAGATGGCAGGGAAGGGAGGCATGGTAACAGAAATAGCTATTGCAATTTTGGGTTTGTGAATTCCTCCTCCCTGAGGATTTATGAGCATCTCTGCAAACCTCAGATGTTTTAAGATGAGCTCAGCAGATTAACTACTGGATACAATAGAAACAGTAATGCTTTACCAAGGAATTACCACTTGCTTAGTTTTTCCCACATTATTCACAAAGTTCCACTGTACTCCATTGCTCTGCATGATGCTACGAAATCTTTAAAAATTAAATTAGAATTTAAATTAACAACATCAGTTTAAGTAACTGAATACGTTGATTAAAAGCACTTTGGCAAGCACCTTTCATGCATCCTTGTGAAGAAGGTATATGTTATGCTGTCATATTCCATTTTAGGTATTTATATTGCCAACTTTGGGCAGTAGGCAAACAGAGGAAGACGCCTAGTTGAAGATGCCACATTCTCACCATTGTCCAGACAGTAATGACATTATGTCTATTAGCTGAATTAAAATTTCCACTGAAACAATAAAAACTTTCATTACAAGAATCTGTTCATTAACAGACTGAAGTCACTACGGCATAAACACATTTAATGATCCCAAAATTATTTAAATGTCAGGCTTAATTAAACAAACCTTGAAAACTGTAATGACCAGACCCGTTAAAACGCCAAACCCACTCTGCCTCAGATTCAGCACTAACCAGTTTATGCATTTTCAAGACACATGACATACTAAGCAGGTTCACTTGCCACTGCTCACATGCTAGCAAAACCATGCTCTTTATACCAAGGAACTGTGGAAAATACCATACTCGTAGCTCAAAACTAGGCTAAAACAGTTTAAAACTTCCTGGTGCTCAAGGGGGACCAAGTGAAACGTGTCGACATGCAGAAAAAGCTGGCACGTGTGAGCAGAGCAGGAAGGCACAGTAATTGGTGAGGTGACGAGGCAAACAATAAACCAGGGAACAAAAATACAGGCCCGCGCACAGCTCTGATTCAGGCTCCAGCCACCCCGCTAACACAGCACCTAGCTCCCCCCCAATTAGATTTCAACTTTAATTACATGCAATAACCTTTCCGACAATATGCTCCGAACTGCATTTCTTAGATGCAATTACCCTCGGTAGAGGCAAGCAGGAAAGGGTGAACTGAAAAAAATGGAGAAATACGAGGGGCCTCGTTGAAGTAATGAGGCCAATTTTAAGTTTCAATTATAAGAGAAGGGGAGCCGGGAGCTCCGGGAGGAGAGGCAGGCAGCGGCAGCCTGCGGCACAGCCGCACCGCGCATTTGAATGACACCAGCGCATCTGACGACCGGGGAGAAGAGATTTAAAAAACTGTAGTAATACAGAGCAGGGGAAGATGAGAGAGGACACAGCTCCTGATGTGTTTACCTCCTTTGCTGATGGGATATTGACTTTTCCCACCAGGTTGGTTAGAAAGGGGACTATTTACGCTGCCACACAGCAGAGTAAGAATGACAACCAGCATCACTCTCTGCTCCTCTGAGTAAAAGACAACTGTGACCGTCGTATATTGCGCAGCCAGTCGATACCTTCAAGTTACCATACCATCCAACTTAGAGATGCATATAAAAGCTCCTACCTTCTTCCTAAATGAGAATTTAGTCAATAATGCACCAAAAGGCCTTCTGAAAACTAAGCTACACAAATGGAGTGAAATTGCCTTTCAGTAGTCAGTCAGGTCCCAAAATAGTTCCATACCTATTATCAGCCTGTCATTGTTTTAATAATATCCAAGTTCAGTGGCAAGCAACCTTTTAAGACCACTGCTGCAGAATGCATATACGGAGATACATAAAGAGATATATTTATACACATGCAGAGCATATAAAAGATACTACCAAAACAAATATACAAATGAAAAATACAATTATTTTAATAAAAATAAAAAAAAGAAAAAAAAAAGAGCAGACATGCCTCTGCCCATATATAAATAAAATCCAGGTACCATATTCTCTAAAGTTAATAAGTCACTGACTCTGCTAATGCTTTTAGAATTGTATCACCAAGTACGAAGTTATGCCCCTCCCTTCCCCCCCCCCCAACTGCCCTCTTGTTCTCTTCACAAAACACAGTCTGAACTTCTGGATGTCCCTGTCAAATTCAGCACCCCATCCAAGTCCTTGCTTAGCTACCTAGGTATATTTTTATATTATTTGGGGGGAAAAAAAAAAAATTAAAAGGTACATGAAATCCATTTACCTCGTAACATTGTACTGATGCTGGAAGCATGGGTGGAAATATTCGGAGGTTATCTATACCTGGCCATGTGTTTTCCATTTATTGCAATTTCTCTTTGTTCCTATTAAGATGACACCAAATAACCTGATAGTCACGATCAAGAACTTTTGTTCTTGGATTCCCTAAGTGTGGCTTCTGCTTTTTCTCGTACTGATTGGACAACCGACCTGTGTCATATTATTAAACTCTCTCCCCTGATTACCCTGTTGATAGTTTGCTCTTCAGAGTGAGAAGTAAAAATATATTCGCATCCCTTTGTATTTGTGTGCGTGTATCTGTGCCGGGGACGTGAGAAACAACATAGGTGCCTACGAGCATAGTGCCAAAATGTTGGTTTATCTGGGAATGCACAAAAAAAGCTGGGGAGTATCATTTATGTACAGCAGTGTGTCTCTCTCACTTTTATTTAAAGAGTTAAAGAACATACTAAATTAGCTACTGCATTTTTTACATTGCCTACTGGTTATTGTATTTTAATTACAGCAAGCTTAGACACACAGGCAGCAGTCTCTGTTCCAAATATCTGTGTTTCATTTATTTCTGTGCAAAGGTAGCAAACAACAGTCAGTCATAATTGGTTCTGTCAGATGTTTTACAGTCAGTCATAATTGTCTCTGTCTAGAGGTGTGTCAATTTGCTGCAAGTTAAATAAATATTCCGTCTATTATGATATCAGGTTATGTAAGCTATTTTTTTTTTAATTGCACAGGTTCCCCTTTCATAATCCTCAGCACCCCTATTTATACTGTTAACCTTAACTTCGCCATTTATGGAATGTCAATGAAAAAAGTCAACAGTAATTTAATGAACAGACGTGTAAGCCTCTAACGTACTTGCTTTTTTATTTCTAATGAAATACAATCAAATTAGGCTATAGAGCAATTAAATAATTCTGTCTTGACGGTGCTCTCCACAAATATCTATCAGCGATGCCAGTACACTGGCCTAGAGAGGGAGATTTACTAACCTAAGTC